>NC_138579.1:71478259-71908116 GCF_964289735.1 Phaethon aethereus | reverse complement strand
GCTGGGGGACATGGCCCTGGCGCCTGTGGCACCTGGCTGTGGGTCGTGCCGGTGACACCGAGGGACAGGAGGTCCCGGCCACGGGGACAACGGGGTGCCCAGGTGTCCGCTGGGTGCGGGAGCTCCCCAGGGGGGTGGCGGGCCCCCGGCAGGGTGACAGCGTCCCCAGTGTGGTGGCGGGGGTCCCCAGGGGCTGACAGCGTCCCCGGGGGACACGTCACGGTCCCCAGCGGTGTGCCAGCGTCCCTGGGGTCGCGGCGGGGTCCCCGGGGGGGTGGCGGGGTTGGCGGGGTCCCGAAGAAGCGGCGGTGTTCCCAAGAGCCGTGCCGGGGTCCCCAGGGGACACGCCGGCACCCGCAGGGGCTGTGCTGGGCACCAGCGGGTGTGTCGCTGTCCCCGGGGGGTGTGTCGGCGTCCCCGGGGGCCGTGCCCGCGTCCCCGGGGGCCGTGCCAGGTTCCCAAGGGCCGTGCCAGGGCCCCTGGTGGGGCGTGCCAGGTTCCCAGCGGCCGTGCCAGGCCCCCGGCGGGGTGCCGGCGTCCCCGGCGCGCACAGCAGGGCGCCCGGCGGCACGCCGGCGTCCCCGGGGCTGTGCCAGGCCCGCAGGCGGCACGGCCGGGCGCCCGGGCGGCCCTGGGACGGGCTGGCGCGGGGCGATAAGGCGGCCGCGGGGGGGTCCCGGCGTGGGGGGGCCGAGCCGCTATCGGGGGCCGGCAGCCCCGGGGAGCCCACGGGCGCTGCCGGGAGATTAGCGCGGGGGGCCGTGCCGGCGCGGGGCGGCGGGTGTGCGCGGTGCGGCTGTGCGCCCTGGGCACCCCGTGCCAGGGTCCAAACTCCGCGGCGGCGGCGGCAGCGGCGGCGGCGAAGGCGAAGGCGAAGGCGAAGGCGGGAGGGCCTGGCCTCGTGCAGGTGGGTGGGGGTGTGCCGGGGCGCGGGGGGGTGCCAGCACACGTGCACGTGCGTGCTTGCGCGTGCGTGCGCGTGCAGCGCGCGGGCGCGGGCGTGCGAGCACGCGTGCAGACGCGTGCAAAGCCCCGGCCGCAGGCAGGGTCCTTGCCCGCGCCCCGGCGCACGCGGGGGACCGGTGCCAGCCGCCGGCAGACGGGGACAAGGGGCAGAGCCGGGACCACGGTGGCCTTTGCCCGGGTGGCCGCGTGCGCCCACGTGCCCCCGACCCCCCTGCTCTGGGTGCCGGCCGGGCGCGGGGGGCGGTCACCACACGGGTGCCAGGCGGGGTGCGACGGCCCGGCGTTTGTCACCCCACAGGCGCGGCGGGGACGCCCCAGGCCGGTGACATGGCGGGGGGGGGCGCAGGGGCGGCCAAGCGCCTGGGGACCCTCCTCTCGGGCTGCTGGAGTGCGGGGCCTTCTGCGGCATCATCTTCGGCTGGGCCTCCCTCGTCTTCGTCCTCAAGGACCTGGGCTACTTTGAGGACCTGTGCCAGGCCGCCGCCAGCCCGGGCCCCAACCAGACCCTGCTGCCCGGTAGGGCCCCCGGCCCCCGCCACCCCCGGCCCCGGTGGCGCCGGCCGCGCCGTCGCCCGCCTCGCGTCCCCCCCGCGCGTGCGTCCGCGCGGCGCCGGCGGCCGGAGGCGCCCGCGCCCCCCGGCCCCGTGCCCTCCGCTGCCCCGGGTTCCCGCTGTCCTCGCCCCCGCGTCCCCGCTGTCCCCTGCCCTGCGCTGCCCCACGTCCCCACTGCTGGGTGACCCGTAGCGCCCCGTGTCCCCGCGGGCCTGGTGCCCCAGGTCTCAGCTTTGTCAGCGCCCCGTGTCCCCGCGGTCCCTGCGCCCGCGCCCCCGCCGTCGCCCCGTCCCTGCGCCCCGCGGCCCCCCGCGCCCGCGCTGACGGCCGCCCCGCAGACTGCAGCCGGCAGGACGAGCAGTTCTCCCTGGTCTTCACCATCGGCTCCTTCATGAACAACTTCATGACCTTCCCCATGGGCTTCATCTTCGACCGCTTCGGCACCACCGTCGCCCGCCTCATCGCCATGTGAGCGGGCGCGGGGCGCGGCGCCGGCGGGCAGGGCCGGGGCGCCCGGGGGTGCCCGCGGGGGGAGGGCTCGCGGTTGGGTGCCGGGGGATGCTATGGAGAGCGGGGTGGTTATCGGGGCAGCCAGGCAGGGTGGGGCAGGCGGGCCCTGCCTGCGCTGGGGGGCACCCGTGCCAGGCCGGGGCGCCGGCTTTGGGGCGCTGGGGGGCACGGCCCATCCTGTCCCCCGGTGCCACCAAACGTCCCCAGCGTGCCCCATGCCACCCACAGCTCCAGGGGTCCCCACGGTCCCCAGCCCCCCAGGTGTCCCCAATGTCCCTGGGGCACCCCCGTAACTGTAGGGGCCCCCCGTGCCCCACGTCCCTTGGCCCCAGGGTGCCAGGCGGCGGTGGGGCGCCCCCCGGGCACTGCGGTGCTGGGTGCCGATACGACAGCAGTGCCGGGGCACGGGGGTGCCAGCTGCGCCCCGGGATCCCGTCCCCACTTGTCACCGCTGTCCCCACGTCCCAGCTCCCTCTACACCGGCGGGACCCTGCTCGTCGCCTTCTCCACCCCAGGTGAGTCCCCGTGGGCATCGGGTGCCCCGGCCTGGCGGTGGGACCCGGCAGGGACCCCCGTTGTCCCCGCTGACCACCATGTCCCCAGAGCTGGCGGTGCTGCTCTTCCCGGCCATGTCCATGCTGTCAGTGGGTGGCATCCTCCTCATCCTCACCAACATGCAGGCGAGTTTCCCCAACACCCTGACCCCCACCCGGTGGCCGGGGCGCCCTGCCCAGTGCTGCACGGGGGTCCTGATGGCGCGGGGGGGGTGTGCCTCTGTGTGCCAGGTGGGCAACCTCTTTGGGAAGTACCGCTCCATCATCATCACCCTCTACAACGGGGCCTTCGACTCCTCGTCCGCCATCTTCCTCATCATCAAGGTGGGCGCGGGGTCGGGGGGACGTGGTGGTGCCGGGGAGTGCTGGGGGGGTGCTGGGTGCCCCCAGCACAAGCACTGTGGGCAGGGCTGGGGACAGAGCTGGGGACAGTTGGGTCACAGCTTGGGGACGCATCTGGGTCACAGCTGGGGACACAGCAGGGGACGCAGCTGAGCCGCTGCCGGGGCCACGCGTGGGGATGCGGCGGTGGCCTGAGCAGGGCCGCGGCCCCGGGGCGGCGGCGGGCGGCCGGCGCGGCCCGGTGGCAGCGCGTTCCCGTGCCCGTCCCCAGGTGCTGTACGAGCGCGGGCTGTCCCTGCGGGCCATGTTCCTCTTCATGGCGGCCTGCAGCGCCTGGCACCTGCTGCGCACCCTCTTCCTCATGCCCCGCACCCGCATCCCCTACCCGCTGCCCCCTGCCTACAACTACGGGTAGGGGCCCTGCCTGCGCCCCGGGGAGGGCTGGCGGCCACGGTGGTGCCTGTCCCATGGGTGGTGCCCGTGCCATGGGGAGGGGGTGACGGTGGTGCTTGTCCTGTGGGTGGCTGGTCCCATCCCGTGGGTGGTGGTGGGTCTCATCCTATGGTGGTTTGTGTGTCCCATCCCATGGGTGGTGGGTCCCGTCCCGTGGGTGGTGGGTCCTGTCCCATGGGTGGTGGGTCCCGTCCCATGGCGGGTGGTGGGTCCCGTCCCGTGGGTGGTGGGTCCTGTCCCGTGGGTGGTGGGTCCCATCCCATGGGTGGTGGGTCCCGTCCCGTGGTGGGTGGTGTGTCCCATCCCGTGGGTGGTGGGTCCCATCCCATGGGTGGTGGGTCCTGTCCCGTGGTGGGTGAGGTGCCGGGGGTGATGGGTGGGCGGTGCCACAGGCTGCAGTGCCCGGGGCGGTCGCAGTCGTACCGCACCTACGAGGAGAAGCGCCCGCCGGGGGAGGCCGGCCCCGAGGAGACTCCCCTGGAGCCCAACGCCTCAAGAGGTGCCGGGGGCGGGGCTTGCCTGCGGGGGCGGGGCTTGCCTGCGGGGGCGGGGCTTGCTTGCGGGGGCGGGGCTTGCCTGCGGGGCGGGGGCGGGCTCCTCTCGAGTGGGTGTGGCCATGTTGGTGACTGGCGTGTACGCGAGGTGGGCGTGGCCTCGGCAGCGAGCTGAGGGGCCTGGCCATGCAGATGAAGGGGGTGGGGCCTGGGGTGGGCGTGCACGGCTGTGGGCAGGGCATGGGTGTGTCTATGCAGATGAAGGGGCTGCGGATCCGGGCTGGGCGTGGCTATACAGGGATGGGGTCAGAGGGTGGGCGTGATTATGCAGAGAAAGGAGGTGTGGTCCCAGGCCGTGCGGGGGTGCGGTCAGGGGGTGGGCGTGGATATGCAGATGAAAGGGCGTGGCCACGTGGGAGTGACCGGGGCAGCAGTGGGCGGGTCTGGGGGCGGGGCGGAAGTGGGCGGAGCGGGAGGCGGGGCCGAGCGTGTCCCCACGCCTGACCCCTGGGGCGCAGGCGGGGGGGACCCCCCCGGGGCGTCCTTCGGGGCCTGCGTGCGCTCGGGGCTCTTCGCCTGGCACGTGGTCTGGCTCTCCGTCATGCAGCTGCGCCACTACCTCTTCATCGGCACCCTCAACCCCCTCCTCGACCACCTGGCGCACGGAGACCCCCACCTGGGTAAGGGCGCGGCCGCCGCGGCGGGGGCACGGAGCGGGGACGCCCCGCTGCGGTCCGGCGCCCGCCCTGACGCCGTGTCCCCGCAGTGAGCACCTACACCAACGCCTTCGCCTTCACCCAGCTCTGCGGCGTGCTCTGCGCCCCGTGGAACGGCCTCATCCTCGACCGCCACAAGCGGGGCAAGACCCCCCGCCCCGAGGGTAACGGCCCCGCGCGTCCCCGCGAGCCTCCGTGCTGCCGACGCGCCCCCGCGCCCCCGGCGGGGCTCGTGGCCCGGTGCCGCCCCGCCGGGCCCTGACCCCTCCGCGCCCGCAGGAGCCCCGGGGGCGCTGGCTGACCTGCGCGCGTCCGTGCTGTCGCTGGCGGTGACGGTGGCGCAGTGCGCGCTCTTCTCCGTCTGCGCGGCCGTGCCCGCGCTGCGCGTCCAGTTCGGCACCTTCGTGCTGCAGGTGCTCAGCCGCTCCTTCCTCTACGGCGGCAACGCCGCCTTCCTCGCCATCGCGTGAGTGGCGGCGTCCCGCGGGGACGGGCGCTGGCGGGGGACGGCGTGCTGGGAGACAGGGCGGGGGGGGGTCAGGGTGGCGGTGACAGGGAGCGGTGGCAGGGGACAAGGCAGCAGGGGACAGGGTGGTGGGGTCAGGGTGGTGGGGCCACGGTGGGGGCGGCAGGGGCAGCGGCAGGGCTGGGGGCGGCAGGGGCCAGGGTGGGGGGGTCAGGGTGGGGGTGACAGGGAGTGGTGGCAGGGGACAGGGCAGCAGGGGACAGGCGACAGGGTGGCGGGGTCAAGGTGGGGGTGGCAGGGGCGGTGGCAGGTCTGGGGGCGGCAGGGGCCAGGGTGGGGGGGTGACGCGCTGGGTGGCCGGGCAGATTCCCCCCGCAGCACTTCGGGAAGCTGTACGGGCTGGCCATGGCGCTGTCGGCGCTGGTGGCCCTGCTGCAGTACCCCTGCGTCACCCTGGTGCGCGGGCCGCTCCACGGGGACCCCTTCTACGTGAGTGTCTGCCCCACGGCTGCCCCAGGAGGGAGGGGGGTCCTGCCCCACGGAGGGATAGGGGTCCCGGTCTGGGTCTGTGGTAGGATCAGGGTGCCGGCCCACGGTAGGGTGGGGGTCTCGCCCCTTGGGGAAGGGGGGTCCTGCTCCACAGGGAATGGGGGCCCTGTGCCTTGCCCAGAGACCCTGTGGGGGCTGTGGGGCTGGCCCAGGGCACCCCGTTGGGTGGGGTCAGCCCCCCGACCCCATGCCCTGACGCCCCCAACAGCTGAACTTGGGGCTCATCGCTGTGGTGCTGGTGGCCTTCGTCAGCCCCGTGGTGGTGGCCCGCGAGTGCCGGCGGCAAGCCAAGGAGCTGGAGGCTGCTGGCACACCCCTCACAGCCCCCCCCGGTGCTGAGACCCCCGCCGAGGAGCCCCACTGAGCCCAGCACCCGCTGCACCCCATTTTGCTATTGGAGTTGTGGGGAGTGCTGTGCCGGTGGGATGGGGTGTGTTTGAGGGGGAATAAATCTTGATGCCCTCCCGGCTCACTGTGCTGCTCCTGCCCAGTGCTCCCAGCCGCTGCAGCTTCTCCAGTGTCTGCTGTGGGGTTGGGCACCCCACTGCCCCCCAGGGCTGGGGGACACAGACCCCCCCTGGCCCCTGGCACACACACACACACAGCCTTAGGGCATCTCTGGTTTACTGGGTCAGGGACGGGGCCACTGTGGGTCACCGGGGCCTGGGGGGCCGTGGCATCACCCCTGGGTGCCCTCAGTACTGGCAGATGAAGGAGTGCCACTGGAAGCAGGGCTTGCTTCTCCAGAGCCCATCTGGGGGCAGGGGCCAGCGTCAAGGTCATGAGGTGGTCCCCAGTGCCCCCAGTAGCCTTGTGCCCCCTCCCAGTGCCCCCAGTGCCCCATGCCCCCTCCCAGTGCCCCTTCCCAGTGCCCCCAGTGCCCTGTGCCCCCTCCCCGTGACCTTCCCCATTGCCCCCAGTAGCCCAGTGCCCCCTCCCAGTGCCCCCAGTGCCCTGTGCCCCCTCCCATTGCCCTCAGTGCCCAGTGCCCCTTCCCAGTGCCCCCAGTGCCCCCTCCCATTGCCCCCAGTGCCCCTTCCCAGTGCCCCAATGCCCTATGCCCCCTCCCTGTGACCTTCCCCATTGCTCCCAGTAGCCCAGTGCCCGCTCCCAGTGCCCCCTGTGGCCTGGTGCCCCAGTGCAGTGGGCGTGAGTGCCCTCACCGAAGGTGCTGAGGGTGGTGCAGGTGGTGAAGAAGTGCCAGGGATGGGTGGGCGCCCAGTTGGCGTAGTTCCAGGGGCTGGTGTCCTCCCACTGCGACCCCCACTGCCCCCCCTGCCGCAGTGCCACCTCAGAACCCAGCACCTGGCACCGCCACCCCATAGCCAGCCCCCAGCCCCATACTCAGCACCCAGCCCGAGTGCCCCATACCCAGCCCCTCACCCCCAAAACCCAGCACCAGCCCCAGCGCCCCATACCCAGTTCCAGCCCCCACCCCAACACCCGTTCCCCTCGCCAGCCCCAGCGCCCAGCTGCAGCATCCCTGCGCCAGCCCAAACACCGTCCCCACCACCCCACAACTGGCACCCAGCACCCACCCCGAG
The DNA here is from genome assembly GCF_964289735.1 of Phaethon aethereus. Lineage (NCBI taxonomy): Eukaryota > Metazoa > Chordata > Aves > Phaethontiformes > Phaethontidae > Phaethon > Phaethon aethereus. Next base: position 71,900,970 of record NC_138579.1, on the reverse strand, counting down.
CCCCAGCCCCGCTCCCAGCACCCGGGCGGGGGTCGGGCCCCCCTCACCGTGCGGCGGGTGACGGCCCCGATCCAGAGCACGCCGCGGGTGTAGGTGCGCGCCAGCTTCAGCAGCTCCTGGTTGCGGGCGGTGCTGTGCACCGAGGCCAGCTGACCCCCCAGCACCTCCCGGCAGTGCCGCTGCGGGACAGGGCACGGCTCGGCACCCCGCCAGCACTCACCGGCACCCGCCAGCACCCACCGGCACCTGCCAGCACCCACCGGCACCCGCCAGCACCCACCGGCACCTGCCAGCACCCGCCGGCACCCACCGGCAGCCACGACCCCCTCACCTGGGCGCCCGTGTAGGTGCGGAGCTTGTTCACCACCGTGTAGCGCAACTGGTGGCCATCCTCAGCCGTGCCCGCCGGGACCTCCTGCGGGTGGCGGGGGCCTGCACCGGCACGGGGTGGGGGCTGGCACGGGGGTCCCTCTGCCACCCGCTGCCAGCCCCAGGGCACAGGGCGCCGGCCCGGCGGGGTGGACATGGCACCTCTCTGGGCGCCCGGCTGCCCGGGGGAGCGGGGGTGCCCCCGCGGCGTCCCCGCGGGTGGGCGGCGTGGCGGCACTCACCGGCGGGGCGGGCGCAGGCCGTGCCCAGCAGGGCCAGGGCGAGGAGCAGGCGGGGCTGCATGGCGCGGCGGGGGCACCGGCACGCTCGGGCGCCTTCGGGACGCGCCACGGCCCCGGTCACCCTCTGCCACCCTGGGGCCACCCCCGGCCCCGGTCACCCTCTGCCGCCCCCGGCGTCACCCCATCCGCCCCACGTCCCCCGTGCCGCCGCCCCGCGCCCCTCCGCCACCCCCACGGCCCCGTGTCCCTCACCCCCACCCTGCCCCTCCGCGTCCCCACCGTCCCTTCGCCACGGCCCCGTGTCCCCCGTCCCCTCTGCCCCCCGCGCCCCCGCGGCTCCCCACCGCCGTCCCCAGGGCCGCCCCGGCCCCCCCATCTCCCCCGGCACCCCAGGACCGCCCGCGCCAGCCTCAGGGACACCCGCGCCGGTCCCCAGCCCCGCGGCCCCCGGCCCTGCTCCTCACCTGGGGGCTGGGGGGCCCTGCCCGCTCCCACCCTTATAGCGGTGGCGGCGCCACGTGCCCCCAGCCGCGGCCTTGCGCCACCCCCCGCGGCCCCCCCGCGGGCCCCGCCCGCCAACCGCTGGGGGCACCGGGGGGGCGCCCGGGGCTCCCGCCCCCCCGGGGAACGGGGTCCTGCCCCACGGAGGGAGGGGGGGTCCTGGCCCCTGGGACGGCGCACGGGGTGCGTTTGGCGCCGGGCGGGGGGCTGCGGGGCGGGGGATGCCCAGCGCGGGGGTGCAGGGGCGGGGGGTGCACGGGGGAGGGGGCCTGGGCGGGGGACTGGGCTGCCGGGGGGGACGGGCCGGGGGCCGGGGGCCAACGGCCGGGCCGGGCCGCGGGCCGCGGCCGTTGGGGAGGAAACGGCCCTTGGGCAAGCGCTGCCCGGCGGGAGATGGTATCGGCACCCCAACCGCCCCGGCACCCCCCAGCACCCCGGGACCCACCGCTCCACACACCCGCCCCCGCAGCCGCCCCGCCCGGTGCACCCCAACCCCCCGCAGCACCCTCCCGCGCGCACCCCCCACCCCGCAGCCCCCTGACCCCGTCCCAGGTGCCCGGTGGGCTCCTCGCGTGTCCGGCACGGCCGGGCAGGGTGCCGGCAGGGCCCCCCGTGCTCGTGCCCCCCGGACCCCGCGCAGCCCTCACCCCTGCACCCCCGTGCTCGTGCCCCAGGGTGGCAGAGGGTGACCGGGGCCGTGGCGCGTCCCGAAGGCGCCCGAGCGTGCCGGTGCCCCCGCCGCGCCATGCAGCCCCGCCTGCTCCTCGCCCTGGCCCTGCTGGGCACGGCCTGCGCCCGCCCCGCCGGTGAGTGCCGCCACGCCGCCCACCCGCGGGGACGCCGCGGGGGCACCCCCGCTCCCCCGGGCAGCCGGCGTGACGCCGGGTGCCCCCAGCCCCTGCCAGCCCCGGTGCGGAGGAGGCCACGCCGGAGGAGGGGGATGCCTGGTGCCCGCTGGAGAGCGAGACGCGGGGCCTCAGCGTCGCCGACCCGCTGGGTGCCACCACCTTCCGCTACGCCATCGTCACCCGCTGCCAGACCTTCCACGGCGCCCAGGTGGGCAGGGGATGGGCAGCGGGTGTGGGTTGGGGGGCCAGCGCGTGCCACCCGGCCGCCCCCACAACGCCCCTACAGAGGGTCTGCGCCCGGTGCTACGGCGGGCGCTTGGCCTCCGTCCACAGCTACCGCGCCAACGCCTGCCGGCAGCACCAGGCGCGGCCAGGTCTGGATTGGGGCCATCACCCAGCCCGTGGTAAGGGACCCCCGCGCCCTCTGCCCCACCGCAGCCTCATGGCACCCTGCCTGGCCCGGGGGCACCACCCTGTCCCCAGAGCCCACGCTGGGTGCCCCAGCCCTGTCCCTTGTCCCCAGTGCCCACCTTGGGTGCCCCAGCCCTGTCCCCTGTCCCCAGTGCCCACCCTGGTGCCCCAGCCTGTCCCGCACCAAGGGCCTTGGGGGGCTGTGCTGGGAGCCTCTGCCCGCGGGTGGGTGGGGAGGACGCTGGGGGCCCTCGGGATGGGGAGGTGGTAGCCGGGGGGCTGCTATATGGCAGGTTGAGGGGCTGGCACCGGGGGGGCGGGCTCGGGTGCCTGTGGGGCTGGGTGCTGGGCCCCGGGGCAGCGGGTGCTGTGGGGCGCCAGGGCTGACCCCCATCTTCTCCCCCAGACGGGCGCTGGAGACGCCTGCGCTGCTGGGTGAGGCTGCCCTTCGTCTGCGAGTACCGAGGGGCTCAGCCCCCCGCGGCGCCGCCCCCCGCCGCGGGCTGCACCCCCTCCCTGGTCTCAGTAAAGCGTCAGCTGTCAGCACCCATCCCCTTGTTCGGGCCCTGGGCAGGGGCTGGGGGTCCCGGGGGCCCCGGCGCAGGCACTGGGGCAGCAGCGGGGCGGTGGGGAGCGCCCCGGGGCGCTCAGTGGGGGGAGGTTTGGGGCAGGGGTGTCCCTTGGATCCTGCACGGCCCCTGCGTGGGCAATGGGGGGGCACAGGGGCCTCTCCCCGGGGGCTGTGGTGGCACCCTGACCCCAGGCCCCGTGGCCACCCCGGGTCAGTGGCATCACCCTGACCTCCCCCTCCTCTGCCACTGCGCCCCAGCCCTCCCCACTGGGCTCCCACGGCCCCTTGCCCCCACCCAGGCCGGAGACGGATGGGTGCTGCGAGCCAAAGGTTTATTGGGGAGCGGGTGCAGCCCCCCAGCGTGGGGCTGGCTTGGGAGCAGGGAGGTGCCGGGGGGGCGTGGAGGTGGGGGGCGCAGAGGTGGGGGTATGGGGGCCCCTCCGTGCCGGCAGGGGAAGGGCAGCCGCCCCCAGCAGCCCCCGCGCCCCAGGAGGCAGCCGCCAGCTCCGGGGCCCCCAGCCCCCTGTCCGGGGGTGCGGGAGCTTCAGGGACCCGGGCGGGACCCCCGGCAGCGGCTCGGGGCCAGGCTCCCACGGTGGCACGGGGCGCAGGCGCGCTGGGGGTCGCGGGGCGCCGGGGGTCAGCAGAGTGGCACCCAGAACGCTGTGCGCCCCGTCACCCCAGCCCTGGAGCCCACCCGGGTGGCCCCTGTGGGACGTCCCCCGAGCCCTGCGTCCTTCTGCCGCCCGCACGGCCCCCACACCGTCCCCACGGCCACCCCTGCCCCATGGCCACCAGCGTCACCCCCGCCGCCCTGTATGTGCCCTGTGCCCTGCCCCACTGACGGCGTGGGAAAGGGGGTGCCAGCCATGGGCGGGCTGGGGAGGGAGGGTGCAGGGGGCCCCCCGGCCGGGTGCAGGCAGGGCACTGCCCCGCAGCGGGGGGCAGGTGGGGGACTGCCCCACGGTGCCCAGGGCTAGAGGCTGAAGGAGAAGGTGCCCGAGTCGGTGGACTGCTTGTCTCGGCTGCAGCCCCCCAGTGCCCCGGGGGCACACGCCGTGGGGCTGGTGGGGGGCGCAGGCACGCCGGCCTCTGGCACCTGTGGGGCAGGGGATGGGTGCCGGGTTAGTCCCCGCCCCATATATAGTCAGGGGACCCTGGGGGGGCTCAGGAGCACTGCCTGCACGCCCCCCCACCAGCCAGCCCCACACATCCCCCAGTGTGGACTGATCCAGCCCTCCTGGAGGTGACTCCACTGCAGCCTCAGCCCCAGCCCCATGGCGGCCCCAGCCCCACGGCTGACCTCCTCGAACTTGCGGGCCTTGTAGTGCTCGGCTCCCTTCAGGAAGTTGAGCAGGATGATATCGCACAGCACCGAGCCCTGGGGGAGGCAACATCGGGGTGGGGGCGCCCCGCACCATGGGGCAGCCCCCTGACACCCCACAGCCCCCCAGGGAGCCGGGCTGCTGTCACCCTGTCCCAGTGCCCCACAGCTATGGGGTTTTCCTCCATCCCCCTCCCAATCACTACGGGCCATCACTGCCCTCCCTGGGGGGTGGGCACCCACCCTGCCCCAGACCTGTGGGGTGCACAGGGCCTCTCCCCGGCCCCCTGCTCGCCCTCAGGGAGATGCCGTTACACAGGGGCTGACAACGGCCACAACTCACCACACCGATGGAGGTGAAAGCTGCCACTGTGTTGATGAGGGTGGGGACGATGCCAAACTTCCCAGCCTGGGGGTGCAGAGGCCCCCGTTGGTGCGGGGCCCCACCCCCCGTAGGGTCCCCGGGAGGCCCCGCACGTACGTGGCCGTACACCAGGACGTCGAAGCGGATGCCGAAGGCCTTGGTGAGGGTGCGGCGCTCGGTGCCGTCCTGCCAGCGGTAGTACCTGGCGTGCCTGCGCGGGGACGGGGGACGCGGGGGACGGGGCCGTGCCGCGCGCGCGCGTGACACGCGTGTCCCCGTGCGGTGGCGCGCGCCGTACCTGAAGTTGTAGCCGGGGGCGGGGGCGCGGGCGAGGCCGTCCAGGCGGGTGAAGGAGTAGCGGGGCAGGCAGCGCTCCCACGCGCGGTCCAGGTCGCACACCCACCCGATCTTGATGCCCAGCACCCCCCCCTGCCCCGGCCGTCGGGGTGAGCCGCGGCCCCACGGCCCCGTGTCCCCGCGGCCCCCGCACCCCGCGGCCCCCGTCCCCACGGCCCCGCGTCCCACGTCCCAAACCCCACGCGCCCACGTCCGCGTCCCCGCGTCCCCCGCCCCACGTCCCCTCGTCCCCTGTCTCGCGCCCCCGCGGCGCCGCGCCCCGCAGCCCGCCCGCCGCGGCCCCGCGCCCGGCTCACGGTGGCGGCCAGCGTGGGGAAGTCCTGCCCGGCGAGGCGCGCCACGTCGCCCAGGCGCAGGATGGGGCAGAGCGGCTGCCGCTCGGGGTGGAAGCGGCAGCGCCGCAGCTCCCCGCCGCTGCCGGGGGCGGCAGGTTGGCCCTGGGGGCACACGGGGCGCGCGGCCGTCAGCCGGCCGGGCCGGGGGCACGCGGCCCGCGCCCCCGCCGCCCCCCGCGCCACCCACGCCTCGAAGCCGAAGAGCGGGAAGCGGACGCTGTTCTTGATGAAGAGGGTGAAGTTTTCGGCCTCCAGCATGACGGGGCTGGGGGCAGAGCAGAGGGGGTGACCCCGGGGCGCGGCCCCCGGCCCCCCCGCGCGCCCCCGCGCGCCGCCGCCGCACTCACGCGTCGACGGTGTCCACCTCCGGCGGGCACCAGCCGCGGATCTCGCAGGCGCGCGCGGTGCCGTTGTAGGGGACGCAGCGGCCCGTCAGCAGCCCTGGCGCAGCCCCGTCAGCGCGGCCGGCGGCCGGGCCGCGGCCCCCCGGCCCCCCGGCCCCGCGGCGGGGACCCCTCACCGCTGCCCGTGGCGGGGCTCTTCCCCCGGCAGTCGCGGTCCGCCGTGCAGCGGTACTCGGCCTCGCTCTGCGGGGCACGGTGAGCCCGGGCGGGGGCACGGGGGGACCCCCCGCCGCGCCGCCGCCCGCCGCGCCGGCCCGTACCTCCGGGCAGACGCCCTGCGCCTGCTGCTCCGTCAGGATCCGCTTGGTGACCACCACGAACACCGAGGTGCCCTGGGCGGCGCCGCGCCGTCACCCCGAGCCCCCTCCGCCGCGCCCCAGGGGGGAAACTGAGGCAGGGGCGGGACCCCGGCCCCCCCGGCCCCCCCGGCCCCCCCGGGCCCCCCGGGCCCCGCACCTGCTGGGGCGTGACGTAGTCGGCCGTATCCAGCACCTGGCCGGCATAGCGCCCGATGCCCTTGACCTTGGTCACCACCGAGGACTCGATGACGGTGTCCCGCACCTGGTAGGCTTTCTCGTGGAGGAACACCCAGCTGGGACGACACCCGCAGGGGGTGACGGTGGGGACAGCCCCGTTCCCCCCGAGATCTGCCCGCGCCCCCCGGTCAGCCCCAGCCCCCCCCGAGCTGCCCCGCCCCGGGGCACCGGGGGCTGCCAGACCGAGTGGCTGACAGTCCTCCAACAGGCGCTTGTCACCTGTCCGTGCCTCACCGGTGGCCGCTGTCACCCCCCGGGGAGCACCCGGGAGCAGAGACCCCCCTCTGTCACCTACTGTGGCGGTGCTGCTGCTCCCACCCCTCTTTGTCACCCGCACCGACACTGTCCCCCTCCTGTCACCCGCACCGACACGCTCTCCCGGCCGTCCCCCTTGTGTCACCCGCGCCGGCACCCTCCTGTCACCCGCACCGACACGATCTCCCGGCCGTCCCCCTTGTGTCACCCGCGCCGGCACACCCGACGTTCCCAGCGCTGACACACTTGTCACCCTCTCGCCTGTTCCTCCTCCGCCCCGTCACCCACGCTGTCACCCGCTGCTCCTGGCCCGGCCACCCACCCTCCCCGCACCGCCGCCCAGGCTGTCCCCTTCGTCACCCCCGGGTGCCGCCCGTCGGTCACCCGGGGGTCACCCGCTCGCCCGCGCCAGCGGGGCCCGGGCCGGGGAGGGTGGCAGCGGCGGGGCCCGGGGGCGCCTCACCCGATGAAGTAGGCGAGGATGAGGAGCTGCACGCCGCGGTTGACGGCGCCCACCACCCAGCTCTTCACCACCACCGACTTGGTGGTCTCGTAGGAGAAGAAGTCGCTCACCCAGCGGGTGGCGGGGCGCGGGGGGGGCATGGGCAGGGCGGGCAGCAGCGGGCAGCAGCGGGCAGCGAGGGGGGTGCGGGCAGGGCGGGAAGGAGCAGGCAGGGATGCGGGCAGCAAAGGTTGTGGGCAGTGCGGGCGGCAGCAGGCAGGGTGACAGGCAGCGAGGGAGGGGTGATGCGGGCAGGGCGGGCAGGAGCAGGCAGGGGTGCGGGCAGCAAAGGCTGTGGGCAGTGCAGGCAGCAGCAGGCAGGGTTATAAGCGGCGAGGGCTGGTGCGGGCAGGAGCAGGCAGGGTGACAGGTAGCGAGAGGTGATGTGGGCAGGAGCGGGCAGGGCTGCGGGCAGCAAAGGCTGCTGTGGGCAGGGCGGGCAGCCGCGGGCAGGGTTACTGGCAGCGAGGGGTGGTGCGGGCAGGGCGGGGTCCCACCCCCTTCCTGGCTGTGCCAGACCCCCCCGCCCCGGGGTCCCCTGTGGTGGGCACCCCCGGGGGGCTCCCCCGCGCGCGAGGGGGCGCCCCACGTGTGGAGGGGGCCGATTTTGGGGGTGCCCCTGTGTGTGGGGTGCTCATGTGGGGGCCGCACAGGTTTTGGGGGTGCCCCATTCTTGGGGTGCTTCCTACTTGGGGTGCCCCCATTGTGGGGGGGCCCGGTTTTGGGGTCCCCTCCGCCGCCGCGGTGACGTCACGGGGATCCCCAGCGCTGACCAATGGGGGCCGGGCCCCGGGCAGAGGCCGCTCCCGCCGCTCTATGGTGCCAGGCGAGGCAGCGCGGCAGGTGAGGCCTAGCGGGGCGGCCGCTCTAGCCGCCCCCATCACCACCTCTATGGCGCGGCGGGCGCGGGACGCCGCGTCCTCTCTAGCCGGAGTCCTCCGGACGCTCTATGGCCCCGCCCGCCCGCTCCCCGCGGTGGCGCCCAGAGCGGCTCCTCTCTATGGCGGAAGTGGGGGCGGCTTCCGGCGGCGGCGGGGGGAGGCTCCGCGCGAGGTTCGTGTTGCGCAGGCGGGAAAAGTGGCGGCGGTGCGGGGGGGCGCACCGGGGCGGGGGGGCGGCGGTTGGACCCGGGGGGAGCTCAGGCCGGGGGGAATTTGGGGGGCGCCGGGGAGGGGACGGGCTGGGCTGGGGGGCGGGTCGCAGGGGAAGGCCGTGGGGCCGCGGCCCGTCTGGGGAAGGGGCGAGGGTGGCCGAGGGTGTCTGGGCCGCCCCCGGCAGCCGGTCGATGCCCCCCGAGAGGCGGCGCCCGAGGGCGTGGGGAAAGCGGGGCCGGGCCGGGAGCAGGCCTGGGGGCGCGGGGTTCGGGTTTGGGGGTGCTGGCACGGCCGTGCGTGCAGAGCCTCCCTTGCGGGGGGCTGGGAGCCATCTTCCCTCCCGGGAGCCACCCGGCCGGGCTGGGCTCACCCTCCTCTCCCCCCGCAGCTGCTCGGTCCCCGTCCCCACCTGCCGCTGGCCCGGGGCGGGCAGGGCTGCGGGGAACTGCACCCCTCGCTGCGCTCTGCCTCCTTCCCCTCCCGAGCCCCAGGAGCTGCCGCCTCCCCTGGCCACCATGGCTGACACGCTGGAGTTCAACGAGATCTACCAGGAGGTGAAGGGGTCCATGGTGAGCGAGCTGGGGGGCACGGCCCCCAGGGAGACCTGCCTGGGCCCCGGCGGGTGGCACGTTGCATTGAGACCTGCGCTCCGAGCCGGAACGCCGCAGGGCACTCCCCCTAGCCCGGCGTCTCCTCGCCGCCTCGCCCTGGCAGAGGGTGTTTTGCTGATCTCTCCTGGAAGCTGGGGGCGGAGGCGCCTCGCTTCCAGGGCTGCAGTGTTTTGGAGCATTGGTGGGGGCTTTTAGTGCCAGCCCGCTGCGGAGCGAGCGAGGTTGCGGTTGGGAACGGTTCCAGGAGGAGAGAGAAGGGATGCCAGCTCTGTAGCTGCTGTGAGAGGGCTGCATGTCGGCCGTCGGCCTGCTCCAGCATGGGGGAGCGGGTGGGGGGGTTGTGGTGGTGGTGAGTGTTTCTGGGTCACCCTTAACCCCATGGCTTTTGGGAGGTTGTCCTCAAAGACCTGACGGAGCTACAGTGCTGTCGCAGCACTGAGGGTGCTGGCGACTGTCTTGTGGCCGCTTGCGTCCTGAATTCAGGGGGTAAAGAACATGTGTGGACTGGAGCTGGTGGGCGGTTGGGGAAGTCGTCTTGTTTTGCCTGGAGAGGTTGTGCAGCCGCCTGTTGCACCTGAAGGGTGGCGGTTCCCTGCTGTGGGGCCTGTGGGTGTTGTTGGGCTGTTCCCCTGCGTGCGGGGCGAGCTGCCCCCCCCTCATGTCTGCCACTTCTGCCAGAACGATGGGCGGCTGCGCCTGAGTCGCCAAGGCGTGATCTTCAAGAACAGCAAGACAGGGAAGGTGGACAACATCCAGGCCTCGGAGCTGGCCGAGGGCGTGTGGCGGCGCGTGGCGCTTGGTCACGGCCTCAAGCTGCTCACCAAGAACGGCCACGTCTACAAATATGATGGTTTCCGGGAATCGGTGAGTGCCCCGGCCCCTCGTGCCTGGCCCATCCTTGTCCCTGGCTGGCATCTCTTCTCTTGCTGGCCTGTGCTTGTCCTGTATCGCGCTCTGCTCCTTGCGAGTCTCAGAGCACTGGCACCTCCAAGAACAGTTCTGACCCCTGTTTTCCTTGTCTCTTCCCTTGTGCCGGGGGGCCCGTGTCCCAGTTTTGGGCTCCGAGCAGAGGGGCCCATGTCCCAGTTTCGGGCTCTGGGCAGTACCCGCCTGTACGTGGTGATTTCTAATGGACATTCCCTCCTCTTGCCCTGGCCCAGGAGTTTGATAAGCTCTCAGATTTCTTCAAGGCCCACTATCGCCTGGAGCTGGCGGAGAAGGATCTCTGCGTGAAGGGTTGGAACTGGGGGACGGTGAGGTTTGGAGGTGAGCTGTGATGATGCCGTTACTGGGGGAAGGGAACCTCCATGCCGGCTACACCCCGAGGCGGTGGGGCTGGGCTGTTTCCCACCAGTGTGGCTGTTGCTGCAGCACCCAGCCAGTCCCCTGGGCAGCGACCTGCGTTCTAGTGGTGTCCTCAGGGACAGTGAGGACATTGGCCGTCCCAGGAGAGCAGGAGATGCCTGCAGGCCCCAAATCCAGGCAGCAGGTTTTGCAGGCAGGGAAAGCTCAGTGTAAAAGAAAGGTTGGCATGGGAACTGCGGGCATCTGGCAGAGCCTGCTGGTTCCTGAAGGAGCCAGGGGAGCTGGTAGACGCTTCTCCCTGGTCTGAGACCAGAGGAATGTGGAAACAAGATGGTTCCCTCCTGTTCGTTTTTGATCAGTGTCCATGTCTGGGGCTGTAGCCCCAAGGAGAAAGCCTGGAGGTTTGGGAGGGAGCATGGGAATGCAGTGGGGGAGAGGAGAGGTGTTGCTGGACTCTGGGAGAAGACCAAGGATGCTGCTGGAGATGGGATCTAGGAGGACACCATGGGTCTGCCCTGTAGGGTGGACCTTATCCCCGCCTCGTGACGTGGTAGTTCTGGTCCTGCTGTGACAGGCCGCGTCTGCCTCCTGCCTCCTGTAGGGCAGCTGCTCTCCTTTGACATCGGGGAGCAGCCGGTGTTCGAGATCCCCCTCAGCAATGTCTCCCAGTGCACGACGGGCAAGAATGAGGTGACACTGGAGTTCCACCAGAACGACGACGCTGAGGTCTCCCTCATGGAGGTTCGCTTCTACGTGCCCCCGACCCAGGAGGATGGCGTGGACCCCGTGGAGGTGAGCAGGGGGACCGTGGGGACGGCGGGCCGTGCAGAGGGGGTAGCTGTGCACCCTCACCCGGCCGTAACTCCTTTCCCTTGCAGGCCTTTGCTCAGAACGTCCTCTCCAAGGCGGATGTGATCCAGGCCACCGGAGATGCCATCTGCATCTTCCGGGAACTGCAGTGTCTGACGCCTCGCGGGCGATATGACATCCGTATCTACCCCACCTTCCTGCACCTCCACGGCAAGACCTTCGACTACAAGATCCCCTACACGACCGTGCTGCGCCTCTTCCTGCTCCCGCACAAGGACCAGCGGCAGATGTTCTTTGTGGTGAGGAGGGGACAGGGGTCATCCACTCCCCAGGGAACAGTGACAAGTGGTGGCTTCGGGGGATTTCAGGTCCTTGCCTCCTCTTCTTTTTTCAGATCAGCCTGGACCCCCCGATAAAGCAAGGCCAGACCCGCTACCACTTCCTTATCCTGCTCTTTTCCAAGGATGAGGACATCTCCTTGACCCTCAACATGAACGAGTGAGTTCCTCTCTTGCCAGGCTGCTTCCTGGACCTCCTCCCCGGATCTGGGGGCTGTGGGGAGCTGGGAGGGAGGTAACGAACCTCCTGGGTTCCCGTTCTCACTGTTGCTCTCTCGGCCATGCAGGGAGGAGGTGGAGAAACGCTTCGAGGGGCGGCTTACCAAGAACATGTCGGGCTCCCTCTACGAGATGGTCAGCCGGGTCATGAAGGCACTGGTGAATCGCAAGATCACCGTGCCTGGCAACTTCCAGGGGTGAGGCGTGGTGCTGCTGGCCGAGGGGGTGTGGCTGGTGGAATGTGTGATCCTCCTGCCGTAGGAAAGGGTGCGCAGGTGGGGAGGGATGCAAAGCGTGCCGCCTCCTCCCTAGGAGAGGAGAAGCTGTTGGTTTGGTAGACTGAGGCCACCTATTTGAGACCCTCCCTGGCTCTGGCAGCAGGACCGGCCCCTCTCTTTCTCTCTTGTTCCTGTAATCAGGGAGAAGGGGCTCTGAGATTCATGCCTGAGCAGCTGACAGGCTCACCGGGGCTGCTGGGGTCCTCTGTCTCGCCGTGGGGATGGGCACAGGGAGAGCGTTTGCTCCCCGTGTGCCTAAGATGGCCGCGTTCGCTCTTGCAGACACTCTGGAGCCCAGTGCATCACCTGCTCCTACAAGGCCAGCTCGGGGCTTCTCTACCCGCTGGAGCGCGGCTTCATCTACGTGCACAAGCCACCCGTGCACATCCGCTTCGACGAGATCTCCTTCGTCAACTTTGCCCGTGGGACCACCACCACCCGCTCCTTCGACTTTGAGATCGAGACCAAGCAGGGCACGCAGTACACCTTCAGCAGCATAGAGAGGTGGGCGTGGGGCGGGGGGCAAGCTCTCGCCGTGCCCGCCGGGCTGCTCTCCGTGCCGCTGGCACCCCGACTGCCGCCCGTCCCTGACCGCCCCGCCTGTCCCGCAGGGAGGAGTACGGGAAGCTCTTTGACTTCGTCAATGCCAAGAAGCTGAACATCAAGAACCGAGGCCTCAAGGAGGTACCTGCTGAGCAGCGCTGGTTCCCCGTGCCCCGCTGGAACCACTGCCACCCGGCTGGGGTGGGGAGAGGGCTGGGGGCTGTCTTCTCTCCAAAATTTTGCTGCTTTTCCCTTTTTTTTTTTCACCTCTCTCTTCTCTCCTTGCCCTTGTAGAGGAAAAAGGTCCGTGCGATATCCCTTCCTCTTTCTCCTCTTCCTCCTCCTGGTGCAGGTTTCCTCTGCATGGCCGTGGTGGTCCCTGACTAAACCCAGTAACTCCAGCATGATTTGCGAGAGGGGCCCCCCTTAACTCAGATAACTTTTCTGCCCCCCTCTCTGGAGCCCTGATGGGGATAGAGGGGACGTGACAGGTGTCCCATCCTCCCCACCCCGTGCATGCGTCTGGGGCCTGCCTGGGGGCTGTGCCCACCGTGGCGGACCCGACACCCACCCAGGAGCACGCCAGGAGCTGCAGTTTCCAGAGGCGGGATGCGTGCAGGTGGGGGGAGCGCAGGGAGCAGCTCTCACACCATCTTTCCCTCAGGGCATGAAGCAGAGCTACGACGAATACGCTGACTCCGATGAGGACCAGCACGATGCCTACTTGGAGAGGATGAAGGAGGAGGGCAAGATCCGTGAGGAGAATGCCAACGACAGCAGCGATGGCTCTGGGGAGGAGACTGGTGAGGGCTGAGGCTGGGCAGGCTGTTTTTGGTGCTCGGGCTTCTCCCCCTGACCCCTGGTGAAGCCCTGTCCGTCCTTGCCTCGCTGTAAGCTGACCCTTGTGCTGCTCTCTCCTTCCAGATGAGTCCTTCAACCCTGGAGAAGAGGATGATGATGTGGCTGAAGAGTGAGTAGAGGCTGGGCAGGGGTCTGTCTGGGGGAGCCTTTCAGAAGGTGCTGTTTGGGGGCATCGTGTCGGGGCAGCAGTGGCGTGGGGCTGTGTGAATGCTGGGGAATGCTCCGGGTACAGCCAGTATTGCTTTATAAATCCCTGGACTTAAAAATCTTGAGAAGCGGGTGCGGTTCTGGGCTCGCTCTGTTACAGCAACATTATACAACGTGAAAGGGTTAGAGAAGGGCGATCGGGGGGATCAGGTGGCTCCTGGATGAGGCCTCGGCTGTTCAGGCTGGAAAAGAGAGGACAGCAGGAGGAGGATGGGAGGCAGCTCCATAAAATCCTGAGGTGGGGGAGAGGGTGGGTGAGAGTCGCAGTCTCTGTACCAGCGTGAAGGGCCAGTCGTGTGCACTGGTGCGAGTCGGGCTCAGCCTGACAGGAAGAGGTGCATCTTGGTGGAGTTGAGCCGTGTGGTGTTGCGAGTGCCTAAAATTTACAGGAAGTCAAAATGATGAGCTGTGTTCGTGGAAGGAAAATCCCCCGAGAGCCATTAAACACGAGCACAACAGCTTCAGCTCAGGAAGTCTCTGAATTATGGGTTGCTGGAGGCTGGGAGAGTTCGGGGGCAAGTCTCGCCGCCTGCTTGTTGCTGCTACGTCTCCCCCGCCTTGTGCTTCATCTTTTTGGGGTGGAGGTCTTGAGCTGTCACTTGACACCAAGTACCTCCGTGCAGGTTTGACAGCAATGCCTCGGCCAGCTCCTCCAGCGGTGACGGTGACAGCGACCGGGATGAGAAGAAGCCAGCTAAGAAGGCCAAGATTGTCAAAGACCGCAAGCCCCGCAAGAAGCAGCTGGAGGTGAGAGGTTGCTGCTGGTGGTGTTGTGGAGAGCAGGACCTGCTCCTGCAGCATGGCTTGCTGTTCCCTGTTGGGAGCAATGCTGGGCAGATGCAGGTCACAGCCCATCAGCTGAGCTGCTTCACCTCAACTTTTTGCCATGGTCTGATCCGGTGCCACCACCTCGCTGAGCCTTGCCCGGGCTAAGTTGGTTGCCCAAGCCTGACTTCGCTGCCTCCTGCAGATGAGTCTAGGTTGGAGTCTCTTCCAAAGGGTGCCTAGCCAGTCCTTTTGGTCGTTGGAGGACTTGTCTCCAACAGTCTGCCCTTTCAGCTTTCGTGGGTGTGACCTGACAACCCATCTGCCCTGATGGTGTAGCTGTGTTGCTGGTGGGATGTAGGAGGCAAGCTGAGACCCAGCCCCTCGTCTTGGGGCAGCCCCGGGTGCCGAGGTCTTTAGTGAGTGGTGCCATTCGAGGCTTTCATCCTTGTTCTCGCTGCTCCCTACCTCCCAGAGCAAGAAGGGGAAAGACCCCAATGCTCCCAAGCGGCCGATGTCAGCTTACATGCTCTGGCTGAACGCCAACCGTGAGAAGATCAAGTCAGACCATCCTGGCATCAGCATCACGGACTTGTCCAAGAAGGCTGGGGAGCTCTGGAAAGCCATGTCCAAGGAGAAGAAAGAGGTGAGGGACCAGGGGTCTGGGTTGCTCTGCTGGTGGGGAGAGCTGATCCTGGTCTAGGAGGGGGAGGCTGGACCTGAGGAGGCCTGGCAGGCTCTTGCTCGGTCTCAGGAGCCTTGTGCCCCATAGAGACGGCAGGTCGGGAAGGGGGTGGAAGAAGAGGTGATGTCCTTGGGCTGGTGAGCTGTTGGGGGAGCACAGGCCTGATCCAAGATGGCGAGGGACGTGGTGGGAGCGCTGGCATGGTGTGGGTGGGGACGGCGTTGGGCGCTGGTGGTGGAGAAGGAGAGAAGGCCCCGCTGACCTTGTGCTCGTGCTGCAGGAATGGGATCGCAAGGCGGAAGACGCCAGAAGGGACTACGAGAAGGCCATGAAGGAGTACAGCGTGGGCAGCAAGTCAGAGAGCTCCAGGGCGTGAGTGCACTGAGCAGAGAGGGCTGGCGGGGATGGCGGCAGGGCTTCGTCCCTCCGACGTGGGGCTGTTTCCCAGCCATCGTGGTGCCTGGGCCCCTCCGGGGCTGGAGGGGGGTGTGAAGAGCGTCCTCGGCTCTGCGGTGCCAGGGCTGGTGGGCTGTCAGCAGGGTAACGCTTCTCTCCCACCCTCCCAACATACGTGCAGGGAGAGGTCTAAGAAGAAGAAGAAGAAGCAGGAGAAGCAGATGAAGGGGAAAGTGGAGAAGAAAGGTGCCGCCTCCAAGTCTTCGTCCTCCACCAAGTCCCCTGCCAAGAATATGAGCGAGAGCTTCAAGAGCAAGGAATTTGTCTCCAGTGACGAGAGCTCCTCAGGAGAGAGCAAAAAGGAGGTAGGGCTCTGGTGGCTTGGCTGGGGTGGCTCTGCTGGCCCATCTTCCCTGGGGAATGTTCCCTTTGTCTCTGGACGGTGGCCCACTCCTCCCAGCCCTGGAGGGAGTGAGACCTCTTGTCTGTGGTAATCCCTCCAGGTGTGGGTGGCTTGTCTGTGTGCTACATGTGTCCCCAAGTCACCACTGTCACCCCGTCCCTGTGGTGGGGCACAGGAGAGGTGGGGGAATGGGAGCTGCTGCCCTGACCTTATTCCCTGCCCGCAGGACTCGGAGGAGGAGGGAGTCGCCAGCTTGCCTGCCAGCTCGGAGGAATCCGCGTCCGGCTCGGATTAGCCCTGTTCCCAGCTGGCTCCAAGCTGGTTCCCAGATGGGTGAGAGAACTGGGCGGGCCGGCCCCGCAGCAGGGACCTGGGTCTTGGGCTCCGGCCGGCTCCCACCCCACCTTGCCACGGCTTCACATCCTCCTGCCCCTGAGGCCGCGGGCGGGTAGATGGGAGCGGGGTAGCAGGGGGCACCCGGCCTCCCTGCCCGAGCCCTCAGTACCTGGCTGGGGGAGCGAGACCCCGTGGAGGAGGGAGGCCCCAGAGGGGCCTCGGTCCCACCTCAGCCCTATTTCGCATCAGTTTATTTTTTTTAAATACTCGGGTTTGTTTCTGTCTCTTTCCTTTCCTTGTTTTTTTTCTTTTTTTTTTTTGTATTTTGGGTCTGTTCACATGGCAACTCAAATTGAATAAAAAAAAGCCACCGAAGGCATGAGTGTAGGTGCAGAACTGGGGCGGGAGCGGGGCCGGCTCCCCTCCTTCCTTCCAGGGCAGCGGGACCGGGGGGGCGGCTTGCGCCAGCCCTGCTTCCCACAGCTGGCCTGCAGCTTCACTCCCCGCCTTGAACAGGGGCCAGCGGCTGAGCTCACTCCCCGCTGTCCATTAGCGGCCCCCAGCCCCTCCTCAGCCTCCCTGGTCTCACTGAGGAGCCATCCGGCTCCTAATGGAGGCCCCTTGGTCGATCCTGATGCGATTGGGGTTTTCTCCACCTCCCTGAAGAGCCGCTGTGGCGGGGGGAACCGGCAGGCACGAGGGGGCCTGATCTGATTAGTGCCGCTTCCCCTCCGCCGGCTGTTGCGGCCGCTTCCCGGCCTGGTTGCGGGGGAACCGGCCCCTCGGGACGGGGCGAGGCCCTGGCTGCCCGCTCCCCCTCCGCCTTGTTTACCAGCACCGCCAGCCCCCTGCCGGGGGGTGCTGGGGGCACGGCGGGTGGCTGTGCACACCCGTGGGCTGTTGTGAGCTGGCCGGGGGTGTCGTGGGCGGCTGCACCCTGCAGCAGCGTGTCCGCTCCAGCGGGCTGTGCGTTAGGGAAGGCCTGGGGTGCCGCAGGCCGGCTCTGCGCTGTGGTGGGGTGTCAGGCTGGGGGGGCCTGGGGTGCTGCAGCGGGGTGTGAAGCAGGGCGTCGTGGGGTGCTGGGCACAGGGTCTAGGTGCAGGGGGTGTCCATGGGGCGGGCAAGTCCTGGTTGCGCCGCCGGGTACCCCCTCCCCATCCTGGCGGTGGTGCACACCCGCACCCCAACAGTCGCGCAGCGGCCGGAGCCCTTCTAGCGCTCTCTCTATGGTAAACCCAGCCGCGGGCGCGCCACGGCACGGCGCCTCTCTAGCACCTCCTCTCAGTGGTCCGCCCGGCCACGCGGCGCTGGGGCCGCTCTGGCCCGCCGCACTCGCTGGTTGGCGGGAGGGATGGGGTGGGGAAGGGCGTGGCCAGCGGCGCGGGGGGCGGGCGGGCGCTCATGAATATGCAGCAGCAGCGGCGGCGGCGGCGGCGGGTGAGCGGGGGTCGCTCCGCTGGGCCGGGCCTGCGGGGAACCGGGATCCCCCGGGCCCGCTGTGCCCGCCGGGGCCGAAGCCGCGGGACCCCGCGGCTTCGGCCCCGGCGGGCACAACGGGCCCGGTACTTCCTCCCTTCCCCAAAATTGAGCGGGGGGCTCCGTTGCCACGGCGATGGGCCTAGGCCCGCCGGCTGCGGCCTACCCAGCTACTCGAGCGGGGGCTCTGTTGCTGGGGTAACGGGAGTAGGCCCCGCCGGAGGAGGATGGGGGGGCGCCGACCCGCATCCCGGGGTGGGGAGTGGGGCCTCGTCACCGTCCTGGGGCTGCCAAGGGGCTGGGAAATGGGCTCGATGGCTTCCAGATGTGGGTCGAGGCGGCCGTGACGACCGTTCCGCCGTGGAGGGAGGGGGTCTGGGGTGGGTGGACCCCGGCGGGGCAGGAGGGAGCGAGGCAGGGAGGGGAGGGCAGGGCCAGGAGGAGGCACCGAGCGGGTTTTTCCTGTCCCCGCAGCCCCGGTGAGTCACGGGAGCGGCAGCGTGAGACCCGTGTGGACGGCAACCCCTCCTCCCCGCCCGCCTTGCGCCCCCCACCGTGTCCCGGACCCGCCCCGGACATGAGGCCGCTGTGGGGAAGGTGAGCGGGGCACCCCGCAGCCCCAGCTCCGGGGCGGCGGAGGCGGGGGGGGCGCGTGGGGGGCGCTCCCGGCCCCACGGGGGTCGGGGGAGGGCCGGCCGGCCCCTCCGGGGCTGCTGGGAGCCGGCGGGGGCGGGGGGGGAGGGCGTTACTGGGGCAAACTGTGGGCTGGGCCGGGCTGGCCCGGTGTTTGGGAGGGTCAGCACAGGGGAGGGAGATGCATGTGTGTCGTTGGGGGGCTGGGACAGGCTAATGTAGGGCTGGGACAGTTAAACGAGGAAACGCATGGCGTTTGGGGGGTTCAGGGCATGCGGGAGCTGGTCTAGGTCGAGGACGGGGTGTGTGCCGTTACAGGTGTGCGCAAGGGGGTACAGGCAGAGGGGTGGTTGGTTTGGCCTTTGGTGCTGCTGTGCTGTGCCCGATTGGCGCAGGTGAGCCGGGGACAGTGTATGCAGGGTGGAACTGGCAAGGAGAGGGTTAGTCGTGCGATAGCGGTTTGGCACACTGTCCATGTGCCAGCGCAGGTGGACGTGAGGGTTTGGCGCAGGGCTGGGCGGTTGGTACCACAGCGCAGCATGGCTGGAGGCTGCGGCTGCCTGCCACTGGGTCCCACCAGCCTCAGAGCTGCGCAAAGGGACGCTCCCCAAAGTGCTTCTCCCTCCTTCCTCTCTCCCCAGGGGCTGACCCTGCACTGCATCTACTGAGACCCGGCCCCAGTTTCACCATGGCTTCCCAGCCGCAGCCTCTGCGCCCCGCCTTGCCCTGCGCCTCTGCCACAGGCACCGGCGGGGCTGGACTGGCGGCCAGCAGCCCCGAGAAAGGTCTGTCCCCACGGGTGTGGGAGAGATTGGGGTTGGGGGGTTTGCCGGCCTGGTCTGTGCTGGGAAGGACCCCCCGGGGGTGCCAGGCTGGTGCCCAAGATCTGTTCTTGGCCTGGTGTGCCCCATTGGCCTTCCCTGGGGAGCCCGGTGGGGCTGCGGCGCTGCTCCAACATGGCGTTTCTCCTTTCCTTGCTTCTCTCGCAGGCAGTGCTCGCCCCAAGCCACCAGTCCGGCCCAAACCCCGCGTGCTGCCCAAGCCGGCCGTGCCCGCCAAGCCCTCCCTGCTGCACCCCCCGCCGGGGCCACGGCACCCTCGCCCCGAGCTGCCCTCTGCCGAGAAGATGAACCGCCTGGCAGGGCCCCAGCCCTACGGTGGGGGTAGCTCGGGGGGGCCCCTCCGGCGCCCCTCCTTCACCCTCAAATCACCTGAGACGCCCAACGGGAAGGGGCTCCTGTCCCCTCTGGTCGCAGCTGCTGAGGATGTGGGTTCAACCCTCGGCGAGGAGGTGCCCCCCGCCCCGCCGACCACCCCTCGCAAAGGCCCGACTTCCTTCAAGGTGACGCCGGTGCCAGTGGCGACCAAACTGGAGCGATTTCCAGGCACCACTGTGGAAGAGATCCTGGCCAAAATGGACAGCAGGGAGAGCCTGGGGAACCCGGACCGAGCCCGGCTCTCGCCCTTTTGCCCTGATCCTGCCTCTCGCAGAAGCTCCAAGACGTTCACCACCTTCCGGAGACGCCCCGGCGGGGAGGCGGATGGAGCCCCCCTCGGCGAAGCCTGCCAGACACCCCAGCCTGCGGCAGGCGAGCTGGGGACGGGGGATGTCGGATGCCTGACTGCCGAGACGAGGTGAGGGACCGGGAGGCTGTGGGGCTGGGGGCTGTTGCTCCGAGCTGTCCCAGGGACAAGAGTAACGGAGCTGAGGTCTGGTCGCCGGCACGAGGCCGGTGCTGCTCGTAAGCAGGCAGCGCCTCGAGCTGCCGCCGTGGGAAGGCCGGGGCAGCCGCCACAGCGCCAGGCGGTTTGTTCAGACCGCAGGAACGGGCTGTCCCAGCTGAGGAGCTGCCTCTGTGCCCGCAGCCCCCGAGGGCTGGGAAGGGAGCCAGCTGGCCGTCCCGCTGCCCGGGCAGGGGCTGCCCCGAGGCTGGGAATAACGGGGAGAGGGTCGCTCCCCCTGGGAAATGCTGCCGTTTTCCCACCCTTGCTATTTTTTTCCTGCTGAGCCGTGCCAAGGCAGAGGGAGCCGGCAGATCTGTGGGACTCCTGGCTGCAGGATGTGCTGGGTGAGAGCCAGCGCTTGGCCATGCTTCCGAAAGCTGGGCACCTCCGGGAGAGTGAGATGGGGGCTATTTTAAGCTGGAGTGTGAGAAACTCGCTCTCCAAAGGACTGAAAAGTTTCTGGAAAGGGGACTGGGGCTGACTTGTTTCTCCCCCCCTGCAGTCAAAATCCCGCTGATAGTTTGGTGCCGGGTTTGGGTATGACTTGCAGAGATTGAAGGGCCTCTTGCAGTTCGCCCGAGCCCATCCTCCTGTGGCCAGAGCGGGTGGTTTGGGGCCGGGTGACGCCTCGGCAGGCAGTGGGAGAGCGGAGGTGTGTGTGGGGGAATTCACCCTCCGTCCCTGCTTCTTCCTGGCAGCAGCTCCCCCCCAGCTGGCCTGAGCTGTGCCGGGGACCCCCGTGGACACCGGAGGCCACCATCCCCCCCTGACGTGAGTTCTCGCCTCGCCCTCCCGCGCTGCGGCAGCTCTGCTCCTGGTCTCTCTCCTTTGGGGCTCTCCTGTCTCTTCCGGGGCTCCCTCTCTGCGGGGTGCGTGTCTCTCCTTTCTCCTTGGGGTGCCGACTGCCCCTTCCGCCAGGGAAGCTGGGTGTCCCCCGCGCTGGGTGCGCAGGCACGGGGCCGGGCTTTTGCAGGGGTGGTGTGTGCCAGCCTGGTGCCGAGGCGTGGGCAGGGCAGCTGTGAGTCACCAGCCAGGGTTCGGTGACCTGGCAGGTATGTGGCAGGGCAGGCCCTTTCAGGCTCCCTGCCAACCTCCCTCCCCTCTCCCCGTGCTCGGGGTGGTGACCGGGACACCAGGTCATGGTGACACTGGTGGTGGCAGCCCCGGCAGTGGCACCGGGTAGCCCCGGTTGAGGCGGTTAACCCCGATGGTGCTGTGCAGGGTGACACTGGCAAGGGGGTGCCCCAGCCCCACAGCAGGGTAGGGGGTCTGGGCTGGGGATGTTTTTACTTCCTCCTGCTTCAGTTCTTCCTCTCCGTCTGTCTCTTTGCTGCCAGAGGGTGGGCGCTTGAGGGGGCAGCTGTGGGGGCTCGGGGCACTGCCCAGCATGGAGCGGCTGGGGGCCTCTGGGAGCCACCCGGGCTGAGTCACGCAGGAAGCAGCCTGGTGCTGGCAGGAAGCCCAGGCACCTCCTGCCTCGGGTTTGGGGAGGGGGGGGTGCCGGCAAGGGTCCTGCCAGAGAAGGGGCTGTGATTTGGGGGTGGGTGATGCCTGGGAGGTTGCTCTTGAGTGACATGATATCCCCCGGCTCTTTCCACAGCTCTCCTCTCTCCAGCCGGGTGCCCTTGGACCCCCTGGCTCCCCGAGGCCCCCTGCCTGCCCAGCCCCGGCCCCAGGAGCTCCCTTCCAGCCCGCCGAGCCCTCCACCTCAGCCCCTGGCTCTCCTGATGCCCCCCCAGAGCTCCTGGCCCCCGGCTCCCCCACGCTGGCTCCTGGCTCCCCCGAATCTCTCGCTCGGCCTCCAGCCGAGGTCTTGGCTGCCTCCATCCAGGCCCCAGGCGCTCCCTCCTCTGCAGCCGAACCCCGGCTCGGCGTGTCCCGCTCCCCCGGCTCCCCCCACACTCCTGGCGAGGGATCCCCCAATACTGCCAGCCCCCCCAGCACTCCCGAACTGCACCCCAGTGTCACCTGCCCCCCTGGCTCTCCCGAGGCTGCTGCTCAGTACCTGGGCCCCCCCAGCCCCCCCCCCGAGCCCTCTGCTAAAGCCTCTCGTCCCCCAGGCTCCCCGGAGGGACCTGATGACTCCCCAGCATCCCCACAGTCCCCTGAGCATCCTGATTTCAGCCCCCCTCCCCCTTCCAGGGACTCGGGGCTCCGGCGCTTTTCAGAGGGGGTGTTGCAGCCCCCGACCACGGGGCAGGGCATGGGGGAGCTGGGGGGCTCGCTGAGCACCCTGCCCTGTCCTGGGGACCCGCCCTCAGAGCCGTCCCTGGGCAGCGAGTCTGGCTGGAGCCTGTCCCAGTCCTTCGAGTGGACGTTCCCCCCGCAGGGGGCACGGCGGCTCGCCTCCCCCCCACGGTCCCCCATCTGGGAGGCGGCTGACTCGGGGCTCTCTGACGAGGGCGAGTCGGACAAGGGGGATCCGTCCCCCTGCCCTCCGCGCTCCCGGGAGGACAGCCGATCCGAAGAGCCCAGCCCTGCAGTGGTTGGCAGCCGGGGAGCAGAGGCGGCTCCGTGTCCAGGGGGTCCCGTGGCCCAGCGAGAGGCTGAGGGCTCAGCGGAGGAGGAGGAGGAGGATGAAGGGGAGGCAGAGCCGGATGCCGCTGTGCCCCGCTCCACTCTCTGCGTGAGGGAGCCTGGCCAGGACGCAGCTGAGCCCAAGCCCCCTGCCCAGCTTGGCCTCCTCGTCAGGGCTACCCCACCAGATCTGGCCCCACCGGATCTGGCCACCGCGGGCGACTCCCCCGTAAGCCTGCAGGGCCCTGGCGGGCCGGGACAGGCCGAAGGATCCTCGAGGGGCCCCGATCCCCATGCTGACCCGGGCTGGCTGACGGAGCTGCTGGCGTCGCCCAGGGCCCGTGCCGCGGGGCACAGCTCTCCGGACGAGGAGGGGCCGGAGGTGAGGGGGTGCGGGGAGCCGGGCGGCGTGGCGGCAGCAAGGGTTAATGCCAGGCCGTGGGTGTCGGTGGTGCTGGGCTCCTCTCCGGCAGGGCCGGGCCGGAGTCCGGGGGTGGTGGGGTGGGACGGGTTGGGTGGTGGCTGAGCGGGAGTGTGCCGTGCCGGTAGGGAGAGCCGGGGTGCGGCCGCTGCCGCTGTGTACAGCCACGGGGCCTGCTGGGGAGCCATGGCTGGTGAGTCGGGCACTGCGGCCATCCTCCGGCGGCTGCTAGCCAACCTGGAGCTGCAGGACAAGCTGGGGAGGGCTCGGCAGGTGCTGGGCCGGGAAGGGGCCTGGGTAGGCACGGCGGCTGTGAGTGCCCTGGGGCAGCCGGTAGCTCCTGGCCTGGGAACAGGGGCCCTGTGGGGTGGGGAGGGCACATGGCAGGATCTGGTCTCCCCTTGGATGGGGACCCTGCCTGTGCTGTGTCCTCCAGGCATCCCAGGGTATTTTCCCCCCTGCTTTTCCTCTCCAGCTCTCTCCTCTGCTGCACGAGCCGGGACTGGGACCCCCTTTAACCCCCTCTCCCCACTTTGCACCCTCTTCCCCCAGGGCCTGCTTGGCTGGTCACGGAAGGACCTGTGCAGCGAATTCGGCATTGGCAGATCTCACCAGGCCAGCACCTTCGACTGGACCCATGAGGCTGTGGCCAGGGAGAGAGACTGGCCTGGTGAGTTGCAGCAGGACCGAGAATTTGGGACCAAATCAAGCTGGGACAGCACCCGCAGCATCAGGGATGGGGCCCAGCCGGACGGGCCCTTTGGCACTCCCAGGGAGGACTGGGGCAGCGATTACAAAGGGACGGAGCTGCTGGGGGAAACGAGACTGGGCTGCAGCGACTGGTCCAAATCCCACGGCGTGGGGGAAAGCTGCCTGCAGGATCAAGACTTTGGTGCCAGCAAACCCAAGTGGGGTGCGGACTATGGCTTGGACAGCGCGGGCAGCGGGGAGGAGATCGGCGCTGGGAAGGCTGACTGGAGCAGCAGCTACGGCATGGGACATGGCCAGCAGCAGGACGAGGAGCCCAGCTCCAGGCAGCCCAGCTCCAGGCAGCCCAGCTGGGCTGGCGAGTATGGCTCCAGGGACCCGGAGAGCCAGGATGGGGACATCACACCTGTATGGCCTGGTGAATACAGCGCCAGTGATGTGGAGATGAAGGACAGGCACCTCGCCTCAGACTGGGCCAGTAAATACAGGGACGCTGAAACCAAGGACAAGGATTTTACGCTGGGCTGGGCTGGCAGATCCAGCACTGGGGACACTGGGAGCCCAGACAAGGAGTTCAGCCCCAGCAGGACAGCCTGGGACAGCAAATATAGCACCAGGGACATGGAGAGCCAGGACCGGGAGTTCAGCCCCAGCAGACCAGCTTGGACTGGTGAATACAGCACCCAAGGCATGGAGAGCCAGGACCGGGAGTTCAGCCCCAGCAGGCCGGCTGAGGCCGATGAATACACCACCAGGGACATGGAGAGCCAGGACCAGGAGTTCAGCCCCAGCAGGGCGGCCTGGGATAGCGAGTACCGCAGTAGGAACATGGAGAGCCAGGACCGGGAGTTCAGCCCCAGCAGGGCAGCCTGGGATAGCGAGTACCACAGCAGGGACGTGGAGAGCCAGGACCAGGAGTTCAGCCCCAGCAGACAGGCCTGGGATGATGAGTACCGCAGCAGGGACGTGGAGGCGCGGGATGGGGAGTTCAGCCCCAGCAGGCCGGTCTGGGCCAGTGAGTACAGCAGCAGAGAGATGGAGACCCAGGACAGCGGGTTCAAACCTAGCAGACCGGCCTGGGATGACAAATACAGCGCCAGGGACATGGAGACCCAGGACAGGGAGTTCAGGCCCAGCAGACCAGCCTGGGCCAGCGAGTACAGCTCTATGAACACCGAAAAGGAAGAGAGAGAGTTTAGTCTTGGCCGGCTGAGCTGGGCTGGTGAGCGCAACACTGGCCAAACCGAGCTGGTAGATGCTTTTGGAGTCAGGAAAGATGGCTGGCCGGGCTCCCGTGCCCCCGAGTCCCTGGCCCAGGACCCTGGCTGGGGCAGCACCGACCGGCAGGAGCGCGGTACCACCGATAGCAGGGACTGGGCTAAAGAGCTTGGAGGAGGTGAATGCCACAGCCAATTTGGCATCATTGGGACAGAGCGGGTGCCAGATCCCTCCAGCACTGAAGCATCATTAGATGGCTCGATGTCCTGGGCTGGTGGAATGAGCTCTGGGGGCCTGCAGGAGCCCCTGGGAGACTGGCACAGGGATCTCTCCTTCAGCAGCTCGGATGCCACCGGCTGTGTGGGCACTGCTGATGCCGGCGGGGTTGGACCGGGCCAGACAGCCTGGGATCGGGGCCTGGGCAGCCTGCCTGCCCTGGGCAGCTCGGCCCAGCCCCGGGAGGCCGGGGTGGAAGAGCCAGGCTGGAGCCGGGACCTTGCTGCAACCGGCTGGACCGTGGAGCTGTGCGACGCCGAGGCCAAGCGCCAGGAGTGGGCTAGTGCATTCGGTGCCCGCTGCGCGGCCCGGAGCCGGGACTTTGGTGCTGGGGAGCTGAGCCCGGGAGATGACGCTGGCTCGGTGGACGGGTAAGGAGGGTGCTGGCAGTGGCAGTGCGGCCCCAGGGAGGGATCTGTCCCCCTTGGGAGCCCATGCTATCTTGCAGTGGGGACGTCCGACACCTTGGACCTCGTGCTGGCATCCTACCATACCTCACTCGTAGCTGGGGGACCTGCTGCCTCTGGCCGTGGGCTGCCGGAGCTCCTCTTCTCAGCCTCCACATTTCCCCTTGTAGCCTCTGGCCCCGCTTCTGAAGCAGGAGCTTTTTGAGGGACTGGGTTTCAACTTGTCCTGGCAGGATCTGCTGTCTTGAGCTGATCCAGGAGGGGACAATGCCTTTGGGCTTCTTGTTCCAGTCTCCCTCCAACATGAGGAGCTGTGCACCAAGTTTGGAGGGTGCTGGTGTTCCCTCAGCCCCCTGAAAAAGCGGCAGAGTTAGCCCTGTGTCCCTATTGCTCTGCCAGGATGCGGGAACACTGATTTCAGACTAACTATGGAGCTGCGGATTCCCCAAATGATAAGTTCCCTCAAGCTGCCTGAAAATAAGGATCCCAGGAGGAGGGAAGTGAAAGCCCCATGGGCCTTGGGAAGGCCCCAGCCTGGTCCACCTGTGTGGGGCAGAGGGGAGCCCCCACCCCCTGCCCTAGGAGCTGTGCCTTCCCGTACTCCAGGTGGCCCTGATCCTTCTCTTCCTCCTCCTCCTCCTGCCCCATGGGGCCCCTTGGTCACCTGGTGCCCCACTGGCCGGCTCCTGGGGGCTGGTGACCCTACTGGGGGGTCTGACCCCGTTCTCTGCCCCAAGGGGGAGAGTTGGCCTGAGTCTCCTACGAGTCTGGCAGCCTCCTTGCCCTCCCCAGACCCTCAAATTCTGCCCCAACCTTTGGGAAGGGACTTTGGGGGGCCACCCTCTTGGCGTGACATCCCGGGAGAGGAGAGAGTCCTGGACGCCTGGGTCCTGTCTTCATGGGAGCAGCGTTTGGCCCTCCCCGTGCCTCCATTTCCCTTGGAGGCTGACGGAGGCAAGATTTGGGGCACGGGAAGGGCTTGTGTTAGCTGGATCTGGAGGAACTGTGGGGTCTCATCTTGTCTCCCCGAGCAGAAGCAGCCGTCTCTCAAACCCCAGCCCGCCGATGGGTGATGTTCTGGCTGACCCCCCAGCTGCGGAGGCCCCCCGGAGCGAGCCGCCCAGCCCCACTGAGGAGGAGAGGGACCTGCCTGAGCCAGCTGCTGCCCCACAGAGCCCTGGGGCCCCCCCTCTGCTGCCGGAGGCTGCTGGCGGGACCCTGCCAGACATGGAGAGCGAAGAAGCCCCTTCAGACCACCTGGATGGGAAGAGACCACCAAGCTGGGAGGAGAAGCGGCTCTCCCTGGGCCACCCTCAGCCCGAGGGATCTGCGGACCACGCTGGGCAGGAATTCACCTTCCTGGAGGTGAGTGGGGAGGGGGCGGCTTCCAGCCCCTTCGTGCGGCCCGGGGGGTGCCTGGCTGTCACAGAGACCCTTCTCTGGGGGCCCTGTTCCTGTCCCCCTCTGGGGATGGGGGCTTTACCTGCCGGCCCTAGCTTCCCCCAAGGGGCAGGCTGCAGATTCGGGGCCCCCCCGTGCTGTTGTGGGGTCTGTGGGCACGCTGGGTGGGTGGAGTGGGGGTGCCGGGGCTCCTCAGCGCTGGGCCCTGACCTGTCGGCGTGGCTCTGCAGGACACAGAGGTCCTGGACAGCAGCGTGTACCGCAGCAAGGCCAGCCTGGGCCGCAAGCGCAGGCACCGGGCGCCGGCCCTCCGCCCCGGGGCCACCTCGGAGGGGGACAGCTGGATCTTCCGGGACTCCACAGGTGAGAGCCCGTGGGACGGTGACGCCAGGAGAGGGAGCGCGGGGCCATCTGTCCTCAGCAGAGGTGTCTCATGGTGACGCTGTCCTGGTGTCCTACCCGCAGAGCCCCGTCCAGCCCGCGCAGCAGCGTCCTCTGATGAGGAGGCAGCGGAAGAGCCCAAGAGCCGTCGGGTGCGAGCGTCCCCGTCGGGCAAGGGGGTCAAGGTGCCTCTCTTCCCTGGCCTCAACACGTCGGCCCTCAAGGTGCGGCCCGCCAGGACCCCGAGCGAGTGGGGTGATGCCGCCCGGCCAGGGGAGGGGAAAGTGAGGCAGGTTGGGGCTGCGGGGGTGGCCAAAGGCAGGCAGTGCGGGGAGGGATGGGGAGGAGGGGATGGGAGGGCTTGGGAGGGGGCAGAGCACCACGTGCCCGCCTGACTGCACTCCTCTGCGCCCAGGCCAAGCTGAGGGGCCGAAACCGCTCAGCCGAGGAGGGAGCGCCGCCCGGGGACAGCAAGGCAACCCCCCCCAAGGACCCCCACGTGCAGCGCTCCAAGTCCTGCAAGATCCCTGGCTTGAGTGGGAAGCCCCTGGTGCTGCCCCCCAAGCCGGAGAAGCCCTCGGGGTGAGTGCTGGGGGCACGGGATCCTCGGGGGTGGGAGAGGGGACCTTGGGGCTGTGCCTGCGGGTTTGGGGACAGACGAGGCTGATGCTGTGGAGGTGGGAAGTGTTGGGGGGCTGTTACCTGGTTCAGTGCCCCATCGAGGGCCTGGAGCAGTGCTGAGGGTGGGTTTTTCCAGAGGCATGGGGATTTTGGGGGTGTTTTAGAGGTGCAAAGGCTCTCCAGGCTCGTGTCTCTGGTGTTCGCAGGCAGCAGAGGCTGGGCTGGGCCCTGGCCTGGGAGCTGGGCCCAGGGGGAGGCTTTGCTGGGCTCGGCTTTCCCAGGGCCCGTTGCCTGGAGAGCCAGGCTGCTCCACCCTAAACAGAGCTTGGGCCTGGGCCCTTAAAGCCCCAGCCGCCACGGCAGCTCCCTGCCCGCCCTGCCTGCCCTGCCGAATCCTCCGGGGAGCAGGGATCTGTTAGATCTTGGCCGTGCCCCCAGGGGCTCAGTCTGTGTTCTGGGGTGTTTTGGGGGCGCGTGCCAACGCTGTGCCACCACCGCCCAGGTCTGACGCCTCCCCCCCGCACTGGCTGCAAGCCCTGAAGCTGAAGAAGAAGAAACCGTGAGCGGGGTGAGTGCAGGAGCTGGGGGGCAGGGGGGAGGGACCCCGGCCCCCCCTGCACCCTCCTGGCTCCCAGCGCAGGGCGTAGCTGGGGCCTCCCCCTCCCCGTGTTCCCTGCCTCGGGGCTGTGCGTCCCAGGGGCCTGGAGGGGTCGGGGGGCAGAGGGGCGGCCGTGGCACGGCCCCACAGCACCTGAGAGGAGGCCCAGCAGGAGTGTGTCCCCTTGTTCCCGGGCTCTGTGCTGCCGCGGGGCGCAGCACCCTCCTCCTGGGGCCCCCCAGGGCCAGGTCACGCCTGGGGCTCCCCGCGGGGTCCTCACCCCCTCTCCCCGCTGTGTCTCCTCCAGGCTCGCTCTCCTGCCAGCGCGTCCCCCGAGGCTGATGGCCGCCGTTGCCAGGATCAGGCGTGCGCCCTCCCTGTGGCGGGGCACACACACACACATCTATGCACTTTGTACGATGCTCGCAGGGTCCCTGTCCCCCTCCCCGTCGCTTCCTCCCCCGTCCGCGGCCCACGCGCCTCGCCCAGCGTTCCCCTCGGTCCCCACACCCCTGGGGCTGGGGGGTGGGCAGCGAGCCCCCTCCCTTCCCCTTTCCCCTGCTCCTGTGTCGCCCTCAGACAAAGAGCAACAGGTCAGGATTTTGGTGCCACTTTGACAGGACAATAAAACTTCGTTGGTTGGTTCGGGGGGGCCCCGCCTCTTCTCTCAGCCCCCTGGGCCTCGGCCCTCTGGCCCCCTGCGTGGGGTGGCCCTGTGGGGCCGGTGGCCGTGGGGCTGGGTGGGACGCTGGCGCGGGGACTGCCAGCAGGAGGAGCTGTCTGCCCGCAGCTCTCGGCCCGCTGGGGCGCGGGGCACCCGTGGGTGCTGCCTGGCCGGAGGGGGGGGTGGCAGAAATGCCCCCCAAGGGTGCCCCCCGCCACCCCGGGGGTGCCCGCACAGGGGCAGCGGGCGCAGCCGAGGGCGTGCTTCCAGGCGCAGCAGTTGCAGACCCCTGGCACGGGCACGCGCAGCCATCCGCCCACCCCACTGGTGGCGCGCCCACGCTCCTCCCCGCGGCGCCGGGTACCCACAGCTGCCCGGGGTGCCGCGTACCCACAGCTGCCCGGGGCGCCGCGTACCCACAGCTGCCCGGGGCGCCCCGTACCCACACCTGCCCGGGGCGCCCCGTACCCACACCTGCCCGGGGTGCCCCGTACCCACACCTGCCCGGGGCGCCCTTGCGCTCCCTCTGCAGAAGCCGCCGCTTGCACGGGCGCCGGAGCACGCGCGCGTGTGCACGCCTCTGCCCACGCCCGCAAACCGCCTGCCCACGCCCACCCTGGCACCCACGGGCGCCGTCCTGCCTGTCCCCTGCCCGTCCCCGCGCCGGGGTGGCGGTGCTGGCTGCCAGGGTCACCCCGAGGAAGAGCGGGGGCAGATGCCAGCCCGGCCCCAAACCTCCCGGCGTGCCGAGCCGCCGCGGTGAAGCCTGCGAGGGGAGCGCCGCCGCGGGGGCTGCGGCGCGACCCCCAGCCCGGGCCCCGAGGAAGGGGGGTCCCCGCGCCCGGGCTGGGGCGCAAACCTCCAGCGGAGAGGTGCGCACGGGCCCCCCGCCCTGGCCGTGTTTTGGGCACGTCCCCCCCGGGAGGGGAAGCCCAAGGCTGTGCTTCCCGGCGGAGCCTGACGGAGGAGGGAGACCCAGGAGGGAGCGGGGCAGCCGAGGGGCTGTTGCTTCCCTGGTAGGATGTGAGCAACTCCGGGCGCCGCCAGAGGAAGCCGCCCGATCCCGCCCCGCGGCGCACAGGCTGCCCTTCCTGCCCAGGGGTGCCCGGGCAGCGCCGGGGTCGGCCCCACGTCCCGACCCCCTGTGGGGGCTCCCACCCCACCCGCGCCCGGGAGGCTCTGGCGGACCGGGGGCAGGGCGGGGACGGTCACCGCTCCCGGCGGACGGTCGCTCTCCCCGGCCCCGGTGCGGGGCTGAGTTTTGGGCCGAGCCTGGCGTGCGCCGCACGGATCCGAGCCAGGGAACCCGCCGGCCCCTCGGCGGGCTCCACTCTTCCCCGGCGAAGCTTCGCGCTCTGGGCTGGTCGGAGCGCTCCTGCTCGCCCCCGAGCCTTGGCCGCGTCCTGCGGCTGCAGCCCGACCTCTGCCTCCGCCCCCCGGGCTGCCGGTGCGGAGCGGCCCCGGGCGGCCGTGGGCTCGGCCGCTGGCCCGGGGCTTCACCCCTGGGGGCTTGATGTGAGGGTCCCCGCAGCGCCCCGAGCCCCCGTAGCCCCCTCCCCGCGCCCCCGGCCACACTCCGGCGTTCCCGCTGCCTGGCGGCGTTGCGGATAACGGTGTTGGTTATCAGCCCTCCCCCCCCGCGGCTGATAAGGCGCTGCCGCTGCTCCCCGCGGCTTCGGGGCCCTTGGCCCAGCCCTGGCCACCAACCCACCGCCCACGGCTACGGCGAGCCCGGCCCGGGGGGAGGCGGGTCTTCCCACCGGCGGAGGCTGCGCGTGGGTGAGCCCGGAGCCAGGGGCCACGCCGGCACCCCAGGGTGCCACCCAGCCCTCCCCGCTGCCGGGGCGACAACGGGGGGGCCGGGGGCTCTTCAGCCCCCCCGGCATCGCCGGCAGCGTTTCGGCAAGGCGTCGCCTTGGCGGGGCTGGAAAGGGTTACCTGTCCTCCTGCGCTACCCACGGGAGACAAAAATAACAGAAACCGTTATTAATAGTGATCTTTGTTACCCGGGCTGGAACATCTCCCTTTGTAGCAGTTTCTGGTGATACCAAGGGTCTAATTGACGTTTCTTTTGTTTCCCTATTTTA
This sequence comes from Phaethon aethereus, assembly GCF_964289735.1. NCBI lineage: Eukaryota > Metazoa > Chordata > Aves > Phaethontiformes > Phaethontidae > Phaethon > Phaethon aethereus. The sequence goes on along the minus strand of NC_138579.1, from coordinate 71,869,967 downwards.
GTCCGCTTATTAGCGAATAAGCTTAAGTAACGCCTTCATCAGGCTCGGCTTGTGGGTGGGTCTGTCCTTTCTTTAAACAAACTTTGGGTTTTCACTTAAATCAGCAGCCGCCGCATTTACAGGTCAATTTTTAGCAGCTTTTAGCTTTAATTCTTCGAAGACCGGCTGGCCTCAGCACGGTCCCCATGGGGCTGACGCGCGCCCTTCCACGCAGCCTGTCCCCGGTCATTGGGACGTTTTGTTACGCGTTACCTCCAGCCCCCCAGCCCTGCTTTGCGCTCCCAGGCTGACAGCTTCGGGTCCCCTTTGGGCGGCTGGTCGGTGGCCTCGGTGCCCACCCCTCAGGGCTCCCGCTGCTCCCCGACCCCCACCCCATTTCCCAGCCCCTCGCCCTCCCGTACCGCTCGTTTTTTTCTGGTTTTGGGGACCCCTTTGAGACTCCCCCCCTATTTCAACCACCCAATTACCCCGCTACCCCCTTTCTTTACACCGTTTTGCTGGCAAAAGGGACCCACTGTGCTGGCGGGGGGTCTCGGGGGGGGCTTCGCCTGTCCCCGCGGCTCCTCCACCATGCCGGCGCGTGGGTTTTAACCTCACCGTTTTCACAGCCCGCTCCTCTCATGATTTACCTATTCCGGCGGCGAAAGGCAGCTCCGCTCCCCCCGCTCCCTGCCCCAGCCCCCCTGCGCTTCTCCCGGGGGACTCGCGGCTCTTCAGGCTTCGCTTTTTGCGAAGTCCCGCTCGGCTTCCCCGGTGCTTCTCCCCAAAGCCGCAATTGTGAGGGCTCAGCCCCAGCGGGACAGCTTCCCCCCTCCTCCTGCTCCCTCTGAATATTTCATTTTTGGGGTGGGGTTGATTTTTCTTCTTACTTGGCTCAGCTGAAGGTGCTGCTGTGTTCGGCTCCTTTACGGGACAGCGCAGCCCGCACGGAGCCGGGACGCAGCCAGAGCTCCCAGTCGCCGTCCGGTCCTTCAGCAGACGGTGCCGTAAGATGTTTTTTTTGCAGGCTGGGGGGGAATCCTGGAGCTCCCCCACCCTGGTTTTTGGTGAACACCTACAGGTCTCCCCGGCACCTCGCGCTCAAAATAGGGCCCCGGCAATTTGGGGGCCTCCCAGTGCCGTGGCTGTTTGCAAAAGGCAAAACCCTGGAAGCAAAAAGCAAAATCCCGAGTGCAAAACGCCAAATGCAAAGCCCCAGATGCCAAACGCCAAACGCGACCCCCCCAGGCGCGACGCCCCGCCGCAGCGCTCCGAGCGCCAAATGCAAAACCCGACCTGCGGCACCCCGACGCAAAATGCGGCGCCCCGGAGGTGAAACCCCGAATGCAACCCCGGGGCTTGCAGGGTGCTGGACCCGTGGCCGGCCCTCGAGCCCCCCTGCCCCGCCGGGGCCGCTTCCCCGAGCCGCGGCGCCGAAGCCGGGTGCCGGTGGGGCGCCCGCAGCCCCCTGGGGGACGGCGGTTATCTCGGGGGCTGACGCTTTGACACTTGGGTGAGAGCCTGGTAAAACCCCCCGGGAAGGAGCCAGATGGAGGGGGGAGCTGTGAAATTTCCCACGGGGGCTCCCCCCACCCACCCCCCACCCATCCCACCCGTCCCATCAAGGAGGAGGGCGGAGGAGGAGGAGGAAGGGGAGGTAACGCGGTGGGATTCGTTGGGCCGGGCTCAGAGGGCCGGAGGAGCTCGGTGAGCCCGGGATGAGCTGAGCTGAGCCCAGCGGCCGGCGGCATGGAGGAGGCGACGGACGCCTACGCCTACGGGGACAACGAGACGGAGTGCGAGTACGCCGAGTGGGGCCCCTCGCTGGCCCTGCTGCCCGCCATCTACCTGCTGGTCTTCCTGCTGGGCACGGCGGGCAACGGGCTGGTCCTCTGGACCGTCTTCAAGGGCGGCCGGGACCGCCGGCGCTCGGCCGACACCTTTATCGCCAACCTGGCCGCTGCCGACCTCACCTTTGTGGCCACCCTGCCGCTGTGGGCCGCCTACGCCTGGCTGGGCTACCACTGGCCCTTCGGCACGGCCGCCTGCAAGGTCAGCAGCTACCTGGTCTTCGTCAACATGTACGCCAGCGTCTTCTGCCTGACGGGGCTGAGCTTCGACCGCTACCTGGCCATCGTCCGGCCCCTGGCCACCGCCAAGCTGCGCTCGCGGGTCAGCGGGCTGGTGGCCACGGTGGCCCTGTGGGCGCTGGCGGCTCTGCTGGCCCTGCCGGCCCTGGTGCTGCGGCGGGCGGCCGCCCTGGGCGGGGACGCCAAGGTCACCTGCTACATGGACTACGGGGGCCTGGCCGCCCCGGGCACCGAGGGCGCCTGGGAGGTGGGGCTGGGGCTCTCCTCCACCGCCCTGGGCTTCGTGGCCCCCTTCGCCGTCATGCTGACCTGCTACTTCTTCATCGCCCGCACCGTGGCCAGCCACTTCCGCCGCGAGCGGGCTGAGGGGCCCCGCAAGCGCAAGCGCCTGCTCACCATCATCACGGTGCTGGTGGCCGCCTTCGGGGGCTGCTGGCTGCCCTTCCACCTGGTCAAGACCCTCTACGTCCTGATGGACCTGGAGGTGCTGCCGTGGTCCTGCGGCCTCCACACCTTCCTCAACAACCTCCACCCCTACTGCACCGGCATCGCCTACGTCAACAGCTGCCTCAACCCCTTCCTCTACGCCTTCTTCGACCCCCGCTTCCGCCGCGCCTGCGCCGCCCTCCTCTGCTGCCGGACCCCCGGCCCCGGCGCCGAGCGCTCCGCCAGCTACTCCTCGGGGCACAGCCACCCCCCCGGCGGCAAGGGGGGGCCCGTCCCGGGGGGCAAGCTGGACCCCGCCACCCAGGAGACGCTCTTCCGTGCCTAACCCCCTCATCCACCCCCGGCGCCCCCCGAGCTGGTCTCCTCGGGGGGACCCCCCTCCTGCCCCCCCCCAGAGCCTGGCTTGCTTTGGGGCCCCCCGGCCGGACAGCCCCGCTCGCGGGAAGGGGAAACTGAGGCAGGGGCCGGGCAGGCCCTGGGAGGAGCCCCTGGGGGGCTCGGGCGGGGGCGGCTCCCCCCGGCATCCGCAGGGCTTTGTGTTTGGTGACAAATAAATGAATTTTGGTTAAAAAAGGAGCAGGGTGTGCGCAGTTCCCTTGGGGGGACGGGGGGGGCCGTGGCGCGGGGCGGCACGGGGGGGCGTAGGGCTGGGCTTCAGGGTGTGCGTGAGCGGGGGGGTGCGAGTGTGCGTAGGTGCGCGCTACGGGGTGTCCCCGCGCCCGCGGCTGCCCGCGGCCCCTCCTGCGGCCCCGGCCCGGGCCAGCTCTCCCCGGCCTCTTCCCCAGCACGCGCCCGGGCAAACCCGAGCGCTCCCGTCCCGGCGCACCCGGCGCCGCAGCCGGCCGGGGTGCCGGTGTTTTAGCACCAAAGAGCCCCCGCCAAGCGTCCCAGCCCCCCACCCCGGCAGCTCTGATTGCATCAGGCAGCCGCCCTGTCCCACCAAATCCTGGTTTTGGGCTTTCCTCCTCTTATCTGAGGCCAGGACAAGCCCTGGGTGACTCACCCCTGCGGCGTGAAAATGGGCCGCTGATGGCATTAAACACCCCGGGCCGAGGGATGGGGCCAAGGGACCCCTCGGCTTCCGAGGGGGATTTGGGTGCCGGGCAGGACACCGGCCCACGCCAACCCAGGATTTTGATGAGCCACCAAATGGCTCCTCTCCCATTTCCCTCCCCGGCCCCCGCCGCTTCCTGAGGCTTCGCTCTAAATAAATCTTCCCCCTATTTGTTATTTGCATCCTTCATTTACTGGTGATGAACTATCCCGTCTCCTCGGCCTTTGTTCCCGCTTGGAAAGGATGCGGGATCATTACTGGGTTCCTTGGGAAGCTTCCCGTCGGGGGGGTGCATCAACCTTCCCACTTGCCGCCACCTAATTTTGGGAGCCAGCCCAGCCAGCGGCATCCCTCCTCGGGGACGGCCCTTTGTCTAAGGCAGTACCTGGGGGAGGGGGCCGGCGGGGGCTGCGGTTCGGGTCACCCGCCCGGCGAGAGGGCTGGGAGCCTGTGGGGGGTCTTCTCACCCCGGCTGGGGGCTTCTGGGGGTTTTCCCCACGGTTTGGTTTGGTCTAAGAGCCCCGGGGGCTTCGGGGGTGGCAATGCTGCATCTGGGGCCACGGCTCGGAGGGGAACGGGGGGAAGAAGCGCGTTTACGTTCAAGGTGCCTCCCAGGCGTGCTGCCCTGGAGAGACCCCCGGACTCCGCTCGTCCGTCTGCCCATCCGTCAACCCGCCTGTCCGTCCATCCATCCATCCCTCCCTCCCTCCCTCCCTCCCTCTGTCCATCCCTCCCTCCCTCCCTCCCTCCTACTCTCCATCCCTCCCTCCTTCCCTCCATCCCTCCCTCTATCTACCTATCCATCCATCCCTCCGTAACCCCTTCTCTCCTTCTCCCCCCCCTTTCTCTATCCCTCCAGCCCACCATCTCCCTCCCTCCCTCTCCGTCCCTCCATCCCTCCCTCCATCCCACCACCAACCGCAAACGACCCAGCACTAAATGGGGGGACGGGGGCCCCGTTTTTCGGGGGGAGCGGGCGAGGGCCGCTTCCTCCCCGGCGCGGCGGCCGGGCGCGGAAACGGCTGCGGGGCCCGCTGCCAGCGGAGACGGGAGCCGCCGACTTTCTATCCGCCTCTTGGAGATTTCCCTTTCCCTTCCAGGAGGGAAATGTTTAGCTGAGGGGTCTCTGGGGGGAAATGCAGGGACGCTCCGGAGAAAAAACACGGCCGGAGCCGGGGGGGGAAGGGGCGCGGGGGCCCGGACCACCCGTCGGAAGGAGATAAGGAAGGTGTTGCCTTCCTGCGGCCGCGCAGCGGCGGGGAGGTGGGGGGGTGGGGAGGGGAGATGGGTGGGGGGGATGGGGAGGGGAGATGGGGTGGGGGGAGATGAGGGGGGGAGATGGGATGAGGGGGGAACATGAGGAGGGGAGATGGGGAGGGGAGATGGGATGAGGGGGGGAGATGGGGGGGAGGAGATGCGATGGGGTGGGTATGGGAAGGGGAGATGGGGGGGAGATGGGATGAGGGGGGAGGTAGAGGGGGACAGCCCAGGGCCGCGGGCCGGGGGGGTGGGGAGCGGGGCCCTGCCGAAAGCGGGAGCATCCTCGGCAAAGCCCGGGAAGGCGGCGGGCGGGGGCGCGCAGCCCCGGGCTCAGCCGCGGGACCCCCACCCCGCTGCGGCCCGCTGGGGCTCCAGCCGGCCGGGGTCTGCGGGGCACGGCCAGGCGGCCCCAGACCCTCTGCCGGGGCCGTGGGGGGAGGAAAAGGAGGCCGTTCCCCGCAGGGACCTTCGGTGGGAGCTACACGCGGGAGCGGGCTCCGGCGGGGCGACGCGGCGCGGGGGGGCGAAGCAGCGGCCGGCGGGGCGGGGGCCGGGGCCGCGTCCCCCGCGCCCCGGGGAGCCCCCAGCCCCGGCCGCTGGCGCTCGCCGCCCCGCGGGGCTTCCGGCAGACCTGGCGGCTCAGAGCCGGCCGAGGGAATAACCACGGGCGAGAGCCCTCGGCTTTCGGAGGAGGCGGGGGGGTGTCATCTTGGGCCACCCCGGCGCGTCCCCACCACACCACGCCCTGGGCGAGCCACCCAAAAATTGGCCCCCGCCATCCCTTGGGGGGCCGGTTCTCCCCGTGTTAGGAGAAGAAAAGCTTCGGGTGGCCGCGGGGCGCAGAGCTCAGGCCGTACGTAACGCGGGGGGAAAGAGAGGAAATTGGGTGACATGGAGGGTTGCTCCTCTCCCGTGTCTCCGGAGGTTCAGGTGCCTTCAGCCGGCCGAGGGGCAAAGGCTCGGGAAGAGCCGCGGCATGGGACCCCCGGGGGTCCGGTTGTCCCCACACTCCTGTGTGACCCTCCTGGGTTGGGGAGGGGATGGAGGGAGGGGGGAGGACAGAGAAAGTGGGGCGGAAAAGATGGAAAAGGAGGGAAAGTAGAGGGAAAAGGTGGGTGGGAAGGGAGGTTTGGGAAGGGAGGCGGGGGTGGAGGACGTGGAGGGACGGATGGACAGACGGATGGACGGACAGAGGTGTTGGGAAGGGGGACAGACGGGTGCATGTGTGGAGGGATGGCGGGACGGAGGGATGGCTGGAAGGATGGGTGGACGATGGAAGGCTGGAGGGAGACGGGTGGGTGGATGGAGGGATGGAGGGAGGGCGGGAGGGATGAAGGGAGGGAGGGCCATGCGGAGGGATGGACAGCAGAGGGACGGGTGGGAGGACATGGGGAGCGCTGGGGGCACAGGGTGCACCGGGCACCCCACAGCCGCCGCGGCGGGCGCCGCCGACACCCGGCGAGTGGGTTGGCGCCGGGCAGGCTCGCCCACTGAGGGCGGTGGGCAACGGGGGCCGTCGCCGGCCGGCAGCTGCCCCCACCGCTCCCCCGGGGCCGGCCGGCCGGACGCGGCACAGCTGCTGCCCGACCTCTCGGCTCCGGCAAGTCGAAATAGCCCCCGCGTCCCCCCTGCCCGCACGGCCCTGGGGCGGGTGGGGGTCCCGGGCAGCGGGGTGACACGGAGGTGACCCGGCTGCCGGCAGCTGGGCCCCACCGGGGCCGGGAGATGCTGCCGGAGGAATAACAGGAAGCGCCGGGAGGGGAAAAACACTGCTGATGCCTTCTGCAGGCTGTGGGCCATCGCCTTCCTGGCCCCCGGCCCCGCACACGCGTGTCCCCGCCGCACACGCGTGTCCCTGCTGCACACGCGTGTCCCCGCCCTGAGCCGGGCTGTGCTGATGCTCTTTATTGTCGAGGCTCAGCTCTGAAAAAGTGCTCGCTCGCTGTTTTACAAAAGTCCGTGGTTATAAAATGTGCTCCGTACAAAGACGGGGGGAATTCGGCTTCTCCCCCTTCGACTTCCCCACCCACCTATGCTGGGGGCAGAGCGGAGGGGGGGAAGGAGGGAAGGGAAGGGAAGGGAAGGGAAGGGAAGGGAAGGGAAGGGAAGGGAAGGGAAGGGAAGGGAAGGAAAGGAAAGGAAAGGAAAGGAAAGGAAAGGAAAGGAAAGGAAAGGAAAGGAAAGGAAAGGGATAAAGAGATAGAGAAACAACAAAATAAAAAGACAAAGAGAAACCAAAGGAAAAGAACAAGAACAAGAGGGTGAGGGTGAGGCAGGGGGAAGCAGAAGCCAAGAGCAGGCAGGGTGCTCTGCCTGCGTGCCCGGGTGCTCGCCGGCTCGCTGCAGGACAGGAGGTGGCCGTGCCGCAGGGACACCCATCGCGGGGCCCGGCACCCCCGTGGCTCGGCACCGGCGCCTGCCGGGCAAACGCTGGCAGAATCCGGCACCCAAAGGTGTGTCCCTCTCCACCCCGCAGTGGGACAGAGCGAAGCGCGAGGGCCAGGCCACTTTTGCTTTGGAAAGGGAGCAAATGGGTCTGGCTGGAGCGCCGGGCGCTGGGGAGGCGTGTTCGCTCTTCCTCCGCTGTCCCCCCGCAACGGGGCCGGGAACTGCCGGTGGAGAGACGCGTCTTGTCCTCGGTGTCCAGAGCGTGTCTGGGGGGGATGTCTCAGACTCACCAAGACAGAAAAAAAAGAAGAAAATAAAGCAAAGAGAGCCCAAGTGCCCTTCCCGGGACGCAGTGCTGGGGACTGCTGCCCTCCCGTGGGTGCGGGGCTCGGGGGCTGCAGCCACGATGGGGGTGCAAGCTCGCCGTGGGTGCAACCTCACTGTGGGTGCAAGCTCGCCGTGGGTGCAACCTCACCACGGGCGCGGCCTTGCTGTGTGTCCCCCCTCACCATGGGTCCCCACCCCGCCGTGGGTGCAGCCCTGCCTCGCCGCAGCCCGTCACAGGACCCCCGCCTCCGCCGGCGTGGCACAGGACCTGGCGAGGGGCCCGGGAGCCCGAGCGAGGCCGCGTCCCCGCGGCGTCTCGCCACTGGCGCGGCAGCGGGGCGACGCTGCGTTGCGCGCCCAGCCTTCTGCCTCCAGGCTGCTCCCGGGGGTCCCAGCCCTGGGAGATGCGCGGCGGTGGGGGTCCATCACTGAGCCAGCACATTGCCTCGTTTTGTCCCGTTTTCTCCCTTTTTTTCGTTGGTTTTGTTTTAAACTGCACGCACATCTATGCTCTACCTCCACGCAGCGGGGACACGGTAAGAGAATTAAACAACTCGGGAACAGACCCTTCTTGGGCGGTGCCGAGCCCCCCTCAGCCCCGCTCCCGTGCCCGACGCGCGCTGGCCGCGGCACCGGCCACGAGGATGCTGTAAAACATGCACACGGGGACGGCGGCCGCCCCGGCTGGACAGAGGCGTCCTCGGCTTGCTTTTTTTTCTTTTTTTTTTCTTTTTTTTTTTGGCATCCCTTTCGCCTCCCAACCTTCCCACATTGGCAAGCAGGGAGGGGGTGGTGGGGTCCCCCAGCCGCTGGGCGACGTTCAGTGCCCGGTTTGGCCCCAAACCTGCGCGAAACTTCGGAAGAGAAAGGCAAGGACCGAAACGCGGCCGGGAAAGCCGCCCCCGGCGACGCTCGCAGCTCGGCCTGCCGCCGGGCACGGCGGCCCCGGTGCTGTCCCGGCACAGCCTGGCGTCACCGGCAAGGCGCAGGCATCCCCCAGGTCCCTCCCAGGGGAGCGGTTGGTGCCGAGCTGGGTGCCGGCAGCGGGTCCTGGGCTTGACACCCTGGCTTTTCGGGGAGGCTGGAGAGTCTGGGCAGGAGTCAGGGGGGCTTCACCGGTGCTGCTTCTGGGCTGAAAGCGGGGATCTCCTTGGTTTCCCCCCAGGGAGGGTGGCTGGTGTCCCCCAAGGCGCACGCTGCTTTTGGGGGTCTCTCCCCCAAGCAGGGGGGTTGCTCCCCGGCTGCAGCCCCTGGCCCCCACCGACCACCAGACCCCACCGGCACAGAGTCCCCCATGGGACCCCCACAGGACCCTGCGCCGCTGCCTCCACCGGCCCTGGGTGGCGGGAGCGGGGCGAGGTCCAAGCTCACGGCGCTGGGGGGGCAACCCCGGGGGGCGCCCACGGGGGCAGAACCTCCCCATTTTGGGGCAAAAGCAAGAGCATCTGTCCCCCAGTCCACCCTGCCACGGCTGGGCCGGCGTCTCGAGGGCCACCCCGGCACGGGGGGTGGCGGGAGGGGACGAGGACAAGGCACAGTCAGGCGTCCCCGCCGGGGTGGCCGGGTCGGGGGGGCGGCGGCAGCGGCGGCGGTACCTAAACGTCCTCGTCCTCGCTGGCCTTGCTCCAGCGGTGGCAGCAGTTGGCGGTGATGCCCAGCAGGAAGTTGGTGGCCACCGAGGCGATGGAGACGACGAAGCCGACGAAGGCGATGAAGAGATAGTCGTCCAGCGTCAGGGTGAGGTGGCAGGCCTGGAAGCTCTCCTCCGTCAGGGAGAGCAGGGGGGCTCCCGCCACCTCGGGGGGGGCCCGGCACTCGGCCAGCTGCGAATCTGCGGGGCAGCGGCGTCAGGGCCGGCCGCCGGGCCCCGGCAACGCGGGGGGGCTCGGGGGCCGCGGCACCTACCCGACGCGCAGCGCTGGATGCGTCCCCGCAGCCACTTGAGGAAGGGCTCCATGGCGCAGCCGCACACCCAGGGGTTGCCCCCCAGGCGGAGGCCCACCAGCCCGGGCAGCCCCTCCAGGGCGTCGAGGCTGATGGCCGACAGCCCCCCGTAGCTGAGGTCCAGCTCCCGCAGCTGGGCCAGGCCCCGAAAGGCTTGGGGGTGCACCCGCCGCAGGCCGGGGTTGTGGCTGAGGTCGAGGCGCAGCAGCCCGCTGGCCTCCAGGAACATGTCGGCCGGCACCAGGCTGAAGTTGTTGTAGCTGAGGTCGAGGTGGGCCAGCCGGCGAGCCCCCAGGAAGAGCCCGGCCGGCAGCGCCGCCAGCGAGTTGTTGCGCAGGTCGAGGGCGCGCAGCTGGCCGTAGCAGGCCAGGTAGCCGGGCGGGATGCTGGCGATGCGGTTGTGGGCCAGGCTGAGGTTGCCGGTGTCCAGCGGCAGCTCGGGGGGCACCGAGAAGAGCCGCTGCCCGCTGCAGTCCACCGCCTGCCCGCGGCACGTGCACAGCACCGGGCAGCCCGCCCCGGCGCCCGCCGCTACCGCCGCCGCCGCCGCCGCCACCAGCCAGGGGCCCAGCAGCATGGCGGGGCGGCGGCGAGCCCCCACCCGGCGGGCGCCGGCGGGGAGGCCCGGACCCTCACGGGGCGGCGGGGGCCATGCCGCCGCGGGGAAAGGGCCGCCCGCCCGCTCACGCCGAGGGCCGCCGGCGGCGGAGCTCGGGAGTGGCACCGGCCTCCGAGCTAGCAAAGCGATGCTCCGGCCATCCCGGCGGCATTTGAGGGGCACGCTAGATCCCCCCGCGGGGGCACGGCGGGCTGCGAGCCCCGGGGCAGCGGTGGGGCCGGCGTCGGGCCGCTGTCGGCCGCCTGTGAGGGAGAGGGGCAGGAGGAAGCCGCGCTGGCCACACGCCCTGCTGGGGAGGCCGTGGCTCGTGCAGCCCGCGGCGGCAGCGGCACCTTCCCCGTGCCCCCCGCACCGGGGCCACCCCGCGCCTCCAAGCCCCCCCCCCGGGATTTCGGCCAAAAAAGAGCCCCCCAACCCCGCCACCTCGGTCGGCTTGGCCAGCCCCCCCCGGCCAGCCACGGGCAGAGCTGGGGGGTGCCCGCTGCCCGCCCTGCTGTCGGACCCCCGCCGCCACCGGCTCAGCCTGCTGCCGGGGATGGCCTCCCCGCCCGGCCGCCGCGGGGACAACCCCCTCCCCAGCACCCCCCGGGTCCGCCCGGCGCGGCATCCCCCGCGCTGGCAGCCCTGCCGCCCGGCCTGCTCTCGCCCCCCGCCGCCTGGCCATCTTCGCTCCTTCCCCCCTCGCCCATGGGCTCCAGCCTCCCCCCAACCACCCCATCTCACTGCGGGGGGGGACACGCCGCCGCCCCGGCCACCCCCCTGCCCCGTGGCCACCATCCCTCCGGCGGCGCCCGGGGTCCCCCGGGGTACTCACGCCGGCTCCCCACGGCCGCCGGGCCTGGGCCGGGAGGCGGGGGTCCCCGGGCGGCCGCCCTCTCCCCGGAGGCCGCCAAGTTGGGAGAGTGGCTCCCGCAGCCGCGGCCAAGGCTGCTGCCGAGCCTGGCAATGGGAGCAGGTCTTCCCCCACCTCCTTCCTCCCCTCCTCCTCCTCGTCCTCCCTTGTCTCTCTCTTTCTCTGTCTCTTTTTTTTTTTCCTCTTTTTTTCCTTGAGGGCCAGATACTGACGTTTCGGTGTCTCTTAGCAACTGCCTCCACATCTCCGAGCAACAGGAGAGCGGGATGCGGAGCCGCCGGAGAGATGGAGACGGCGGAGGGTAGAAAAGCCCCCACCCCGGGGACACCCCGGCCGGGGGCGACACGCACCCAAATGGCCGGGGCATCGGATGGGATGGGGCGGGGAGAGGGGCGCCATCCCGTCCCCCCGCCACGGGCTCGGCCGGTCCCCAGCCCTCCCGGCAGCCCTCGGCCCCGGGAAGCATCCCCCGTGGCCTGGGGTGAATCAGGGCTCCCCGGGCTCCGGGAGCAGAAGCGGGTGACGTACGGGCAGAGGGCACGGCACGGCAGCCCGGGCCAAAGCGGGAGCGGCGGCACCCGGCTGTTTTCACCCCAGCGCGCCCAGGCCGCAGGGACCCGCTGGCCCGGGGGCTGCGGCGGCGGCCGCAGCAGCAGGGACGGCTGCATTTCCATTTAAAAGCCGACCTAGCCCGGCACGCAGAACCCCCTCCAGCCTGCTACGAGCTGAAATGTGAATTTTTTTCCTTGCTCGCAGACCTGGAAAATGCCTCAGGTTGACACTGATTGTTTTGCTCCGCGCGAGCTGAAAAATTGCGTTTCCCTTCTCCTTTCGGACGGGGAGGGGACGAAGCGGGTTTTAACAAGCCGCCCTCCTCCCCGTGGCCGGCTTTTTGCCATGGAGACAGCCCTTTCGGAGCACACGGATGCCCGCGTTTTCCTCTGGCAGCTCTGCAACACCGCGGCTGTGGCGTTTTTGGAAAGGGGGCCCTTTCAAAACCCAGCCTGCCCGCACTCGGCGTGGGGGGGGTCCTTGCTGTAATTTTCTCCTGCTGGTTTCATGGAGTCGCTCCTTTTCCCAGCTGAAATCGCCGGCCCGACCCCGGCATTTCAGCGGCATCGCCCGGGGGCTGTTTGCCCCCCGCGTCCCGCGGGACGGCTCCTCCCCGCCGCGGCGGCTTGCAGCCGGACGGCGTGCGGCTGCCCCTCGCCGTGGTGGGTACTACGGGCGCGGCTCGAGGCCCGGGCTCCCAGCAGGCTTCCAGGGAAGCTCCGGGAGCCGGATACGGCCAGACATCCCGGGAGCCAGCTGCGGCCCCGGCAGGCACGTCATTAGAGATAAGGCCGAGACTGGCTGCGGATCTCTTCCCAGCATCTGTTAGCACCGAGGCCTTTTCCGACCCCCAGCGTTCCGGGCTACGCTGGCAGCAAATAAACGAGCGAACCACCCCGACCCAGGCTCGCTCGCAGCGGCCCTCGGGGCCGAGCGGCGCGGCGGCGCATGGCCCCCGCGGCGGAGCCCCGCGGTCGCGGCGGCTGGGCAGCGTCCCTGCGAGGACGCCCGCCTTCGGGGTGGGAAGGAGCCCGGGCTGCCCTCCAGCTCGCCCACGGAGCCCCCCGAGGGAGCCCAGCCCTGCTGAAAGCAGTGGCTTTTTGGATGATTGCTTGCGTCCAGCCCCCCTTTTCAATTTTTCGCCCCCCTCCCCGTTCGGGGCAGGCGCCGGCAGTAGGGCAGCCCCCTCTCCCGCGGCCGGCTGAGCTCCCCCCCACCCCCGGGAGCCTGGGGCGGCCCCGAGGAGCCTGGCTCGCTAAATCTGCCTTGTACTGGGGGCTTGATCCCTGCCAGGGCGGGCAGCACCTGACGGCCCCCTCGTTTAATGCGTATGCGATTAAGCCTTGGAGAGGACAGGAGAGGAACGGCCGCCTCTCTGCTTTCGCCGGGTGGCCAAAGCCGTGGTCACAGGCGGGAGCCCCGGCCTCCTCGGCACGCCGGCGGGCGGCACAGCGCTCGGTGTGCCGCCTGAAGCGGCGGCAGGACGCGTGGCCCAGCGGCGGCGCCCGCCGCAGCACCCTCCCGGCCCCCGGAAAAATTAGGTTTTAGGCGCACTGTGTCCACCTCCGCTGCCAGCACCCGGGCATGAAACGGGGCCGCGGCGGACGCCGGTGGCCGTAAGTCTTCCCGTGACGGGAGAGCCGGAGGAGGAAGGCTTGGGCACGCCACCAGTGCCCCCCGGCCCCCGTTGCCGTGCGTGCCCACGGGTTTCAGAAGCCGCCGGCTTTTGCCGGAGGACCGGGGCTGTGCGGCGGCGCCGCAGCGGGCCGGGGCTGCGGCGAGGGATGCGCCGCTTTCGTTTCAGGCTGCGAGGCCCCGTCGCCGTGCCGGTGCGGGCGGCACCCATCAAACCGCAGCCCCACGGTTCCCCCGGAGGGGCAGGAAGTTCACAGGAAGGGCAGCCGGCGAGAGCCACGGGCCGCGGCTGCCCCGAAGAGCCGGCGGAGCGCCGCGAGGCCCCGCGTCCGGCGGCGGCCCGCGGCTGGGGGCAAGGCCCCTCGTGGGCGCTGCCGGGCAGAGCGCAAAGCGGGGGGAGCGCGCGTCCGCCCCCCGAAACCTCGCCGCACCGACGGCGCGCCCAGCTTCTGCGCCAGCGGCACCTCAGCAACAAAACCGGTGTCGAGCAGGACCGGCTTTCGGCGTCCCCAGCATCGCTCCCGATGCGCCAGACCAGTCCTGCGTTTGGGTTTGTTTTTTTTTAAATGCTGCACAACCGTTAATGAGTTTGCACCAATTTAACACAGCCCGATCGCCACGGCTGTAAGACGGGCAAAACCCCGGGAAAGGGGAGCGCGCCGGGGTCCCGGCGGCGGCGGGGCCGGCTCTGCCTTCGGGGGGGTCTCCCTCCTTCGGCTGACGCTCTTTGTACGCGAGCTGGCGGCAGGAACCCCGCGCCCGCGGCGGCCTTCGGGGCCGAGCCTGGCGCGTCGGCTCCGCGGGGAGCGTCACAGCTCAGACGCGCTTTGCAATCGGCGGCGCGGGTGTTGCTCCGGCGGGACGTGCCCTCGCGCCGCGCGGGACGCGGCCGGAGCTTTCCCCGGGGTACTGGGGACACGGGCGGGGGTGCGGCAGGGAGGGGTGTAACGGGCAGGGTTGCGGCAGGCGGGGGTGTAACGGGCGGGGGTGTAACAGGCAGGGGTGCGGCAGGGAGGGGTGTAACGGGCGGGGGTGCGGCAGGGAGGGGTGTAACGGGCGGGGGTGTAACGGGCAGGGTTGCGGCAGGCGGGGTGTAACGGGCGGGGGTGCGGCAGGGAGGGGTGTAACGGGCGGGGTGTGGCAGGGAGGGGTGTAACAGGCAGGGGTGCGGCAGGGAGGGGTGTAACGGGCGGGGGTGTAACGGGCGGGGGTGTGGCAGGGAGGGGTGTAACGGGCGGGGGTGTAACGGGCAGGGGTGCGGCAGGCGGGGGTGTAACGGACGGGGGTGTGGCAGGGAGGGGTGTAACGGGCGGGGGTGTAACGGGCAGGGGTGCGGCAGGCGGGGGTGTAACGGGCGGGGGTGTGGCAGGCAGGGGTGTAACAGGCAGGGATGCGGCAGGGAGGGGTGTAACAGGCGGAGGTGTAACAGGCAGGGGTGCGGCAGGGAGGGGTGTAACAGGCGGGGTTGTAACGGGCGGGGGTGTAACGGGCGGGGGTGCGGCAGGGAGGGGTGTAACAGGCAGGGGTGTGGCAGGGAGGGGTGTAACAGGCGGAGGTGTAACAGGCAGGGGTGCGGCAGGGAGGGGTGTAACGGGCAGGGTTGTAACAGGCGGGGGTGCGGCAGGCGGGGGTGTAACGGGCGGGGGTGCGGCAGGGAGGGGTGTAACAGGCGGGGGTGCGGCGGGCAGGACCACAGTGCCCGGCTGCGGGCAGCCAGCCCCCCAGCCCCAGCTGCGGGGGCGCGGAGCGGGGGGGACGAGGCTCAGCTGCCCCGGGGCAGAGTCGGCACGACCGGGGTAGGGGCGGGTGCGGGGCCGGGGGCTCCTTACGGGGCGGTTTCCCAGACCTCGTCCCCCTCCCCAGGCTCGGGGCCGCGTTTTCGCCGGGCGTCGGGGCTCTCCCCATGGGGGTGCGTGGCAGCAGGAGCTGCGCCCCACGCGGGGGCAGCCCCCAGGGCACCGCCGGGAAGCTGCTGCTCCGGGCTCTGGAAGACCTCTCCGAGACAGATTTTAAAAGATTTCGGGATGCGCCGGCGCACGGAGACCTGCGGGGCAGGAGCTGCATTCCCTGATTCCCTGGGGGCGGCTGGAGAAGGCCGACTGGCTGGACACGAAGAACCTCGTGCCGGACTTGTACGGGGCGGCGGCCGCCCTGCACGTGGCGATTGCCGTCTTCGAGCGCGTCCAGCTCCGCAACGCCGCCGCCGCGCTCCGGGAGGGCAGAGAGAGAGGCGGGAAGGCCGAGCGGCTCCCCGGCGAGTGCGGCCGCCCACGGGGGCCCGGGCGCCGCGTCCTGGGGTTTGCGTCCGCAAGCACCCGTGTTTGGGGCCAGGAGGGGGCGGCGGGTTGGGGCTGGGTGGGCAGGGTGCAGGGGGCTCCTCCAGGGAGGAGGAGATGGAAGAGGATTTGGGGGTGCCTGGGGCCCGGTGACGCTGCCCACTAACGCCCCTCTCTCTTCCAGCCCTGGGGCCCGCTCCTCTGCCGGGTTCGTCGTCACCAGGTAGGCGCTGGCGGGCAGGAGCACGGGGGGCTGTGCCGCCCCTCGCCCTGTGGCCCACAGACGGGTGAGGCGGTCTCCCGCCCTTCCAGATTACCGGCGGAATTAACGAAAAAGCCATACGGCAGACGTACAGCCGCATAAAGGACCAAAACGCCCGGGTGGGCGACGATGTCAGCCTCAACGCCCGGTACTCGAAGCTGGTGATCGTCAACCAGCACCGCGACAAAGAGCAACGGGAGCACGAGATCCTGGCCATGGGATGGAGGCGCGTGGAGATCATGAAGGAGCAAGCCAGCTCCTCCATCGCTTGAAGACCTCTTCAAGCCCGGCCCTGACGACCAGACCACCAAGGTGGTCGTGCTCCTGCGAGCCGTGGGCGTGGGCAAGACGCTGACAGCCAGGAAGGTCATGCTGGACTGAGCGTCTGACAAGATGTTTGCGGAGTTCGACTACGTCTTCTACATCCACTGCCGGGAGGGCAACCTCCTCACCAGCTGGGCCAGCGTGGCTGGCCTCATCACCCGGTGCTTCCCCAGCAGCTCCCTGCCACTTGCTGAGATGCTGGGGCGGCCAGAGAGGCTACTGTTCGTGGTCGGCGGCTTTGATGAGCTCCGCTTTTCCTTCGATCGACCCCTGACCGAGCTGTGCTCCCAGCCGTGGGAGCAGAGGCCTGTGGAAATCCCCCCGAGCGGCCTCTTGCGCAGGAGGCTGCTGCCCGAGAGCTCCCCGCTCCTTACCACGAGGCCGGCCGCCCTGCGGGAGCTGCGCAAGTGCCTGGAGTGCGAGCGCTACGCTGAGATCCCGGGGTTTTCGGAGGCGGAGAGGAAGGAGTATTTCTACAGGTTTTCTGGCAACGCGGAGCAGGCAGCTGCCGCCGTCCAGTTCGTCAGAGGGAACGAGACGCTCTTCACCATGTGCCTGGTGCCCGTCGTGTACTGGGTCGTCTGCACCGTCACGAAGCAGCAGCTCGGCCGTGCTGGGGGTCTCGCCCAAAGCCCGAAGACGACGACGGGGATCTACATCCTCTACCTCTCCGCCCTGCTGCGGTCTCTGAGCGGCCGGCTGAAGCGGGGCATGCCTGGGGTGCTGAGGAGGCTGTGCTGCCTGGCGGCCGACGGCGTCTGGAAGCAGAAAGTCCTCTTCGAGGAGAAGGAGGTGCAGGGGTACGCGCTGGACCAGCAAGAAGCCCTCCTGCTCCTCCTCAATGAGCACCTCTTCCAGAAGGACATGTCCTGCATCAGCACCTACAGCTTCATCCACCTCAGCTTCCAGGAGTTTTTCACAGTGCTCTTCTACCTGCTGGAAGGTGAAGGGGCGGCACAGGACCCCCCTGCCAGCCCCTCCAGGGATGTGAAGGAGCTGCTGGAGAGCTACGGCAACTCCAGGATCTACCTCATGCTAACCGTGCGGTTCCTCTTCAGGCTCTTAAGCGAGGAACACAGGAGGGAGCTGCAGGAGGAGAAGGGGTGTAAAATCGCACCTAGGATTACACAGGAATTACTGGCGTGGCTTCAAAACAGCCAGAAAACAGCCCTAGCTCTTCTGACGCAGGAGACGGCGGTGATCCGCGAGCTGGAGGTCTGCCACTGTCTGTACGAGCTGCAGGACGAGTGGTTTCTGGCGACCGCCTCGGGTGCTTTCACCGGGGAGTACCTACAAGGGCTCAACCTTAACTGCTTCGACCAGATGGTCCTTTCCTTCAGCCTAAAAAACTTCCCCAAGCTGGAGTCGCTTGACCCGGGGCACTGCTCCTTCCTGTGGGACGACCCCCAGGAGCGTGCGGGCCCGCAGCCGGTCAAGCAGGCGTGTCGGTGCGTAAGGTCCCGAGCCACAAGGCGGCAAACGCCTTAGAGCCCAAAGAGCTGCCGTGACCCTGGGGAGGAGTCCGTGGCAAGGCTGGTCCTCCTGCCGCGCCGGGCACGTCGGCGAGCGGGTACGCGTGGGACCTAGGGACACAGCCGGCGGCCAGGGAGCAATATTGGATTGGGATAGTGATAGGGACAGGGATGGAAAGGAAAGGAATAGACTAGGATAGGAATAGGAATAGGATGCATCTCTTCTTTGTTTTCAGGGAAAAACAGCCAGAGGAGGGGAAGCAGTCGCCCATCCACCTGCTTTGTCAAGCCTTGGGAAAATCAGGCTGTAAATTAAGGACGTTAAGGTACATCGCTCGTCCCCGTGGCGGGGGCGGGACGACGAGCAAACGCCAGCCTTTTCACGGCCGGGGACGAGAGCCACCTCCGCGCGGAGCCACGGAGAGCCCGCCGGGCCCCTCGCTGCACAGCGAGCCGGGCTCTCCTGCTCCCAGGCGCCCTCCGCGAGGAGCAGCCCGGTCTGTGGCCACCGTCGGTGGCGGCCGCGTCAGCGAGGGGCTGCTCGGCGTGTCCCCGCGGCAGCAGGGCCGTGCCGAGCCCCGCGGCTCCTCTCCGCCTCTCCCGCAGGTTTGATCGGTGCCGGCTCACAGGCGCCTGCTGCCTCCGTCCTCAGCGTAAAGCCCGCCGCGACGGGACGGCGGCGCGAAGCCGCGGCGCCGCGGTGAGGGACGTCACCGGCGGCAGGAGGCTGCGGGACCGCTTGGCGTTTCTGCTCGCCAGCCTGGGAGAGGGAGGCGACAAGAAGGAACGAGAGAGCCCAGTTGCTGAAGACAGCTCGGGGCGTCGCAGACCTACTTGTCGCGGGGGCCCGACCCTTATCGCCGCCTTTTCCATCAGTGTAATTTAGTCTGACGTTTTTAAATGAGCGAGTCCCTGCTAGGACACTGTAGAAAAGTAAGAGAGAGAACTCATTTTCAGTGCCGAGGCTGGATGGAGAGGTCAGAGGAGAGGCCTGTGCTACCCTCCCTGCCGTTTGCTTGGCTGTGGGTGTCTCTCTGCGCCCCAGGCACCTTCTCCCCAGGCTCTTGCCCTGCAGCCGCGGGTGTTTTTGGGTGCCTGCGCGCCCGGGCAGGGGCAGGCTGGCTGCGCACCGTGCAGAAACACGTAATTGCAGAAGCGGATTCACCCCACCGACCGTTTCTGGGAAGGGGATGAACCGTCCCTTAGTGTCTGCATTTTCCCCTCCTTTTTTTGGGGGGGGTGTTTCCGTTTCCCCCATTTCCCCCGGGTACAGATGCAGCCTGGACAGCGAGATTTGAAAGTGGGGATCTCTCTGAACCTTCCCGAGTGAGGCAGATCAATCTCCCCCGTTCAATCGATATTAACCGTTTGCCCCAGACCTTTCCTCCCTCGTTGAGCAGGGGCTGTCTGGTGGCCTTGCCTCTCCATTCCCACGTTCCGGCACGGCGGGATTGCTGCCGGCTACCGCCTCGCGGCTGCACTTTGGCTTTTTGTCCCTTAGAGTTTGGGGATTTGGGTTGCGGTTTGCACCCCGCAGCACGTGGGAGCCGCTCCCAGCACGCCTGTGCAGATGCCGGAGAACACGGGACACAGGCACACCAGCCTTGGGAGAGGGGTGGGGAGAGGGCGGCGAGACGCCCCCCTCTCTTTTCCAGCGCAGCGTCCCCAGAGCCGCTGCGGGAGCCACCTCCGTGCCGGGCTCAGGCGGGGGACACTGGCCCTGTCTCCTCCGACCCGGGGCCGGCAGCCGGCGGCCTGACCGCCGTGTCTCCTGCAGGCCGGGCTGCTGCAACCTCACGGCTACCGGCTGCAAGGACCTCGCCGCCGTGCTGCACGCCGCGCCCAGCCTGGCGCAGCTGGACCTGGGCAACAACCCCCTGGGGACGGCGGCATGTGGCGGCTGAGCGAGGGCCTGCGGGACCCTGCCCGCCGGCTGCGGACGTTGAAGTGAGGGGCTCGCGGGGCTGGGAGGGGGCTCGCGGGGCTGGGAGGGGGCTCGCGGGGCTGGGAGATGGGCTCGCGGGGCTGGGAGGGGGCTCGCGGGGCTGGGAGATGGGCTCGCGGGGCTGGGAGGGGGCTCGCGGGGCTGGGAGATGGGCTCGCGGGGC
Organism: Phaethon aethereus; assembly: GCF_964289735.1. Taxonomy (NCBI): domain Eukaryota; kingdom Metazoa; phylum Chordata; class Aves; order Phaethontiformes; family Phaethontidae; genus Phaethon; species Phaethon aethereus. The sequence continues at coordinate 71,850,377 of NC_138579.1, read as the reverse complement.
TGGGAGGGGGCTCGCGGGGCTGGGAGATGGGCTCGCGGGGCTGGGAGATGGGCTCGCGGGGCTGGGAGATGGGCTCGCGGGGCTGGGAGGGGGCTCGCGGGGCTGGGAGGGGGCTCTCTGCACTCGTGCTCCCCTGACCAGTCGCCCCGTGGCCGGCCACCATCCCTCTCCAGGGCAGTGTGGGGTGCTCGGGTGGGTGCCAGCTGGTAGGTGGGATGACTTGCTCTCACTCAGAGGAGACAGCCATGAGGTAACTAACGGGATTTGAAGCTCGCGGGCGAGCAGCGCGCTGACTGCCCCAGCCGCAGCCGTTCCTCGCACCAGCACGCGGCGGGTGTGCGTACACAGACGTTTGCTCCTTCAAGCCCACCCCAATCGTATTTTGTGGTCGTGGGGGTACCCCCGTCGAGAGGAAGCCCAGTTCTGCTCGTGCCCACCTGAGGGGACATTCCCCACCCGGGGGAGATTACGTGCAGCCCCAGAGACCCGACAAGAAGCCTGGGGCACGGCCCTGGAGCAAGTCCCCCCCGAAGCCATTTCCAGGCTTCCGGAGGAGCCGGGGCGGGCGGGTGGCACAGGCAGGGTCTCTGGCCGTGAAGGACCGCGCACGAGACATCCCGGCGTCTCCTTTCTCCAACCGCAGCCTGCGGCAGTGCCGACCCACCTGCTGAAGCGGAAAAACCCGGCTAGGACGGGGCCCAGAGAACACCAGAACCCCCCACGCCGGCTGCTTTGTGTCCTTTTCGCTGGCTGCGCGACGTCACGGGCAACAGTCAGTAGCTGCGGTGGGTTCGACCTCTTTCCTTCTCCAAAGGCTGAAGAAATCTGGATTAAACGACGAGACGTTACAGAAGCTGGCTGCTCTGAAAGAAGTCAAACCCGACCTGGCTATCGGATGCATCCGACACGCGGGACGCGCCTCAGCGCGCGGCTCCGGCCCGGCGGCTCACGGGCAGAGCTTGCACTTGTGCGGAGAGGAGACGGGGGCTCTGGGGGCGATTCCTCCACCTACGGCAGGTCCTTTTGGTGCTGGAAGCGCTTCCAGCACGCGCGGCCAGACTCTGGCTGACCTCCGGAGCGGGGCAGCCGAGACCCGCGCGCGCATCACAGGCTGGGCGCGCAGGACCAGAGCCGAGGCCGTAGGAAACTGGGATGAGGCAACGGACCAGTCTGGAGCTTCAGCGGTCGGTCCCCAGCCGTGGGGGTGCCCAAAACACACCTTGGCCGCAGAGAGTCTTATTCCCTGCCCGCGGTTCATTCTCTGGGCTGTGCATATCGATCAGGGTTTCTGTATTTCTGCCTGCTCCGTAGTTTCCAAGACGCTCTTCTCCCTCTCCTTTTTGGCCACATACTTACTGTGGAGCACGCTTGTGTTATACCCACGTTAAATAAAGGCCCCCTCCCAGAAATCGCTTCACGCCGCGATCTTTCCGCCCGCTCCCGTGTCAGCAGTGATGCCCCCAGACCTGCCGGGGTCCGGGGGTGCCGCCCAGGCCCACGGGCCCAGTTTGCCTCCGTCACCGGGAGCAGCGGCTTTGCAGCCGAGCGCCGGATTACCGACGCGCGGATCGGTCCAGCCGCCCCGGTCACTCTGGGGACCAGCGCGGCTCTCACCGGGGGGAGGAACGGCGTTTGCGGATCGCCTGTCCCGGCGGGAGCCTGCGCTCCGACGGGCGCGGCTTGCGCCAGCGCGGGGCTGAAACAAACGCCAAGCGCGGCGCTGGCTGGCGGCCCCATGCCCGCCCGCAGCCGGGCACCCCGAGGCGGAGCCTGACCCCTCGGTGGCTGCTGCCCCAAAGCTTGGAGGTGGCCAGAGCACCCCCCGCGGGTACCGCCGTGCTCCTCCGAGCCTGAGCGCATCTCCCCTCCGACGGGCTCAGCCTCCTTCAGCAAAAACTAAGTCAAATGTGTCTTGCGCCTTAGGAGTCGCCTGCGGGTCACGCTACTGAGAGCGGCTGCAAGGCCTGAGGGACGCCGGGGCCCTGGGGGGACCCCAGAGAGCCCAAAAGGCGCCGCGATAACCCCAGAGAGCTCGGGGGGCCCAGGAGGGCCCAGCCGGAAGAGCGAGCGTCGCTGCGTGGCCGCGGCCTTCCAGCGGCACGCGGGGAGCGCGAGACGAACGGAAACGCCGGGGGGACGCGGGAGTCGGGCGGCAACCGGGCCAGAGCTGCTGGCGAGCCGCTTCCAGCCGCTGCAGAGCTCTGCTCCGTGCCTCCGCAAAGCTCCTGGCAAGCACCGCCGAGCCCAAAGCTCCGAAGGCCCATCCACGGCTCCAGCTGCCTGCAAGACTCTTCCACCGAGACACTCGCACGCTCTTCTGCGCAACTCGAAGCCCTCCAAGCCCCTCGTCAAGCTCCACTCTGGCAGCTCGAACCCTCCCCCAGCTGGGGGTAAGGAGGCCTAGAGAGCTCCGACCTCGTCCATGGCCACGTTCCCGTAGGTGCTTGTGGCAGCACCCGAGGGTCGGGGAAGGAGGCCTTGTGGCACCAGCCCCACGCAGGGCTGCGCCAGCTCAGGCCAGGAACCCTCCTGCCAGCCCCAGCCCAGCACCCACACCATGGACCCCAGAGCCCCGTGTCACGTCACCCAAGGGGGGACAGAGTCCTTCTGCCATGTCCCCATTTGTGCTAGCCAGCACGGCCCAAGCCAGGGGAACTGAAGAAAGAGGAAGGAAGGGTTATAATGGCAAGTGTGGGACTTGGCTCTGACCCAGGACATTCCCTTTTCATCTAAGCATCTTCCCCATCGCTGCTGTCAGCGGGGTTGATTGGCCCAGTCGCTCCTGGAGTGCCGCTAGCTGCCCGGGCCATAGGGTTCTGCAGGCAGCTTGAGGAAATGTGCAATTGGTGCAAAGCCACATCTTCACACACCTGCATTCTCACTTGCAGAAACCACAGCCATCGATCTCAAGTCAGCCATCAGGAAGCATCATCCCACCACGGTGGGGGAAAGCAGAGACACAGACACTGATAGAGTGTTTATTGCAACAGGATTTTATTCAATATTCTCATTTGTACAAAAGAAAAAAAGGGTTAAAATTGTAAATATGCTGCATGCTAAGAAAACAAACTGATACCCCATGTTGTCATAAAACACATTTCTTTGCATTCTCAGTTTGTGAAGTTGCAAGAAGGGCCACAGGTAGATTTGGTCCCAGGAGGGGAATGCCAAACTGCTGAGCTCGTGCGCTTGAAGTATCGAGGCTTGCTCTTGCCAAAAATATCCTCCAGCTTCGGGCTTAGAATCAGCCCAAAGAGTTGGTCGACATTCACTGGGTGATAGTATTGGTGTAAAATGGCTTGATTAAGCTGAAACCCTATGGAAACAACCGTATCAGAGATGCAGGCTCACTATAAATGAGTTTTCAGTGCTCTGCTTAAGGTGCCCTTCCCCTTAGGGCCTGCAGGACAATTACTCTTGTTCCACACCTGAAAAACTATCACCTGTACAGCGAGTGTGATGAAGTGTTTTCCTGCTCATTGCAAAGCTTTGAAGCCCACACCCACCATCAGGGTGCCAGCAGCACTGTTTTAAGTTCCTCAGCACACTAGACATACCCCAACCCCGCCACACCTTGGCTCCCCTCAGGAGGACGGGCTGCCTCATTAGCACCATTCTTCCCACACCCTCAGGTCCAAAGACCTGCACGGAGGACTTTAACTTCAGCATGGCAGCACTTGGAAGAAAGCAGCTCCCGTCCCCCTCACCACTCAGGGCCAGCAGCTGCCAGCACTGCTGAAGTCTCATGCGCTCCTGCGCTGCACTTTGGGGAAGCTGAGGTCGCACCAGGTACATCTGGAAAGCTCCAGCTTCCCAGGGAAGGAATTAAAGGAAGCCAAACCGAACTCGGCACCTACCATCAGCCCAGGCAGGGACAGGCTTCCGAGGTTCGTTCTCATCATCTGTGGAGTCATCGCTGTTCAGATCCATCCCATAGTTGTTTTCATTTACCTTCGGGGATCTGGATTCCTTTGTGCCCTTCAGGGGCCCCAAGTAGGACATGGAGATAGACTTCTGAAACCAGGGACAGCATCGATTAGAGCGGGAAGCAGACCTCCCAGCCTGCCAGGAGAGCTTGCCTTGCCAGGGCAGGCCAGCTACCGGACCCACGCAGCCTTTGCAGGCACCTCAGAGCTCTGCCACCAGCAGGATGAGCAGGCTGTGCCGAGGTCCCACCATAGATCCCACAGCAAGGTGCAGTTAAGGCACCCAGGCAGGCCCCTCACGCTGAGCGTAAGCCATGAGTTAAGAGGTGAGCTCCCAACACCACATGCTGAGCAAGGAACTTCACTGCAAAGGGAAGGCAGCCAGAAACAAGAGCCAACAGCTGAATTCCTAAAGCAGATGCATCATTCACACTCATTTTCATCCCCAGTTCAAAACAGGGGAGCCAAGAAGGTCACCTACCCGTGTATGGGAAGCCTGTGATCTGCACGTTAACTGGAACATTTATAATATTCCTACCTGACAGGTAACTTGAGTAGAGATTTTCAGTAAAACCCAGAAATGCTCAAATCCTTTTGGCCTTTTTTAACTGAACTTTGCTTTGAAGCCATGCCCCCCAATAGCCAAGCTGTAGCATGGGACTGCGTACTGCAGCCAGGACTGCAAAGCGCGGAGCTGAAACAGCCACTTGCCTGCCCTGCGGCTTCCTAGCTGCTGGAAGAACCTGTCAGTACCCGGCAGGAAAGCGCCAGGGCTCCATTTCAGATTGAAGCTGCAGGTCAAAACAGCGCAAGCCAAAGCTCGGAGGCAGCTCCTGGCTTTGAGGTGAGGCGCAGGGATGACCAGGAGACCTGGCAGTCGCATGTAGCACAGGAGTACCTAGAGGTGCTGGCCAGAGGACAAACCAGGAAGGCAGGCCTAACCCTGCAGGGCTCTCTGCAGCAAGGGAATGCAGAAGTATGCACACATCTGTACAAATACAAAACCTGTGGCTGTGCTCAGTGACTTGATAGCTACTTCTAACCTTTTCCCCCCATGGAAAAGCCTTGGAAGAACACACCACATATGTCTAAGCCCTTGGCTTTTGCACACACGGCTCCCCCACGCGAGGCCTTTCACATTCGTGGCAGATCTGGTTTTCATTCCCTGGAGCTCTGACAAAAGTCGCAGCGCAGAGAAGCCCAGCAGGAGGAAGAGGAGCCAGCCAGCTTCAGGACAGGAGAGTTTACCTCCCGACTCCAGCGGCTTTTCCCCACCACTCCAGCTACCCGGTGGAAGCAGCCCCGGTTGAAAGCGGCCCTCGGAGCCCCCGGGAGCTGCCCCGCAGGCCGGCACCACGCTGCTGCGGGCTGCGCTGGCGCCCCGCGGCGTGCTGCCATCCCACGGCCGCTCCCAACGGCTCTCCGGGGCAAGGCTGGCTCCTCCGCCCAAGGCAAGGCTGGTTCTCCTTCGGCTTCCCCCGTGCTCAGCGCTCAGCCAAGCACCTGGGAAGACATCCCCGTGCTCTGCATGGACACCTGTTAAACCCCAGCAGCCTACGCTTGAGGATTTTGTTTCCTGCTCCATCACGGATGGATAATAAATTTGCAGGCTGGCTCCAAACCACGGGAGCCAATTGGACACTGCAGACTCATTTTATTTGAGAGCTCTGCTGGAACCAGGACTCACCTTTACAGTTTTGCTCAGCCATGTGCCAGAGGCAGCAGTCAATGTTTCTGGCTGCTTGATTTTTTTCTCCTCTCCCAGCTGCTGCTGAGGCCCCTGCAGACCATCTTCCTCCTGTTAAGATGCAAGAATTAAGTCGTTCTTCATTCATGTTCACTGAACCAAAACAACCAGACTGTCTCTGGAACTGAGCCACATTTTCAGAAGCCCTTGCAAAAAAAATCCTCAGTCCCTCTGTGTTTTTCTGCAGAAAAAAGCCAAACTCAAGACTCAAAGATAAAACAATTCCTGTCTTTGCTCAGATCCAGATCAACAAGGTCTCTAGAGCCCATGCTCACCTTTACCACTTTGAGCCAGGGGTTAGAAGCCACGGCAACGGATTCTGGTTGCTCGGCTCTCCTCTCCTGCCCAGGCTGTTGGTGTGGCACTTTTGGGCTCTCCTCCTAATAAAGAGAAACAATTTTCACTGCTTAAACTCCTTTTCAACCCAAACCACTTTATCCAGGAGTTTCTTCTCCCATACTACTCAGTAGGGAAGAGCTAACAGGAGGGCAAGAGCTGCAGGCACTTTGAATTCTGTTCAGCTTCTCTCTTATCTGGAGGAGCTTTGTGTGGCTCACTGCAGCCCAGTTGCTGGCCACATACGAAGAATTTAGACCTTCATTAAAATTACATAGCACAAACAGGAGTTTGAATGTCACAGACCTAGTGAGTAAGAGCAGCAAAAGCAAATACAGAAGCATGAATTTATCCTTAAGAGGAGTAGCATTTAGGGGTTTGATTTTTACTAATGAAGAACGCAGAAAAAAGAATGATGTTAAAAGTAGAAAGAGTGGAAAGAAAATGTTACTGTGATATTTTGAGACAAACAGCCTTGACTTCAAGCCATAACATTATTTGTATAAATGCAAGTGACGTTACACGAAGCCGTATGATACCTGAAGTTTGTTACGGGGATCACATCCTCCAAATACAGTGAGTGAACACAGTAGGAAAAAACCAAACCAACCTCTTACTAATTTCCATATTCATTCAAGTATCAGTGAATGCCATTTGGAGGTGCTCTTCAAAGTGCCGTTGTACGGCTATCACCCACCTTGTGATGGGGCTGAGAAGGCTCACCTGCTAATAATGAAACCATCAACCCCAACTTTAGCAACAGAGTTGGCTTATTCTTGCACAAGCCCCAACTCTTTACAGTAAGATGTTCGGCTCATCATTGGTTTTATTGTATTTGTTCCTCTAAATAACATAATAGTGAATGCTAAAACCTTAAACAGTAACACTGCACTTGGAAAACAAGTCTGATCTTAAAATAAGTCTGTGTATCCTATGCCTCACTAGTTTACAACAGAGAAGTTGTTCCAAGACCACTTCAACTCCCCACCTTTATGTTTTTTCCAGTAAACACTGATGACTCCAGCTGTGGTTGGGGGGCCTTCTCCTTCCCTCGGTGTTTGTGACCCCTGGGGGAAAAAAAACCTACAGTTTAGTCAGAGGAAAGCATGTCTGCCTGCCTGCCCCAAGCATTCTTACAGCCTCCTGCTTCAGCACCCCACACCTTTGGGACAGCCTGACACTCACATCAGTCTACCAATTTCAGCAATACTATTTATATTTACTGCTTCACCATGCCTATTGCCAAGTCCTCTCCTCCAGGACAGAAACAAGCTAATACCTCTCCTTCACTTGTTCCACTTGTTGCTGCTCTACAAGATTTTTCAGTTCCAAGACTTTCTTTCCTTTTTCTTTCACTTCATCCTCTCTCCTTTTCTGCAGTTGTTCTTGCTGCTCAAATTCATCTTCCTCCTGAAGAAGAAAGAAAACCCTTACAACACTCCAGCTGAGGTGGGGAAAGATGGGAGGATATGAAGCAAATGCTTTGAGACAACCTGTGCTTGTTGTATCTCATTCTTACTTTCCACAGCCTGCCTACCAGTTGGGCGGTATCTCCCTTCTGTCCCCACAGGCATCCTTCTGTTCAAACCCAACATTGACTGTCTAAAGAGAAATCTTGCAGCATGGACCCCAAAATCCTTGCAGCAGGGGAGGCAGTAACCCCTCCCTGTCCCAGCAGTCAGAACAACACATGGGTTCCCGGCTACTCCTTTCCTTTTTAACATGCAGAAGGGACCTAGAGTTGCTCTTACCACCCTCAGTGCTTTCTGCTTCCGTGCATCAGCTTCCCCATGCTTCTTCGACAGGTTTTTCTTGCTCCGCTCCTCTGCCACCTTCTCTTCCCGCACTTGTGAGGGGTGCACCTGAGAAAGCCACAGGTGTCTGCTCCACTGCCCCCAAGGACAGACCTCACAGCCTTGTCCAGATGGCGGACGGGAACTGCTTCTCGAGTCTGAAGCCTGCAATATTCCAGGTCCTAACGAGACCAAGAACCCAGGCATATGTGCATTGGATCTAGCACCAGCGTCATGCAGCAAGTCCACCACTAACTATAAGCCATATGAAGAGACACCCATCACTCGGCGTGACAGAAAAAAGGAGCGCAGAGACCATTACACAACCACAAAATACATGCTTCCATCTTGCAAGTGATTCTCTGCAGAACAAGGGGATCTAGCATCTGGTTTCTGCTTCGCCTGCAGTGTTGCTGTCGACTAACTGAACTGCAGTATGAACTGGGGACATGAAAGCTGACTGAGCCCCTGAGACACGCTTCCTTCACCTGAGCTTGTCTGTTCCAGCAGGAACACTAGCACATCCACAGCAGCAAAGGAGGGCTGTGTATACTTTTGTCTGCTCCGGTTTTGGGAAAGGCTGAAAGGAGCAGGATTCCTTTATTTTCTAAGGCTGACCCTTTCCAAAGGTCTCTTTAGTCCACCTCCCAAAAATGAGCAACCATCCTTCTCCCAAAGGCTGCTAGGGCTCCGGGTCGGTCAGGCACAGCCTCCCTCAATCCTGCAGAACCTGCACGGTTGTACAAAAGCAGCAACACTGTCTGCACGCAGCCATCAACAGCCCATCCTAGCACGCTCTTCATCTTACACCCGTCCTCAGAAGAGGGCCAGACAAGGCTTTAAGAAACAGACACGATACAAATATGCAGGCAGACACGTCTACCAGTCATGAGCATCCCTTGCATGCTTGGTAGCTATTCTTTCCCACCACGTTTTTGCAACTGCCTGCAAGCACCGTGGCGTCGCTGTCTGTAAAGTTTTGTGCAAACAGCTCACTGAGCGCACTGTAAGCTGAGTAAGGCTGTCTCATCTGCAGGGCCTGTTCACAGGAGAGTCAAGGGAGGCTGCCACACTCCTTGAACACAGAGCACCATAAACACTGCATGTCCAAACAGGAATGTTTAGAACCACTGCAGAGGTATGGAGAACAAAAGCCTCCTCTTGTTAGACAGAGTTTCAGTGTCTCTGATGCAGAGTTACCCACTACCTGATTAGTCACAGTCAGCAGCAATCCTGCGCTTGCGTGTAGCATGCCAGTGGCCTGTCTGCACCCTCTTGGTCTCACAGCTCACTGAGATAATGTCACCGTACTGAGTGCTCCAAAGCTTGGTCAGCTTTCTTACCTTCTCATCATTCTGTAAAATTTTCTGCTCCATCCTCTTTTTCTTCTCTTCTTCCATTTGTTCCACCCGCTCCCGAGCCTGCAGTGCCTTCCTCAGACGCTCTTCCCTCTTCCTGGGCAGCGTGTGTGCAAGAGGGGCTTGTTAGCTTCATCTGCTCTAGCAGAGAGGATGAGGGGGGAACAGGGACTTTGCCATGGTAATTGGGGAAAACAGTTATTTTCTTGACTTGCTTTGGCTGAGCTTAGCCTCAGCTCACTTCTGGATTAAGTTCAGACACTAGCATTGCACCAATGCAGTCCTTACTGCAGTGAGCCATGAACAGCAGGGCTCCGGCTGCCCAGGCAGTATCACTTGCAAGATGCTCCTTCCAAGTGGGAGGCACAAAGCACGGTACAGCAGTGCTGTCTGCCTGGCAGGGAAGGCCTCCAAGGCAATTCTGTGCTGAACCAGGGAAGGAGCAGGAGGTAAGGGACCCAACTCACTGCTTCATTTCTGCCTGTCGCCGCCTCTTTTCCTCCTCCACTTTCTTTTTCCTCTGTTCCTCAGCCTCCTGCTTCTTCCTCAGGCTTTCCAGTCTCTGCCGCTCCTTCTCCTGCAGGGAGATTAGTTCAGACTGTACCAGTTGCTGGGGCCTGTTTCTACCCTCAGGCTGCTTGTGCACAGGCAGCTAGAGGCTAGGCAGCCTGCTAAACAAAGAAGTCACAGTCATGTTCACCCACACACCGGGATGGGAAGTGAATAGCAGGGAAGAAACAGCGTGGTTGGGCAACACTGCTTATTCAACTAATAAGAACAGAAGAGTCACAGGTATAGGAGGGAAACACCTCAATCCTTCAGCTATAGAGAATGCATTTAGGCAAGGAACAGCGCACTCCTGCTGCAGGTGACCACTTGTAGGAAATGCTCCTCACCTGGGACAGTTTTACCTACACCAGCAGCTGGCAGAATGGGCAAGAAGGAGCACAGTTTCTCAGCAGTTCCCAGCCCCAGCAGAACACAGTTGCAAAGAGATCCTGCCACCTCACCACTGGTGTGGCCAGTTTACTTATTTGGACAGAGCTGCATGGATGCCAGTGTGGGGAAAGAGCTGTCAGTGCCCGTGACGCAAGAAGCACAGCCGTTATAATCCTCCAGCCCCCACCGTTAAGGGTGTCATCACTTACAACAAAGTCTCCCTGTAGAGGAGAAAAGACATTAAAAAAATGATTAAGGGTTTGGAAGTAACACTAGAACCCCCCTCAACAGCACATGCACCCTGATCTTAGCTCCTTACCATATGTGGTAGGGAACCCATTGCCTGACCCACACTGCTTGTCTTTCAGCCCTGCAGCAGCCAATTATGTGACACACAAGGGCAGATTCCCACTGCAAAGAGAAAAGCTTCCCACTTTCCCACAGTTCAACAGTCCCGGAATATAAAATGTTTCTCTGACTACAAATAGAGCAGCTGAGATGTCTCTGCATCTGAGGAAGGTTCGAGGATTGGTTGGATAAAAACCCCCAGCCAATAACAGCATGTGTGGACAGGCGATGCAAGGCAACAGCAACCAGTTTCCCTTTTCTGGGAAGGCCGAAGTAGGATCGTGGGGCCAGTTTGCTGCGAGGATCTGCATTGATTCACGGTAGCAGACAGAACTAGGAATATGTTTATGCTTTTCTAAGCAAACAGTCCCTCCTGCCACTCCCCTGAACTTGATCTCCTCCTCCAGCCCTGTGAGGAAAGGTGGGGCTCTGACACACCTTAAGATCGGGTCGGGTGGGAGTATTGCGTTTGATGAAGTTCTTTACAACAGCCCCACGTCCTGTGGGCCCCGGACTGGCAAGCAGCTGGTTTCGTTGCACAGCCTGCAGGAAGTTTTTCAATGGCCTAACAACCTAAGAGGAGAAGATGGAGGGAAATCAGTACCTGCCGGGGAAAGGGAAGAAAGAAGGGCCGTGGCACCCACTTACCCTGCTAGCTGGAGAGGAAGAAGGTGGAGTCTGGTTTGCTGAATCCTTGTGCTTGTCATCCAAAGGGGAAAGGGTATCACCCCCTGGCTGCTGCCCATTCCATATAACACCCATTGCTTGTTTATAGCTTCTCATCCTGCTGGCATTACAAAGAGGCACATTCGGTGACCACTAGGCTCCCCAATCTCCCCAGAAGCATTTACTTGCTGTTACACGCTTCCCTCTGCTTGCTCGCTGCCACCAGAGCACATGGGACTCCTATGAACTCATTCGACCCTGTGGCAGGCGCACCATCCAGTCATGAACGAGTGCAGGGAAGACACGCAACAGCTTGGTAGGGGAACACCCGAGTTCCACAGCAGTAATGTACAACATCATGCTCACCCTCCGCTCTGAGTCCCAGCGAGCAAGAAGTCTTTGTTCTACCTGGTATTAACGGCACAAGACAGACATAAGCCTTGCGTGTCTGTAACTAGCCAGCCCAGCTCACCTCCCTGGCAGGGTTTCACGTGCTTTATAAATACTTTGGACATTCACAGATTTACCTGTGTCAGAAATGACTTCACTTGCATCCCCTAATTCCAGGGAAAAAAGAGGGGGAACAGCTTCACTGCACAATCAGGATGCAATCCAGCAGCAGCCCTGAGGAAGGCTGCAGATCCTGATCCATCATATGGTGCTAAGCATCCACGTGAGAGCAGAGGTTACTGTTATTCTCCTTCCCATCCACTACCCGCAGCAAATTCACCCCAGCAAAACCAGGACAGGAGACTGAGGGCAAAGCTAAGAGCAGCCAAAATCTCACGTGAAACACGAGTAATACAAGCAGTGAGGAAACAAGTCAGGTATTCCAGACACTTGCACAAGATAAAAATAAGTAGGTCAGTCACATCACGTTGCCTTCTGAAACTACTCCTGGACCAGCCCTTTATGAGCCACTTGGTCACATCTAAGCTCTGAGTTAACTGTGCTATTAGTCACCTTTGCTGTTTGTGCATAAACTCATGTGTCTGCTTCCCAAGCCAGACCTGGGTCCCAGACCCAAACAAGGCTCAAGAAGTCACACAGAACCCCCAGGAGACAAGATTTGGACAGAGAAGATTTCAAAACTACATCGGAGGGGGGAGGAAGTAGGGAAAAAAACACCCAAAGCTTTTTACACAAATTATTTAAGAGGCCAGGCCCAAGCCCTTCCAGACCACTGGCTCATTCGTCCTCCTTGCAAATGTCTCATACCAGATGTGTGAGGGATTCTCCTGGGACTTGGCACAGTGAGGTTTCTCCTGGTTCTCGTTCTGGTATTCACTGTTTGGATTTACACAGCTTCCTGTGAAGAAACCTGTAGTTAGCACTATTTGTAAGGCATCCTGCAGGGCTCCGATTCTCATTTCCAGCTCTCATGTGCTCAGAGCCCTGTGGCACATAACCAAACAGAGAAACCAGAAGCCTGGACGACTACCTGGAATACCAGTGTTTTATACGCACCCTGTGAAGCATGCTGTAGTACATATGCTGTACAGACCCTCTTGAACTGGCACAACCCGTCTCACCAAAAGGCCTCCAGCTACTCTTCCCTCCACTCCAGCTACAGCTGCTTATCAGATCTTACAGTTCCCACAGGGGATAAACAAAAAGCCTGAATCTCTCCATCTCCTTGCTTTGAGGCACAGTAAATAAACAGGCCTGGAAATCCTCACATAACTAGACCAGAGAAAAGGGATGTCAAGGCGCTTTAACAGAACATTATGGTACGTGGAAGATTCCAGCAATCTCCTTTTAAAGTGTGCCCACTTACTCATTATGCAGATTGAAGCTGGACAGGACAGCATTGGTCTCAAGGCTTGGACACACCTACAAGATGTCCTTGCTTATCTAATTGCATGTCTTACCTCTTCAGAGGATCAAAAGTTTACCTGAAAAATTACCTTGACTGGTCAGAGGTGGTTTTGTTTCAACACAAATCCCAGATTTTCCACAAACCCTTATGTTGACTCCCTGGTCTGTGTGTCTTTGGGGCTTCATGCAAGAAAAGCAAGACCAACTTGAAGTTACCTTCACTGTTCCCTGCCTGCTGCTCGGGCGGAGATAAGTGCTGTGCAGGAGGGCTGGCAGCTTGTATACTTTTGCTTGAAAGGAGGACATCTTCAGGAGTCTGCAGGAAAAGGTAACAAACATTCTCTTAGCACAGCTGCTCCAATGACCAAGGCTACCAGGGACCTGCTGCCCAAGAGCCAGTCATTTCTACCTGCAATGCAACTGCTAGGCTAGGGTCTGCTCCTTTCAGCCAGAACTGTGCTGCATGGGTGCTGACTGCCACCAGGAGCAGTATTCAGCTACTGAATACTACATTCACCACCATTTCAGTAACAAGGGGTCTGCTCGTGAAACACCAGCCTCTGCAGGAGGGACAGTCGCCCAGCACTTCTCAACCAGAGCAGGAGCTGTACTGAACCTGGACTCCAAAGTCAAAGTGCCTTAGGAATGACAGGCAGCTTCTACATGCCAATTTTCAAACTACAGATATTCCAGTGCTGAAAGACAAGTCCCTGTGAAGTGTTTTAGGTTACAAGATCATTAGGCACTTTAAGTACCATTATGATATATTCTCAGGAGGACAAGCAGAAAAAGTCACTGCAGCACAGCATCTTAGCATGCTACGAGGCTGCCTTCCTCATAGCACGTGCTTTCCCCGACCTGCTAAGCTACCACCAGCTACCACCACCACCACCCAGAGCAGAGCCACCCGCCCATTCCCGCTGCCACTGATGCTTCCTGACAGCACCAGGGAACTGTTGTGAAGCAGAGCCCACTCCTGTCTCTGCTGGGATAGTTTTCACCTCAGCTGTTTCGCAGCACAACCACACAAGAAGTTTTTGCCAGCTCAGAGGAGGGGATGTCTTGCTAGCATGTTCTTGTCCTGCTAGTACCGCAGGCTTATGCTAGCTTGTTGTGTACAGAGCCTCAGCAGCCAAGGGAAGCACGCTAACTTGGATTGCCCTACTCAATTTTGTAACTCCGACCAGCCATGCAACAGAGACAGGCTAAGAATACACACATTCAATTGCCATGCCCATCTGACAGGCAAAAGCTTGCTAACTCCTGGGAACCTGGCCAAGCACCTCCAAAAACTCCATCTTGAAGAGGCCTTATCAAGGCATAAAACGTCTCTGCCACCAGGAGCCAGAGCGCCAGCCGGCTTAACCAGCTGCCTAAGCATCAGAAGGGCAGCACCGTCCAACTCAGCAGCACCTTCGCTGAGCTTGAAGGGGCCTGACAGAACGATCCCTTGGCCACATTCCCTGCTTCCAGTGGCAGCACTCACAAAAAGGTATCAACTCAGGCAAGATCATGTCCAGACAGATAGTTTGTAGATTGTTCCTTAGAACTTACCTTTCCACTTGGGGGATTCAGTTCCAGTCCAGGTCTGTAAAAGAAAAGCTATTTTAACTATTTCGACTCTCTGAAGGGTGAGTTACAGGTCATAGAAGTATGATGGAACCAGCGTATGGGACCCTAAGGAAAATGCAGATAAATCTAATACAGCCAGAGGCACAAGCCTGTTCCAGCCAGGCCACACAGAGGTGGAGCTGTAAATTCTTCTGATGGACCATTGCATTGCATTACTGAACACACTGGTAAGCTTCATCCCCTTCTGCAGGGGGACCCAGAGCAGGTAAAAAGGAAGCTCCATGAGCCTCCATGAGGCTGGGTCTTACCTGTAGACCTTTCAGGTCAGACCACAGCTGACTGACCTCCAGCACCACCAGGCGTTTGGAGGCTAGCTACAGCCAGGAATCCCAGGATATAATTCATATGATGCCAGCCAACACCAGGCAGAGCAACTGCTGGCAGCCTCTCAGGCCTTATGGGCGTAGGCTGGACCCCACACTAACAGCGATTAACCTCACTGGGCCCTGAATAAACTTCTGAAAAGGAAGGGCTGTGCCTGAACAGCACAAACTTTGAAATACCAACCAGCCCTAGGTGACATCATCACCTAACATTCCATTACAAAACCAGTCCTATATCTGCAATATAAAAGCAACCCATATAGATTCCTTGCAGGGTTTTCTGTGGTTTCTTCCTGCCCGCTTTACATGGTAGCCTCACCTCGTGCTGCTGGTCACATCATCTTCCACAAAAACCTCCAAGGAGCTTTGACCTGGAGAAGAAAAACATTAGTTGCTCGGGGATTTCATTCTGAGGCTTCCCAACAGCAGCAATGTGTGCGTGGTAGAGCTCAGGTCCCTGTGCAGGCTTTCCTCCCAGGGAACACACTGATTGCTCATCTCAGCTTTCCACACCAGCACTACCACCTCCCTCAAGTGTCACTGACAAACTGGTGTAGGCTGGGAAGGCAGAGATCTGAAGCAGCAGCTCCTCTGCCTGCAGACTGCTCCAGCTGCACAAACATGCTCTTGCCTGTGTCAGAGATAGCATTTCCCAGTCAATTGACTTCAGCTCCTGCCTCCCTACATGGTTTGATGCAGACATGTGGTGGATTTAGGCTGATTTCATTCCCCCCATAACACCATTTATCTGAAAGTGTTATAACAAATGCCTAGATATAGTGTGACTCAAAGCTGACAAAACTAAATACCAAAGGCCTCAGTGCTTTATTAGAAGCCAATCTGACTTCAGAAGCAATGATTTTAGAAAGTCCAAACAGCAAAGCCTTCACAGGAGTAGTGGGAACAGAGGATGTGGAGTTTACTGCTACCAGGAATAGCGTGGATTTATGAATCTTGTTTCCTCCAGTGACTGTGCTATTGGCTTCTCAGTCCATCCAGTCTTCTATCTTCACCCAAAAAGCATTTAAGTTTCTCTGCCAATTTCAGCCAAATTTCAGGGGTGGAGACATTCAGTTCCTATAGATTTTTCTGGGGAGTTGGCAGAAGACCCTGAAATTAAAGCCCCTCCCCAGGGAATGCAATAGTCTCTTCTGATCGGCCATACCATGCACATGGCTAGAACCAGCCAGGCCACATTTTCCCTTTCACTCTTGTTTTTTTTGGTCCATCCACAACCTGTGTAACCCAACCTCCAATGCCTGTGCCTATGCCCCAGCAGATGCTTCCTTCACCTGCTGTAGCAAAACACAGCCGGAGACTTGGTTTGACAGCAGACGAGGACCTGAAGATCACACCCCAAAGAGGTGAGAGCCACAAGGCCTACTGACAAGGAGACTAAGAGGAGCCAGAGCCAGAGTTAATACGGATGAGCAGCTCCACAGCTGCTTACTCCCCACACCAAAGCTGAGAAGCTGGTTTAGTCAAATGAATGCACTCGACAATTGAAAGAAACTTACAGCTCACTCTGCTGGAGGCAGAGGATGATTCTTGTGCCGCTGCCTTCTTTGAAATGGCTCTGCTGATAGATCTCCGGATCATGCTCTCTCTTTTGCTGGCCAGTGAATATTTTTCTGCCAAGGAGGTCCTACGGCTCTTGCGGGGGCCACCCACAAAGCTCTGGCGTCCAGAGCAACGGCGCGTTTTGGATCTCACTGTAGTCATTTTGCTGTCAGAGTCCTGTAAAGGCACCTTTTCGAGGCCTCGAGGAGACTGGTCCCCTTCAAGCATGGCAGGATCTCCATTTCTAGCAGCCTTGGGAGTGGAGGTACTGGCTCTTTTTTTGGGGGCCTCCTCCCTTGCTGTCCGGTCACTGGGGATCACAGTGACAGAAGACACATCATGCAGCTCAGTGGCTGCATCCCCCTTGGGCAACTGCTCCCCTGTAACAGCCCTGCAGGCTGCATCACTGCTGTCGGCACCCTGAGGGCAGTCCTGACAATCTGTCTTTGCCACAGGAACTTCTGCTTCTGCCAGCCACCTCCCGGTCAGTGCTGGGAGCTCGGCTCTAGCACTGGCCTGAGACCTCGCTGCACAGCTGGGCACAGGGAACTCTTCCCCCGGACAGCCAGGGTGCTGGGGGTGCTCTTTGCTGTGGCGCCTTTGGGAACTTGGCTTGGAAGACACTGGCTTGATGCTGCTTCTCCTTCTGGACAACCTTAAATAAAAACAATTTTAAATGAAGTGATGAAGTCTCCCGCTCCCAAATGATTTTGAGAAAAAAGGCAGACCAGTTTTGAAGTGAACCTGCAGGCTTCTTCCCTCCACCATTCCCCCTCACAACCCATCTCTTCTCACCGGTGAAATGCAGCAGCTGTACCTTGAGAGCTCAGAGATGCACTCTGGCAGATTTAGCTGGAGCAATTGCTGCTGACTGCTTTCTGCTGCCTGCAGGGTTTTTTTGCTGGACATTGCCACTGTATACCATAGGCGGGAATGCAGGGCACACACCCTCACTGCAACCATCCCAGCTATCAGCCTGGCATGCTGGGTTGACTCACAAATAAAGGTTCTATCTTGCAGGCACAAACCGCAGCAGCTGAGGTACAAGGACACCCAGTAAGCCACAGCCCCAGGCAGAGCTGACGCCAGACAACTAACTCCACTCTGTTTGCTTTGAGCAAAGGACAGAAAAACACAGCAATGGGAAACACAGCAATGCTGCCATACATGTGGTACCTGACAGCGTAATCCCAAGGAAGGCAACAAAAAAATACCTGTAAAGTTCAGAGTCATAAATTCTTTGAATGACTGTCATTTAAGAGAAAAAATATCAGTACAGCAACTGTCTCTAGCCCTATTGCTTCAGTTAAACCTGACCAACTACACAGAGGCTTGAGGAACTTTGGCAGTGAAATCCTCTTTGCTCCATTGGGTAACTTGCCATGAGAGGATGGAGCCACACACTTGATCAGCAAGTCAAGGAGATCAGGTGGACAAATCCAAAACCAAAGGACAGCTTTGGTCCAGAGAAAGGCAGCCACCAGTGCCAAAGTGACCTGCAGGTAGTCAGATAA
Organism: Phaethon aethereus; assembly: GCF_964289735.1. Classification (NCBI taxonomy): domain Eukaryota; kingdom Metazoa; phylum Chordata; class Aves; order Phaethontiformes; family Phaethontidae; genus Phaethon; species Phaethon aethereus. Next base: position 71,832,417 of record NC_138579.1, on the reverse strand, counting down.
AGGGTGGAGATCGGAGTCAAAGACGGAATGGAGAGCTGATGTGGAAGTGTGCAACAGCTAGCAAAGGCAGCCAAGAAAACCCACTGTGGTATAAGAACAAGGTTTTACAGCCCCTGGTGCATGACCGTCAGCAAGCAGTGACTTGTCCTACTGCCAGTATTTGAGTTGATACCCTCTGCCCTCCTTCCAGCCTTGTTCTCTTAATTTCTCATTGTGACCTCTAGCAAGAAGAGGGACTTTTTGCTAGAATTAGCAAAAAAGACTAATAATTGGGAAATGTGTAACTAATGATACACTTAGAAATGGGCTTTAAAATACATACTGAGAAAAACAGAGCAAGGAAAACAACAATGGCCTGACCCTGCAGGATGGAGCACAACGTGCTGAACTGCAGCATGAACTTCCTGTTGACAAATGACCGCCTGGCCAGGCATTTTGTCACATCAGCAGATCTTTCTCAAAACTAAGTTTGAATGAGGAAAAATACATGCAAGACTTGTCTTCTTCAGGGGAGCAACCCAGCTGCTACCTGAAAACTAACAGTGTGTCTTAAGAGCTCTCCCTGTTTAGATCTGCAACATTTCCTTCTCCTGCCCTCCTTCACCACACACACGCATGAACTGCCCACGCTTCTTTACTATTCTTGCTGTTCTCTCCATCCTCCATGTCTAGTTTGTGACAGTCTCTTAATTGTAACTCTTCCTGTCCAACTTCTGTGGGTTTTTCACCACGGTTATAAAAATTTAAGTGCCTTAACGCATAACGCACACTACTGTGTGCCCAGTGACAAAGTTTGGGTCACACTACACCTACTGTCAGCGTGCCTACCCCCAGCTCACAGCATATGCTTCCCTGAAGGGAAGGTTACCTTACTTGCCTTGCCACTGACCACGAGATGAGAGCAGATTCTCTGTCAGCTGCCATGAAGCAGTAACATCAAGGAAGTTAATTAGCATCACAGCCATCCCTGACTACACATGCAATTAAATTATGCCCTATGCTATCCTGCCTTGGCACCTGTTTGCAGGCAACTGTTGTCTACTTAGGTCTAGTTTTAAAAACCTCAAGTGTGGTTGTTTCTAAGCAAGTCACTGGGAATTCCCACTTCAGTTTCAGCACTAATCCCTTTGAACCTTCCTGCCTCCCAGTTCAAACAACAACCATGGACATGCCGCTTCTGCACGTCACTGGTAGCAAGTTCCATTCTCAGCTTCTCTCAGGCACCAGCACAAAGGTTTAAGGAGTGAACACCAGCAGCCTCAGGCCAAAAATTATGCTGAAACAAAATCAAATCAAACAAAAAACAAAACCAAACAGACAAAAAGTTAGATTTTTTTTTTATTACTCTGTTTCTAACCAGAAAAAAAAAAAAAGAAAGTGAAAGAAACCAGCCAATTCTGTCCCAAACTTTCACAAGAATAAAAAGGTTGATTGATCTTGACATGCCCTTTTAAATGTATTTGCTTACTCAGGGAATAGAGCAGCTATTTTATGTTCTTGCGTACATGGAAACAGTTACTACTTTGTTTCACTCTTAAAGGCCGTGCAGCAGAGCCAGAACAAACCAACTCACCTACCTCCTCCTATTTGGTTCCTTATTTTCATCTTTCAGGCAAGAGGACTGCCTTTTCTTGGGACGTCTCCTCTGTGATGGTGTTTTGGGCATTAATGCAGGTTCAGCCCCTAAGTTGCTGTTAAGCAGACAAATGCACAACCCTAAACCAATACTATCCACGAGCTATCCACAAAGTAAGGGTCATTCGTTGAGAAGGACAAGTGCTGGGTGAGAACCAAGCGAGGGAAACATACCAACCGCCTGGCACCAAGGCCCAAACCAAGCTGCTGAACCCATTACTATGTTAAATCACAGTTGCTCAGCCGTGAAACCCAGTGCCCACCAGGCCTTGCACCAGGGCCAGCCCACCAGCAGCTGGGAGCACACATGGTCTTACGCTCACAGGGACTGCAAGCACTTTGAGACCAGCGAGCTCCACTGCTCCACTGGGGGATGGAGCAGTGCCCTTGACGGTGGCCCCTACCTATCCAGCATCCTCATGCCCTGCTCCTCCACCTCCCGCAGCCAGGCCAAGTGCTTGTACTCAGCATCTTGGAGGAACCGGGAAAGCCTCTGCCCGCACAGCTCCAGCAGCCGCGTGGGACCGTCAGCCTCTGCCATGGCCCTGCCTGAAACACAGAGGGAGTACCAGTCTCGCTGGCACCCGGGGACACAGCACCGGTGGGAAGGGGAGGCACCAGGCCTGCTTCCTGCCTGAGAGCAGGGTGTGAGGACAGGCTGGGACTCAGTGCTGCACCCTAGGCAGGCACAGAGATTAAGGCCCCAAATGGCACCCAGGCCTCTCTACCTACTGCCCTCTGAGGTGGAGCAGGCCCACGGAGCCAAGGCCCGCTTCACCACCGCCCCACGGGACCACGGCCTCCTTCACCCACAGCCCGGACAGAGCCCCCACCTCAGCTACCCACACCTCGCCCTCACAAACACAAGCTTCCCCCTCTCGCCCTAAGATCATCTCGGCCTCCACCAATCGCAGCGCGTGCCCCCCGAGGAAGGGTCTCTTATTGGCCTTTGTCCACGTCCATCACTCCCCCGCTGTTAAAAGCCCACAGCCTATTTGCCTGCCCTCTCAAGTCCCGCCTTCCAAGATGAGTCCTCCACGACCACAGAGAGCGGTGAGCAGAAGGGAGCCGATTTTGAGTGCTCCCGTGTCGCCTCGCAGCCAATGGGGAGGGCGGGCTGGGGGGCGGCGCGGCGGCGATAGGCTGGTGTGACGGTGACGTCATCGGGGCGGAAGGCGGGCTCTAGGTTTGAATTCCAGGCGGGCGGCAGGGCCGGGGGCGCGCGCGCGGGCGGTTGGGGTAGGGGTGGCTGAGGCGATGATGGCGGCGGCGGCGGCGGCGGGCCCGGCGCAGCTGCCGGCGGTATGCAACCGGCGGCTGGCGGAGTTCCTGCGGCAGGTGGACGACACCGACCTGGTGTGGCTGGAGGAGATCCGTGAGGAGGCGGCCAGGATGTTCAGCAGGTACCGACCCGCTGTCCGCACCGGGCCGTTACCGGCCGCTCCCCGCGCTGACACCCCCCTTCCCCCCCCCCCCCCCCGGCCTCTTTCCTTCCCCTCGTAGCCACTACAGCGACGAGCCGGAGCTGATGCCCAAGACGCCGTCGCAGAAGAACCGCCAGCGGAGGAAGCGCCTCTCGGCCCTGCAAGATGAGAACCGGGAGCTGGGCAGGAAGAGGTAGGCCCGCCGGGCCCGGCCGCGCGGAGGGGCTGGAGGCCGGGAGCCGGGGAAGGGCCGCTGGGGAGGGGCGGATCGGTGGGCGGTGAAGTACAGGAGTTTCCCTCAGCGCCTGAGGACGGGCGCGAGATCACGGGAGTCTGAAAAAATCTGCTGCAAAAGGTGGCCCGAAGATAATCCCCTCCCCACGGGGGATGTGCTCGCGTTAAAGGTCCGCCCGGCGCCTGAGCACCGCGGTTCTTCTGAAAAGCGCTGCTGTTTGTCACTCGCTTCTGTTTTACCTTCCCGTGTTTCTTCTTTCTCTCGTTGTCTCTTCTACTCTAAAGCGATTATGTTCGTGCATTACTTGCTGTAGCTCTGTGTATACTGAGCTCTTGGTGGGGCTCGTCCTAGCTGTTTTAGCTTTGTTCCTCTGCGTGTTCCCGTTCATGTGTGGAAGAGCTTTGAGCCACACGCTGTCTTCCAGCTCAGGCTTACAGAACAGCAGTGAGCTGTCGCACAGGGACCTCATGGATAAGTATGTAGACATGTTCTTTCTGCTTACTGTGTTTTCAGTCAGGGATCTGCAAATGGACTGTTTTGGTAGGAATTCTGGTCTATTCCTGAATCTAGTCCCAGTCTAATGCAGTGTTTCTATTGCTAGATTATCTAGAAGGAGGAATAGCAGTCTCAAACTGGTACCCGCCATGCGATATTCTCAACGAGTCCGAAATAAAGATAACCTGGAACTAATCAGTGCTGAGGTCAAACAAGTCTCTCCACCTCAACGTGTGACAAGATCCCAAGCTGCAACATCTGCTAAAAGCTCAGAGACCCTTCTAGTCCAGCAAGTAGGAGGGAAGGTTCCCTTAGTAGAAATTGATGTCAGTGATTACATTAGTGCTGAGCTACACCTCCAGAAGAGTGTATCTAAACCAGCAGAGAAGCTCTCCACGACCATCCTTTTGAGCTCAGGTGATGGTTCTCCCAAAGAAAGCAGGGATGCCAAATTGCTGCCTGTGCCTGCAGCCTCAGAGCTGATGGTCCCTCATACCCCTGAGGCAAACGATGCAGGAGAAAGTGAGGCTGCATCTAAGCTGCAGATGGCGAAGGCAGCTAATACTACAGTCGTTTTAAGCGAGGAGTCTGGGCCGGAGGACGTAGATGACTCTGCTCAGGTACAAGAGGGCTCTGATAAGGAGCCTTTCCAGCGCATAAGACATAGCCCAGGGACTCCAACAGGCTCTAGGCTGAGCCGTCGCTCAGTGCGCAGAAGCCTGATGGGTAAAACTTCCATGACTCGCAGAACCTCCTTGGCAGAGAAATACTCGCTAGCCAGCAAGAGGGAAAGTATGATCCGGAAATCTGTCACCAGGACAATGGTCAAGAGGAAGGCAGCGCGAAAGTCATCTGTGTCCTCCAGTCACATGGATGGTAAGCTTGAATGTCACCAAATGAGTTTGCTTGGCACCATTCCTGCTTGTTTTCTTGATCTACTGCTTTTTGCTGCTGAAGGAAAACAACGTTATGGGGCTGGCTTTTCAGTTTGGGTGCAGCAGCTGATCTTCCCAGGCTAGAGAAGCTGCAATTAAGCCTGGATGCTCTAACTGGCTTTCTAGAGACCTGTGTGAGTATAGGAACCCAGGTAACTGTGCTAGCTTGTGGCCTGTGAATTCAGCATTGTAAATCAACTTCGAGAACAGCCTTAATGCCTTCTGAGTTCCTGTGGTGGTAGCTTGCAAAGCTAAGGAGGAAGCTGGCCAATGAACAGGGTCTGCTCCTGCTGGTGGCTGTTTAAGAGGATTATGGGCTCTCACAAAGGCCTGCATATGTTCTGAGCAATGAGGTAGCTATGACAAATTCACTGCTCTTTAAACAGAATCTGGCTTCTAGTCCTAGAGCTTCTCTTTTGAGAAGGGAATTTTAAGGCTGAACTTTGTAAATTTATTAAAAGTCTTCCAAACTTTTACAGTTTGCAATAGAGGCAAGTTTCAGTGAAAGACAAACTGATTTCAATGTTCTTCCATGCTACTGGAATGCAAGCATTGGATTTAGTGCAGGAGAATCATGTGATGCCTATGACCTCTTTTTTTCCTCAAGGTAAGGGAAAGAAGTGGCTAGTAAGTGGTGGACTAGTAAATGGCTCCTGAAATGCAAATGATGCAAGAGAACCTCTTCCACACAATTTGATGGTGAGGAGAGATTGGCTCTTTTGCACAGCATACTACTATGTTTGAAGGGAGAACTAATACAGCCAAAATAATGCTACTATAATGCGTTTATCTGCAGGGTTCTAGCTGTGTGGGATTTGTGCTGTATAAATGTGACTTTTCTTGAAGAGTTATCAATTTTTGCTGTGGAAGGATATATTTGGAGAAGCACTTCAGTGTCTTTTTTCCATACCAATTTAACTGTCCTAGTTGAATGTTTTTCCAGAACCAGAGCACTGCAGTCCCCAGTACAGGGTTCCCTGTGCTGGTAACAGGATAGTGTGGAGTGTGGTGTAAGTTTAAGTGCAGTTTTGAGGGCTCCTTCAGCAAAAAATGAAACTGTAGGGAAGGCTTTTCATCTGTAACTTTGAAGAGGAGGCACAGAAGTAGCTTTATCTACCCAGTTTAAGTGATCAGTCTGTATTGTCCAGACCTGGATTACCTGGGAGGTTTAAGGAAGTCTTTATTTCTTCCCTCTTCACTAGTTGACATGGTTGTTCTGCCTCGTCAAAATTTCCAGGTGTAAGGAGAGGAACTGGGATGTTTCAGGCAGCTCCAGTTGAGCTCATTAATGCTTGAAAGCCCAAAGCACCTTGATCGACTGCAGTGTCTGCTGTGTCTCCAATGCATCAGATCTTGCTCTGGATACGCGTACGGCATGTTTGTGCTTCCTTCGGTAACATCTGCAATGGAAGTATGGGAGCAGACTGCACGCTCTGCCTGTGCACAGTCTGCCCTTGTGTACTCTGCTCAGGCTGAGGCTGCATCACCTTCTTAATTATTAACAGCAGTTTCCGGCTGTGCTGGTGCTTAAAAGATAGCTACCACTGAGCCAGCGGGAGTGCTTAGCAGGAAGCAGCACTCTGACTGTAAATAATGCTGGGTTTAACTACTGCTAATATCTGGACATGGCCCTGCAAAATGAGTCTGAGCCCAAACCTAACTCCTAATGTAAGCTCATTGAATACCACTTTGAACTCATCTATAATTGAAAACATCTGCTTTCTTCTATTAAAATTGCAGGCAGCATTTTTTCTAGTGCTACTTAGGTATATTCAGCTGCCCTTACTTGTAGCAGCATGCGTTTGAATTGCAGGCAGTGACCCAGGAGGCAGAGCAAATGCTTCCACAACAGTCTTGAGTGAACTTCGCTCCTACAAAGAGTCTTGGCCCACACCTGCGTGTTACAGCTCTGGCACTTTTTTCTTTTCCTGCAGTCTGCAGCTCTGGAGAGGTGCCAGAGGATGAAGAAACAGTTGACAAAACTGGGTGAGACTACTTTAAGATATTTATTTATACTTAGTATAAATAAATTATTATTACATTATTACATATCATTATTATTATTATTATTATTTATAGTGGCGTTCTTGGTATAAAATGCACTGCTTGCAGATAACAAGTGGCTTCCCAGTTTCCTTATACTATTAAACATGGCCGCCTTTTTTATTTTTTTTTTCCTAGGCCTCCTCCTGGACCTTGTACCCCCTCCAAGTTGGTAAGATTTGAGCAGAGATTAAAAACATTTGTGTGGACTTGTGAGCAAAACGTGTTGAATACATCTCTCATTTGTTATTGGGTAATTAGGGAGCTCTGGCCACAGATTGCCACACTCGGGCAACCCGGTGCATAGCACTTGAACAAAGAAGGCATAGAGCCCTTGGCTCGCATATGTGCATGAGCCTATATAATAACCTTCTTACAAGTCAGGGAACTTTTTTCAGTTGGACAGAGTTTGTACATTATACCTGTTTCTATATTTTTAAAGCTTCTCTTGACCTTTTTGTTAGTCCTGCAGATTATTCAAAGCTTGTCAGTTTGTCTTAAGGCAACCACAGAAATTTGTAAATATCGTTCAGGTCAAAACATAGCCTTCCACAATTCTCACTGCCCTCCTGAGGAAGAAATCCCAGGATTATGTCAGTGTTTTGTCCAGAGTAATTCTCAATAAGCAAAGGCTGAATCAATGGAGTAGAGCTCTGTGGCCTTAAGCACTTCTGTAAGCAAGGACAGGCTTATACATGCTTTTATGGCTTTGCTTATCAGTAGATCTGCAAAAGTTCAAATAAAATCATTTTTTCTAGTGTCCCTGGGTTTTTAGCTTGCCTGAGTTACAATTGTAGAGAAGCTTAAATGGAAAACAGGGACAAGAGAAAAATGAACAGACTCCTTTGCAGATCTGTGAATAAGGACTCGTATCCTTTGTTTCTGTACCCTGATGAATTGATAAATACAGCCTAGTCCATGTAGTCTATTTGATATATCCTTGATCCTCATCCTTTATTTCTATGCCACTGCTGTTGGGAGTGGGACCTTGTAGCCTGTCCCATTCTTAGCCTATGTCACCAGGTTACATCTAGCTGTCTATCGTCAGTTTTCTTGGCAACCCAAATGTGGTTTGGTTTCTGCCAGAGACTTCCTTTGGGAGCTGTGAGCAGCGTGAACATGTGGTGACTCAGCAACCTTCTCAAACCAGAAAATATCTTTGTCTATAGGAACATATAAAGACAGTGCCTGTATGTGTGCTGTCACTTAAAGGTCAGATTCTTCTCAGGCCTGATCTCGAATTAATTAGATCTATGCCCTTCTGTGGCGCTACAGATGCTTCCTATACCTAACCTTAGGACAAGACTCTACAGAAGCATTTGGGGTGGATAAAGTTTTTGTACTTTTTTCTTCTCCTCCCAACTGCTTTGTGCCTGCCAGCCTACACGCTGGCCAGCATGGATTTGGGGAATGGAGTTAATGCTTGAATTGATAGCAGAGTGTGCATTTCAAAAGCCATTGCCTGCTCTCTCACAGACATATAAAACCATTATCACAACAGAAGTAATTTTATATCTATAAGTGCAAAGGCGGCAAATAGCAATGCATATCACATTTGTAACAAACAGATAAATCAAGGAAATGAGCTATTTGTCTTTGCTGTCTCTCTGTGTGCCCATTCATCACTGCAAAGTAAAATGAGCGCTGCCTGACTCTTTGCCAGAAGTCCAGCAAGCATAAACGGATTCCCAACTTGAAATGCTTTTGTCCTTAATAGTTTATGAGTTTGTTCAGTTTAAGCAGTGCATCCCTCATTGCAGATACTCGTGTTCTGTTAGCTTCTGTGCTTCTAGTGATGACATGACATCAAGGAATTTACCAAGATGGTCTCCTGAGGTAGTTTTCACAGCTGGAGGTTAGGACTTCAATCTGGGTACTAGTACCAATGCTTTATACTATGCATGCAGTTTTGCATTCTGTGGCACTATTGCAGACAGTGTCTATGTCAGTGACATGACTATTTGAAACGGTAATTGGGTGTTTCTGTGTGAGAATTGTGCTGAAACCCATCTGCTTTTCCTACAGAATCCCCATAGTCCACGAATGTCGCTTCGCTCTCGAACCGTCAGCAGAAATGAACAGCCGCAGGAGACGAGCAACAATGGTAGCTTCCAGAGGATTTTTGTGGCAGAATTTTTAAAAAGTCATCACTTTGGGAGATTGACTGGGAAGACTGGAAAATTAGCTAGTTAATTTGCGAGCCTAGTTTGAAAGACTAATCTAATCTTTAACAAACAAGGATTTGTTTCAAGAGATCAGCAGTTAGGAAATTCTGTGCTGGAATTATTTTCCACCCTGGGAAGTGCATGGAAATGAAAATGGAGGGATGCATGTTCTCCAGGGGGAGGCCCAGCTGAACTCTGTTTCTGAAGCAAGCAGTTGCTCTGTGTCTGTGCAGAGCACAATAGCCTTGCATTAGTGCAAACTGCATACCAGAAATTACTTTAGACAGCTTTGCTTTATTTTGCGTTTCTAGGTTTGAATGGTGCTCTGCGGTTGCTTGCTGAAAGCACGCAAGGTCCTGCTGTGCATAATTCATGGCAGGTCTTTTGCTATTTGGTGAACTGCTGAATCTGTTGTCTGCTTTTAAAGCTGTGATGGAAGGAATTTTTTTTTTCTGCTGGAACTAACTGTAAAACTATGTTTTCTTTCAGAAAGCAACTTAAATAAGAATGGGGAGACCCAGGAACCGCCCCAGAGTGCCAGGTATGATCATAGAGCCATTCTGATTGCAAGCTGCCTCTGGAGATCTGTAGCCCAGTTCAAATCAGGTTCAATGCTGAAACTTTGTTAAAGGGCTTCACTTTTGTGACTATGAGACTTTTGCAATAAGTTTTCTCTGCCTCTATGAAAAGAGAATTTAATTTGTATCTTCTGTCACATTAGAAATTTTTTATTGCGTACACAATGGAATATCTTTTAAGATAGGGTAATTTTATGACCTTTTTTAAACCTGATTTTGAGACAATCGGGATTTGGCATGTATGATGGACTCTATCTTTTTCACAGGAGAAAGCCAAGTTACAAAAGAGCTGTGGATGAACGCTATGACAATCAGCAAGCAGAAGATGGAGGGCTTTCTCCTCTAAGAAGAAAGACCCCATCCCCTACCTTTCCAGCCAGCAAAGTAAGATCATTGTAACCCTGATGTACTTCACCAGGCCCTGTTTCTTACTCACGCTCTTGAGGGTTGTTTTTGGCATTCCTTTCCTAGGTTGTACGTCCTTTCAAAACGTTTTTGCACACTGTGCAGAAGAACCAGCTCCTCATGACTCCAAGCTCTGTGGGGAGAAATGGAGTAATAAAATCTTTTATCAGGTACAACACTCCTCTCCAATCTGATCCCAAGGTAAGAAGAGACTGTTGTGTGCTAGTAAATGATGGTCTGATGAGTAAGTTAAACTGCAGATGTGCAAGAAAATTCTCAACCCATATTAAACTAAGAAGTAACTTCAAGCTGTCTGCTTACACTTAAATGAACTAAAAAAATTGTGATTAGTCCACTTCCTAAAGAGTTCTAATTTGGTCTCTAAGCTTTATTACTGTAGCATTCCCCTGTGGTATTAGCAAGTAACAGTTGGAAATGAAAACTGGGAAACAAAAATTAAGGGGATTTTGAATACTGCAGTTGAGGTGTGTATATATAACTGAAGTCTGCACATCCAAAGTCTCCTTTCTAGGACTTTTCTAATGAGTGAGATCTGAGCAAATGCCTCTTAAATCCAAGCTTCTGATGTTATGAGGTTTTTCATACCTTTGAAGCAGGAAGAAACATGAGCCTGTCCTGAATAGGAGTCCGCTGGTTCAGCGAGACAAGTATGTTCGTGTCCAAATCCAGTAGGCATCAATATCAGTGTAGTATAATTGTTACGAACAGCGAAGACACCTTTGCTGTTTGCCCTTTGCTGTTTGCAGGCAGATGCCTCTACAGTGAAGTTTACAGCATCACAGGAGAAGCACCTGTATCCTGAACAGAATAGTTGTGTGGGTGGGTGGATTTGAGAAGATCTGGTTCTAGATTTCCAAAGGGAGCTAGTTTTCCCTGTGTTCTACTTACACAGGACAGTTTGGTCATATATCATGATCATTTAATTACATGGGTTGGACTTATGTTAGGAATACTACCTGCATCACTGATGGGCAACCCTTACTCTTACCTGATCTGCATTTAGATTTGGTATTTAGCTCAGAAGAGAAGTCAGTGTTCAAAAAAAAGCAGGTTTCAGTCTGTGCTGTAGTGCCTATTCCAGAATAGCGCTCTGACAGCGTCAGGCCAAGTACAAAGGTGTAGCTTCACGGATGCTTCTAGGGACATGCTAGAAGCTAGCCTGCCAAGCATAGATTGCTCATACTTCTAATATCCAACAAATTGCTTGCAAAATAAAGTAGTTCTATGGCTTGTTTTCATTTGCAGGAGAGTTGGGGAGGGAGAGGAGGGCATACTGCAAAACTGGTTTTCCTGCACCTAGCTTATATCTGGCAACCTAATATCAGAACTTCTTTCTATTGCTTAAAGCTGTCACGGTCGTACTGCTTGGAGAGTCTTGCTGCACTCTGGCAGTTGAGAAAGGCCTATGATTAGGAAGTAGCAAAGGATTCAAGCTTCATTCTCGCTCGTGTTCCTGATGATGTTAGTGTCTATATTGGCAAAGGAGCTGATACGATGAAAAAGAAAAGAGTCTTCTGACCCGCGCATTCTTAGTTGCTCTTAGTTCACTGAATGTTATATTTTTGAATGTTATATTTTAGGTTTTATTCCAGTGCGGGCAACTTCCCCTCAGGACTTTTTCTGTGTGTGGGTTAAACATAACTAAATAGCACCAGAACAATAAGATATTATTGTTAGTTTTAAATTAGCCTGTTTGGACACTAACACCAGTCATTTACAACATGGAGACCAGCATAAGATCTTGAATATTTCACTGTGCTTATCAATGGGTTTGTACTAAGACCAGGCCTGTTGTAATTTCAACCCATATAATTAGGCATCTGCAGTACCAAATCTGGCATTAAATTAGTTTATCTAATCTGTTTGCTGTGGCTGTAGTGATGGCTGGATCTTGCTCTTCTAATTGACAGTGTACTTAGGTTGAGTTAGCTGGACAGCTTGGGAAAATGGGACAAACGCCCTACATTTCTGTCTAGATGACATATGGGGCTGACAGTGTGCTTGAAACAAGCTGTAAGCACTCTGTCTAAATGGCGGTGGTTTGCCATGAGATAAAGCTTTGTGGGAAGCAAAGACGCCAGTGGGAGCTCTGAGTTGAAGCAAGCAAGGTGTTTCCTAGAGCACCATCTGTCCCCTACGCTCGCTGCAGGAAGTCGGCATCATTGCCAGGCATTAGCATGCTTTTTTGGTTCTTTTTACCAACATAAATCACAGTGCTGTCTGTCTGCAGTCTTGGCGGAAGCTGCCTGGACTTTGGGAGCTGATGCTTCTGTTTCAACTTCACAGCTTCTCTTGCTCTCTGAGATTATCACCGCTGCCTTGTTTTCCATCGCATCTCTTCCCAAACACCTGTGACCACATCACAGACTACCTGAGCTCTGTTTCAGGCTTGTTACCATCCCTTGGTTCTGGCTGCAGTTCCTGGGTCTTACCTCTGGGCCCTGACTTAGCCTCAGCAAATTGAGGTAGAAAGAAGCCCTGGCAGGTGGGTACAATCACATTTCAATCCACCTCAGGAAAAGGAGAGACAGAAGCTAGAGACTCTGAGGAAAAAGCAAGAAGCTGAGCAGCTGAGAAAACAAAAACTGGAGGAAGAAAAGAAACGGCGACTAGAAGAGGCAAAGCTGTGAGTATATGCTTTCTGCCTTGTCTGGACTGCCCTCTGTGTGCCTGTAGGTCCCTATATCTAGGTCTTTTATCTTGCAGAGTCCACATACGCAGCAAAAATTCTTGTCAGCTTGATCTCACACCACAAAGACAGTATTTGTGCTCATAGTATCTATTTAGAATGCTCATAAAAAGTTAGCTATCCTAGCTGACTGCTTCTTTAGCTTTTCATCGTAAGTCCTCTGTCTCGGAGCTTAAAATATTGCTAATGTTTAAATGAATGGTGTATTTGGTTCATTGACTTTCGTGCTGCAAAAGAGCTGTGTCTGTTGTCCTTGTATTTGAGTTGTAAGGAGCTCACCTAGCTGGACTACAACGATAAAGTTGGGCTGTGTCCTATAGGAAGCGTGAGGAGCGCCTGCGCAAAGTGTTGCAAGCTCGCGAAAGGGCAGAGCAAATAGAGGAAGAGAGGAAAAGGCGCATTGAGCAGAAGATAGCTCTGTTTGATGAGAAGACTGAGAAGGTAAGGCCCAATATACCTACAGAGTTTATTTGGGAGAATACATCATCTATTGAGGTAGATGATGCCACATGAGTGTGCCTTCCAGAAAGAGAGGAACAGAGGCTGCTTGAAATCTAGAGAATGAACTGGAGAACAGTTGAATAAAGACCTTTCCAGAAACGTGGTGATTCTGAGTGACTGCCTTTCTCTTGCTTTACAGCAAATGGCAGATGAAACCCCTTATTTTCCAGAATTATCATTCTAAACGGGCTTCATTAAGGCTCTGTTAGTCAGATGGGAGAAGAATTTCAAGTAGGTAAAGCCAGTCTAATGGCCCTTAGGCTTTATTTGAAGTTGTTCTCCCATCTGACAAATAGATGAAGAGGTGAAAATAAACATACTTCCTCCAGACCCTTTCTTGTATCTGAGACTTTCAGACAACTTGCACATGTGACCATAGCACTCATTTGTTTGCTTTAATTGTCTCCATCTGCTTTTCTTATTTCATACTTCTGAAAATATATCCTGATGGCTTTTGTGGTATTAGATATATAAATACCAGAATAGGATCAGCTCTTCCTGTAGAGATGTAGAAGATGATAATTTCTCTAACTGCTACCTTTTTAAAATACAGCACAGGTCCCATTGACTCCTGGTGGCAAAAAAGGGAGCTTTTGCCCCATGAGAGGGTGGGAGCTCTGCATCTTTGAGACTTACCGCTATGATATTTCACGTGCACAGAGAACTGTCCCATCTGAGACTTAGGTATTCAGCTAGCTATGTGTGTGTCTTAGGTGCGGGAAGAAAGGTTGGCAGAAGAGAAGATCAAAAAGAAAGCAGCTGCCAAGAAAATGGAAGAAGCAGAGGCCCGGCGCAGGCATGATGAAGAGGCCAGAAAACAAAAAGCACTGCAGCAGGTCTGTGCTGGAGCCCATCCTGTCACCCTGTGTGCAGTTAGAATGGCTTCAATCTGCCACAGTCTTTGTAAGCAAGAACCCAGCGGGAGTACTAACGCGAACCAACCGAGTGAAGATTGCTGTAGCGGAGAGGCTTTGTCCTTAAAGCTCTCCGCAATGTTGTGCTTCCTGATGCTGCTTGCAATATGCTGCAAGCTGTTAGTGGGGTTTGTGACCCACATTTCTTCTGCAGTTCTGGACAGCTTCTTACTAAAGACCTTAGTTTGTAGGGTCAGCAAGTATTAAAGTATCTCTGTTAAACCTGTCTCTCGGCGATGCAGAGCATGGTGGCCATTGGGCCCTTTGGGGTACACTGTGGGCAGGGAAAGGCCAGCACTGAAGTAGCTGGAGAGATGATGCACCTACCTTGAAAGCACTGGGACTGTAGCCCCGAGTTGTTTCCCTGCTGTGTAGTGATAGGTGCTAGAGACTTGGGTCAAATAAGGTGCTCCTGCTCCTTTATTCTGGAGCCTGTTCCTGTACAATGTAAGGTGAGTAATTGCCTTCTTGGGCTTACCAGGAGGAGGAGGAACGTCGGCACAAGGAGCTAATGCAGAAAAGGAAAGAAGAGGAGCAGGAACGTGCCAGGAGGATTGCTGAGCAGAGACAGGCAGAACAGGAGAGAGAGAAACAGCTGGCTGCAGAGAGGGAGCTGGAGAGGAAGAAGGAACAAGAGAGGATCCAGGCAGAAAAGTAAGATAATACCCATTTATGTGCTAAATTCTCTGCGGGGACTTTGAAAAGAAGCAGGAACAGAGGGCACTAGTGAAAGGCCCAAGCAATGAAGAGCTACTTTGTGCTGTCAGTGCAACTCTGGACCATCATGGGTACTGAGCTGCCAAGAGGAAATTCTGGGCTCAGTGTAGGAAGTATGGTGGGGAGTGTCCTGAAAAGCTGTGAGAAAGAGAGGATTGCAGCAGGCACTGTATTTGAGAGTAATGGTCTGTTGCTTTGGTTCTCAGGCTACGTGAACAGCAGGAGAAGGCTGCTCGCCTGCAGAAGGAAGTGTTGGCTGCTAAACAACAGCTCCACAAGGAGATGGAGAAGAAAGAAGTACGTACTCTCTTCTTGTAGATGGGTAGGGCCACGTGGATCTGACTTCAGTAGCTGTTACTGTTAGGAGCAGCTGAGCTGTGAAGCCATTGAGAACCCCGATGAGTGAGTTGTTGCACTTCTGAACTTGAGCCAGCCAAAGGTGCTCGTACCGAGAGTCTGTTCTCTGTCCGTTTCAGAATGTATGCTTGCTCTCCTTAGATGGCAGCAGTGCAAGAGGAGAGGGCAGATAACACACGTTGAAAGCAAATGAGGTTTTTGGCTTTTCCCCATTTCTGTGCCCAAGTGTATGTGTACCTGTCTTTTTATCAAACAGATATCTGGGTATCATCCCAAATTTTTCAGAAGCAACATCTCAATTTTACACCTTCAGCAGAACCACGAGTTCAGACTGTAGACTTCGTCAGGT
Source organism: Phaethon aethereus (assembly GCF_964289735.1). Taxonomy (NCBI): domain Eukaryota; kingdom Metazoa; phylum Chordata; class Aves; order Phaethontiformes; family Phaethontidae; genus Phaethon; species Phaethon aethereus. The sequence goes on along the minus strand of NC_138579.1, from coordinate 71,816,954 downwards.
TATTTTCTGTAGTGGTCACGCCAGCACAGATTAACTACACAGGTGTTGTTGCTTGTGGTATTGAAGAGGGAACTTTTGATGCCTTGGCAGTCCACGCTATTTGAAAAAAGCAACTGCAGCTGGATAGGCTCAGGTTTTTGCTTAACTCGCAGCACGCACTTTCACAGGAGAAGAGGTAAAGCCCACAGATGTTGTTTGGGTAGCTTTTTGGAATGTCCCTTCTGCAGGATTTGCACACAGTAGTTGCCAGGAATTGGTAGCAAAGCCTTTGCTATTTGGACTGTTGCTTTTTGGTTTATACAATATCTGGGAGAACTTGCACTTTCAAGACGATTTGTGAGAAAGAACAGAGGGTTGGAAAAGTTGGTTGGAAATTGTCTAACATTTGCTTAAAATCATTGTCACTCCACTTAGCAGAGCTGTGGTGTTAGCACACTGACAGCAGTTGTCCAGCCACCTTCAGGGAGCTGAATTCTTTGGTGGGGATCCCTGCGTGCCTAGCAAGCCCCTTGCTCTGTCAGTTAGCTTGGTGAAGTTGGTAGATCTCTCTACAACTCTGTAGATTTCTCTGCAGCTGGTGGTAGATCTCTACAACTTGTCTGGCTGTTATGACTGGGTGGGATTTATTTCATTTGATGTTAGATGTCTGAGTTAGCAGCTTCCTGGGTTCCTTTAGATTCAGTAGGAAAAACTAAGCACGCATAGGGTGAGATTCTTTTGACCTGTTTGAGATGGTTACTGTATAATGGGATAACTTGGCCTCTAAAAATACTGTTCATTAGTCTAAAAAGAGGCTAAGCTCAGACTTTTCCATCTGCAGATGTTCAGCTGGTCTCTGTTTCTATCCTGAAGATAAAGTCGGGAGCAAGTTTTTCAAAGCATGAGGTCATTGCATTATCAGAGGAAGGCAACTAATGCTCTTAAAGGGGAAGGTCAATTTGTTTGTGCCGCTTTGAGGAAAGCTCAAACTGTTGCATTCTATTTGCTCACTGTCTGCAGTGTGTTTAACATGCTCCTAAGCATTGCAAGCAGCAAAGACTTGCAACTAGATGCTTAGATATTTTTCTTGCATATCAAAAAAATGGATCCCTGAATTAAGGATAAACCCAGTGTAGCTTAGTTCATAAGATTAATTGATTTGTGATGTCGGCTTGCCAGCAGGAGGAGCAGAGGCTAGCAGAGATGAAGAGGCAGGAGCAAGAACAGAAGAAACTGCCAGAGGAAAAAAAGGCTAAAGATATAGCCCAAACACAGCACCTAGAAAACGAAGAGGTAATTCTGCTCTCTCTGGTGAAGCTTCTTTAAGGGATGACATCAGAGAACTTTGATTCCAGCACTGACATGCTGTTGCAATGGGCAGTTTTACCCTCTGCTTTTTATATTCTCTTTCAATAATGAAGGGATTCTGTAAACTTTTTTCCCGGTTATCTGAGGTTGACTCCTGGTAGCCTTGCGTATTTAAATGACTTTTGTGGAGTGAAAAGGAAGCAAAAGGGGAGCAGCAAGTATTTGCCAGAGTTTTCTTGTTGTCAGGATAAGGAGTGGCTGTTAAAGCTGCCTTGCTTTTCTAAGCTCCTCTTTAAATACTGGATGAACGTCACGGGCAGAAGAGATGCTGCAATAGTTATTTAAGTTCAAAGTTGGAAACGGCCACGGGATGGCGGCAGAGCCTGTGGAATAGTATTGCATTTGGGCCTCGCCACTGCTGGAACTTGAGAAAAACCTGCAGGTGAATGTACGTGTCTTGAACATTGAAAACAAATACTCTATCTCTTTGTACAGTTATATATTTTAATCTTTAAATGCAAAACCAGTGAAATATGAGTTAATGGACACAAAGCCATGAAGGCAGCCTCTTACAGGGAAGAAAACCTCTTCAACTCCCTAGAAGTATGCTTCATGGCTGGTGAAATTTGCAGTTTTAAGTTTTTCTTCATCACTTGCAGTTCTCAGTCATGCGTTCCTAATAAAAATCACAACAGAGTTTGTCCTGAAGAGGGACATATTCTCTATATGGTAATATAGAGAATATGTCCCTCTACATATTCTCTATATTACATCCCGTACATATTCTCTATATGGTAATAATCAGTTTAATGTTATTAAACAAGCCCAGGAGTTTGGTTGCAGACTACTTAAAGCACGTCACTTGGCTCCAGCTTTGAGGATGGAACAGCTCCATTTAAGCCTTCCTTGAAATGAATGGAGCTGCTGTATGTATTAGATGCATCTGTTGCTGGCTTGTTCATGTCATACGTAGCCAATTAAGCAGCCTAATTAAACAGGAGAAGGCAATGCAAAGTCATAATTGGGTCAAAACTTTAGAACTTGGGTCAAAACTTTAGGACTGCCGAACTTCAGGTTTTGCAATTATGCAATGAAAGCAAGAGGTGGAATACTGAGGTATTCTAGTCGACAAGTGCAACTCGGGAGGGTGGCAGTGCTATTGCATCTCATGCCTCTGGAATGTATTTGTCTTCTAGAATTCACCTGTCTGCAATTCATACCAGATGACTCCACAGGCCCAGAAAGATCCAAAGCCCCTCACCACAAGTCCAAACAACTACGGGATGGATCTGAACAGCGATGACTCTACTGATGATGAAAGCCAGCCTCGCAAGCCCATCCCGGCCTGGGCCACTGGTATGTGTTAGCAGGTTGATATCTATCCCGAGATCCCCAACAAACCCTCCTGCAGCTTTGCTCCAACGGATAGTAAGACCTGGCGTAAGATGTCGCCCAGTTCCTCCTACTTGCATGCCGTAGTTAAAAGCACTCATCTCCAGCAGCGTGGCTGGAGTGCCGAGGCAAGTGCTGCTCTACCACTTGGGGATCTTCTTGCGACAATGCTGGGGGAACAGATACGCTTTTAAACTGCCGCGAGCTGCTAGTGTCATTTTGCCAATGTGAAATAAATAATTATGAACTAGCGCATTGGCCTTGAGCCTGCTTGACATTGATTTGGCTTTAAAAACCAAAGTAATGCCAGATGTCAGAGACCAGGTTTCAGACTGGCTGTTGTTCTGGCTCTGAAATACTCAGTTCCATGATTTCATAGTCCACCTGCCCCAGGGGAGCTAAGAAGTTGCAGGGAAGGAAATAGTATCTGCAGGAAGAAAAGCTGAGAAACCTTGACTCTTGCAAACTTATTCTAGTTCCTGGACAGAATTCAGTGCAAGCAATTGCCTTCCAGGTCATCTGTGGTGAATCTTTGGGCTTAAACGGGGTGCTTTAAAACATCAAATACTGCAGGATTTCTCCCATTTGCAATCTCGGCGTGAGTAGAGATGAGGAGAGCGGGAACACATTGCATACAAACAGCCTACACAGCAATCTAAATTAAAATAAATTAATGAAAATTTAATCTTTTGTTTCTCTAGGGAATCAGCTTAGCCAAGCTGTAATCCGCCAGTACTACAACCCTCCGAACATTGACGCAGTCTTTGGGGTGATCGCAAGCCCCAAGCTGGAGGACATCTTTTACAAAAGCAAACCGCGCTACTTCAAGCGCACAAGCTCTGCTGTGTGGAGTTCCCCGCCGTTTGCAGGAGCCAAATCGGTTCTGGGTCTGCCATACAGCCTGAAAAAGTACTGAGGTGGGCAGTGGCTGTTTCTTGTGGAGCAGTGTGTATGCATTTCTGTCTCTCTAGGTAAGAAAGGAGTTACTGCTCAGAATCTATAAATCTTTAGGTATTAGCATTGAATAAATGTCAGCTTTTACTGGGCCTCTTGCATTTTCTGTTTTGGGGGCTTATTTTCTCACTGTTAGGCAAAACGGCAAGCTTTTGGGAGCTACTCCTCAGAAAGATGCACCTCCTTTTACCCTTAGCTTTAAGCTGGTGAGGATTTAGACCTTTAGGTCACGAGAGTGCATCACCTAAAGCCGTATGATCCTCCCCTCTTCAGCCAAGCAGGCCTAGTAGTAGCTGCCAGCAGTAGACAAAAGTTGGGTGCCTGTGCTGACCCTGCCTACCTGGTGGCTGAAGGCAGAGGACTTGTACAGCGAAGGACCACTGTGCACATCTTGGGTAAAATCCACAGATGTGCTACTGATGTTCTCCAGAAGCAAGATATTAGCAGGTGTGGCCTTCATCAGCTCCTGCAAATTGCAAAATGATTCCATTGTTTCATTTTTCAGCAATGTGCCTTATGCCAACACCAAATGCAATTATGTGCATAAGCTAGATTGATACTGATGTTACTACCGCTCAGGCTGAAATACCCTGAGGATTTTATTGACCTTTCTTCAGGTGCTGGAGGGAGATGTGACCCTCAGTGTAGTGTCTCCAGGAATACCCAGAGTACCGTAGCCAGGCTTTGTTGTTCTAGGCTGCGTTAAGAGAAATTGTACAAAGGTTCGGATTGAACTTTGTCTCTCTAATTTAAATTCCATGTCTGTGGCACAGATTGAATTGAAAGAATGGGTTTGACCTTAATCCCTATCCTTCTCTTTTCTCCCCTTGGCTGTTTCATTTGTTCAGCGTCAAAGCTGGGTTTATTTCTAGGCCTGTTTTGAATTTCATGTTCAATAAGACTGTGTCAAGTGGACTGTTATCAAAACAATTTCCTCTTAACAGCAAAATATCAGCTCAGAATTTCAGTTCCAAGAGCACTTGGTGTTTTAGTCATTCTTTCTACAGCTAACTTGCAAATGGCATGGACACTTGTGTTGTCTCTGTAACACGCTCCTGTACAGAGAGAGCGGAGGTCTCAGTAGAGCAGTACTTACTGGAAGATCTTAAGGGGAACAGTTACATTAGTTTCTGTAGGTTGTTGTGGAAGTCTGTCTTCTGCAAATTAGGCAGCCTACGTGGTTCTTACCTCAGATTCATCTTTTTCTTGCGGCTTGATTTGTTTCAAAGATGGGCGAGCCTTCATGGTTGCAATTTCAGTAAGCAAAAGACTGAAGAACACTGCTTCCATGTACATACAACTTGGTCCTTTAAAAGACCAACAAACACTGTATGGAGATTATGCAATGTGCAAGGAGACTTCGACCTTTCCTTGTGCATATAGTTAATGAACTGTTTGCAAGCAAATGTCTTTAAAATGATGTGGGGTTTTATATTTAAATACATCAACTGCTAGATGCTCTGCTATTGATCAGTGTTTCTGTTTGTGAGATGATTGTCCTTTGATAGATGCTTTGTAGATTGAGTTTTGTATCTTAGAATGACTGTAATCTTTTTGTAAGAAAGCTTGCAAAAACTTTGAAGTTGAATGCTATTTGAATATCTTTCATATTCAGTTTGATAAAAGTGAGCTAATAATCTCTTCTGGAGTCATCATAGCTTTTTATTAGAAAAATCTACAGTATTTTGGAATCTGTCCTTTAGGGTTGCTTTTTGCAGTGTTTCCTTAAGACGTTTTAAGGAAATATTCCTTAAGATCCTTAAGGAGTCCTTAAGATATCCAAAGAATGTTCTTGTCTAGGAAGAACTTCGTAACTCCTGCTACAGTGGAAAATATTTGTGCTTTGGTAACCCTGCAGAATTTGCTGACTAGTTTTACTTTCTTCTTTTGTTTCTGGAAATTGGAAGAGGGACAGTTTGGCATGAGGGATAGATTCACAGAAATCTTTGCAAAGGAATACATGACTTGAATTCATCTTGAACTAACCTGCCTCCCTGTAATCCACTACTTGTATAACTGTAGAAAATATTCAGAATTGCTGCCACCAGATGGAGCGGGAACTTCAGTCAGTATACAACTGGAGCACTGGTATTTAAAAACACCCGCACCCCCACCCCCAAGTAGAAATCCCAGGAAATTACAACCTCAAGATTTTAAGATATTTTCATTCTTGGTTCAAGGTGTTTCTCTTCATTGTTATTCCTGCTTGCTCAGGCAGCCTTTCCTGAGCTCTAAATGCGTGCCTCGGAGCTAAGCTGTCCCAGCCCAGCTTTGTTTAGAACAATTAAAAAAAACACCCCGCGGCCCCCCCCCCCTCCCCGGGGCTTTTCTTACCAGGCCTTCTCAGTAGTATGTGATCAGGACTCGGAACGTGAACCAGGGCCTCTCAACACATCCTCAGGATCACTGACATCTCAAAGCATTTCCTCTAGGTCTGTTTTCAGGTGGGATACTGATCCTATTTGGGTTCAGAGGTGCTGAAAATCCAGCAGGAAAAGCTAGCTGCAAGTAAATGGAACTATTAGAAATCACTTTTAAGCATGCGTGAGAGCTTGGCCTCCCAGCCATCAGCCTTGCCGAGGTGCGGTTCCTGTTGCCTCTGCTTATTTACACTTATGACTTACTCTTGCCATTCCCTTTCCTACATTAAACATCTGAGAATCCTTTGTCCTTTGAATGAAAGTAAATCTAGCATGTGTGGCTGTTCTGCACCTGGAGCATAGCGACTGTTCTTCGTGGCCCTTCTCGGGCCTCCTTCCTCGGGCACGTGGCTGTGGGCGAGGAGAGCCGCTGGCTCAGCACCGAGCCCTCGGCTGGCAGCCGGAGGAACGTGAAAAGGTTGCAGCGGTGGCTGGAAACCGGCCCAGCGCAGGAAGGTTTGAGGGCGCTGGAGCCACGCTGGCAGCTGCCTGGGCGTAAAACAGGCGAAGCGCGCAGACCTCGGGCAGAGAGCGCGTTGCCCCAGGGCTGCATCCCTCAAGGGGGCTGGCAGCGGTCTGGGGGGAGGACTTGCCACGAAGACCTGAATGCGGGTCCCTCTCCTCCCCCTGCTGAAATGGCAGTGGGAGGAAACTGCATGCCTTGGGGAAACCGGCTTCTCGTGTCTGCCTGTAGCTTCCCGAGAGCGCTTTCTCCACCCCACCTGCCCATCCCCTGTGGTCCAGGTGCCTGCCTGGTCTCGGTGGCACTTGTTTGCACTGCACGAAGCACTGACTCTGGGAACAGCAAACAAATGAACAATCCCCCTGTGCTAGGTCAAGCCGAATGCTGCTACTTCTTGCCTTGAGAACATCGTGTTTACTGAGCCTTTTTCTGTGCACCTTTAGCCTAAAATGCTCACTGGTACGGTGGTTGTAGGTCTTTGCTTATGTCCTGTGGGGAGGGTAAGCTGTGAGTTCTCGTGAAGGGCTCTGGCTCCAGGGTTACCTTCTAGGCGCAGCCTCAAGCCCACAACTAACGTCGTTCTCTTGACAAGAATGGTTGCAAGGAGCCAGTCTCACCAAGAAAAGCGATCTGCAAAGTCCTTTTTTTTTTGCACAGATTAGCACTTGAAAGTCCAGGATGCTGATGTCCTGCTGAAGGATCACAGCAGGTCTTTCTGAAGCCAAATAGTGTGACCCGATTCCTGATCTCTGCCAGTTTGGCCCAGTTATTTTCACAAAATGCTGCTCTGATGACAGGAACTGCCCGAGATCAGATCAGACAACTGCCAAAACCAAGCACCCCATTTACGCAGACTGCCCATCACTCCTGCTACTAACAGAAGCGATAGAACATCAGACCTCTGGGATCGACGACTTCACCAGCTCAAAAAAAGTGAAGGGTATGTCCATGTACTCCTCGTCCTACCACAGAATTGGTCAAACAATAAACCTGTTTATTAAAAGCAAGATGCAGTTCTTGCCATATGAGCAGAACTGAACACTACTCTGTTCCAGGAACATAAAAAATGGTGGTGGTTGTTCTTCTTGCTTTGCTGTGAACCAAAACTAAATGTTTCTTCTCTGAAATCAAAAGTAAAAATGTGAGTATGGACAATTCAGTGGAAAGGAACAGATAAAAGACGTATTTTTGAAAATACTGGGAATTGAATTGGGAATCAGGTCGTATAGGACCCTGCATGCACTGAGAAGTACAGAACACGTGCATATCATCTGTGGACTCCTTCAATTTACTTATACCTTCTCCTTCCTTCTCATCCAGGTGAGGATACTTCTAACACCTGGAATTTCTATTTTGTATCTATTTTTTCTATGTTTTTTTTTCCTGGGGAGGGCGAGTTGTGCCTGGTGTTTGTACGCAGAATTTGCTGCCGGGGGCTCTCCGTTAGTGAGATTTAGGAAAACCTCTGTGGTGCCGCTTTTGGGAGTCTGCCCTTGCAAATCGAGGCGAGAGGCCTGTCCCCAGGGTGCAGAAGAAACTGGGCAGGCTCTCCTGTCTGTGCTTTCCAGGTCGCGCAAGAAGAGCTGATACCGGCCGCAGACCAGAAGCATGTTCAGATTTCTCCCCGAGAAGCCAAATGCCCTATTTTCCACGGGTTTCTCGTACGGATGAGTTGTGAGCAGGCACAGAAGAGTTTCTGTCCTGTGCCTGCCTGGGAGACAGGTAATTTTTTTCATGGCAGCCTGCACCGTGCTGTCTCGAGGGCTGCCGGCACACCGCTGTTCAGCTGGTGCTGACAGTGCTTGCACAGCACCGCGGCCCCCTCCATCCCTCCCTGCGGCCGCCGTGAGCAGGCTGGGGGCGGGCAGGGGACGCAGCCGGGACAGCTGCCCCGAGCTGACCGAAGGTGTACCGTGGCCCATGCCACGCAGCCTCACGCTCAGCAGGAAAACTGGTACTGGGGGAGTCTTTCCAAGGCAGCCGTGGCCCGGGGATGGCTGGCGGTCAGCCTGCTGCCGAGAGGTGGCCAGTGGTTGCCGCCGCATTGCTTGTTTTCCTTTTTTTTTTCCTCCCCGTGCTTGTTAAACCGCCTTTATCTCGACCCTCGCGTTTTCCATGCTTTTGCCCTTCCAGTTCTCTCCTCCATCCGGCTGCAGGGGGAAAAGAGCGTGCGAGCGGCTGGTGGGGGCTTAGCTGCTGGCCAGGGGCAACCCTCCAGTTTCCAACCTTACTTAACGCCCGATACAGAAGTGGCCTCGCTCCAGGGTGAATGGAGGGCCTGCAGTCACCGGCAATGGGAGATCCCCCGACCTGAGCTGGGGAGGTGGCAGTGTTGAATTCTCAGCGCGTGCCTTCTGTCCTTTGATGCTTTTCCAAGAGGCCTGCGTCATGATCTCAAAGGTAGAGCGAAGTGCAAGAGCAAAGCTCTGGCTTCTGCAAGGTTGTGCAAGGGGCTAGGTCTGCCACCTCCCCACTGCCCCATGGGGACTCAGGTGGCCAAGGGACACAGGCATCTAGGCGACCCCTGCACCCCCGCTGCCCCCCACTGCCCCCCCAGGGACCCAGGCGTCTGTCCCTGTTGTGTCCTGTCCCCACCCCAGGCACAGGCAGGGGACACAAGGCACAGCTCACACGTATTTTATTTATTGTCCCCGACTGTGACAAAGGGGCTGTGCCCAGAGCGTGCCCAGGCACGAGGGGATTGTCACCAAGGTGGGGGGATGACATGGTGTGTCACTGTGGCTGCAAGGACAACACGTAGCGTCAGCACACATTGAAGGTGTCACTGGGGTGAGGGGACAATGTGGGGTGTTACCAGGCTGGGAGGATGACGACATGGGGAGTCCCTGCATGTCACCGTGTGTGGGGACATGGGACATCCTTGTGTGTTGTCGTGTGGGGGAAGACACATGGAGCCTCCCCATGTATGTGTGGGGACTCTTGGGTTACAGGTCTGTCCCCAGATATGTAACAGGACCCAAGACACGTCCCCATCGGCTGTGCCCCATGGTGACACAGATGTCCCATGTCCCTGTGTCCCCCCGCTGTGTGATGCCGTGTCCTGTACATCAACCCATGCCCCTGCGTGTCCCCGTGTCCTACCCGCGCTCGCAGATGAGCTCGACGACGCTGTGCTCCATGGGGACAGGGTCGAGGCAGCGGTGGGCGGCGCTGGCGGCCACCTCGTCCAGCAGCCCCTGCACCACCCGCTCGTCAGCGGCGAAGCGCCAGAGGTAGAGCTGCAGGTAATGGCCGTCCACCTGCACCTGCTGCAGCCCGAAGCGCCCCAATGTCCGCAGCCGCACGCACTCCAGCAGCGTCTTTAGGCTGATCTTGATGATCCCAGTCAGCACCGACACCTGGGATGTGGGGACAGCAGGGACATGTACCACAGGGGGACAGGGATGCCCCCAGGGCAAGAAGGCCCCGAGTCACATCTGCACAGGGATGTGGGGACACCCCTCGCCAGGCCATCAGCTCCCAAGATACTGTCATCCTGGTCCCCAGGCCCCAGTGATCCCCTGAGTCCTGACACAGGGGATCTGGGGACACAAGGGACACGTGGCACAAGGGAATGGGGGCTCCTTCAGCCTGGGTTCTTCAAGTCCCACCAGCATGGGCACATGGGTGACACGAGGGACACCCTTGTCCTGGCTGCTATTCGCAAGCCTGCACACATGGGACAGTGGGATACAGGGGACGTGTGGCACAGGGGGACGGGGACACCCTTGGTCTGGCTGTTGGGAGCACAGGGAGGCCCCGAGTCAAGTCAGCATAGGGACACAAGGACACCCTAGCCCTGGTCATCAGCCGCAGGGACCCCAAGTCCTGACACGTAGGACAGGGGAGCATCAGGGGACAGTGGGAACACCCCTTGTCCCGATCATCAGCTGCTGGGGACGCCCTGGGCCCCAACGCCTGGGTCATGGGGACAGCAGGGATGTATGACAGCTAGGAAGGTGGGCAGTTTTGGGGACAGGGGGACCAGAGGGGCCCTTGGGGACACAGGGATGTCCCCATGGCCTCACCTTGTTGAACTCGACGGGGCTGAAGATGTCAATGCGTTCGGAGAAGAGCTTCTGGATGTTGCTGAGCAGGTGGGTGTCCATGGGGGCGCTGGGGATGGCAACACCGGGACAGTCAGGGACATGGGGACAGTCAAATATTTGAGAAAATAAGGGGGTGTGGGGGCAGGGACACCAGGACAGTCAGAAGACAGGGGAATGGGGACAGAGACGTGGTCAGAGGACGAAGGGACGATCAGGAGATATTGGGACTGTTTGGGGACACAAAGACAGGGGAACGAGAGGAGGCGTGGTGGATGTGGGGGCAGGCAGGGAACATGGGGACGGTCAAGGACATGGAGAGACGAAACAATTGTGGGACGCAAGGCACATGGGGACCATGAGGGGACACTGGGACAGTCAGGGGGAACATGGTGATGGTTGGAGGATGGGGATCACCAGGGAATTTTGGGACAGTTTGGGGTCATGAAGAAGGTCATGGGGAAGATGTAGTGGCTACCACAGGGGTGACACAGGGAGCACAGGGGTGACAGGGCGACCCTGGGGGTGACCAGGGAGGGTCTAGGGTGTGGCTGAGAGGTGGCCTGGGTGACGGGGCTGACCTGGGGGTGTAGCTGGGGGCGTAGCGCCCGGGTGCCCGTGAGCTGCTGTAGACGGAGAAGGCGCGCCGGCTCGAGTCGCTGCTCTGCGCCCGCCGCACACCCTCCTCGAAGAGCTGCCCCACCTGCAGCACCACACCTCTCAGTGATGGTATCCCAGAATACATCCAAAACACCCTCTGGGACGCCCCTCCAAACCACCCAGGACCCCTCAAATCCTCTGTGACCCTCCCAAACCCTTCCGGGACCCCCCAAAGATCCTCAGAGACCATACAGGGACCTCAGGCATCCCCTCTTGGCCCTTTAGGGACTTTAGTCCCCTGCCCGGAACCCTCTGGGAACTGCCAGGGGACTTCAGGAACTCCCGCAGAGGCCTTCTGGGGGCTTCCTAAAGTCCTCAAGGGCCTCTTCAGGGACCCTCTGGGACATCTGGGACCCTCCGGCGGACTTCAGACCCCGCCCAGCCACTCTGGGCTCCTGGTGTTGCCCCAACCTGGACATCGATGGCGGTGATGTCCTCGACCACACGCTTCATGACAGCACGAACGTTGCGGGGCTCGACGGTGCCCAACCAGTCTCGTGTCTCCACGCTCTTCCTAAGCATCTGTGCCACCGCGGCGCCCTGGACCTGCACGTAGTGGTCCAGCAGCCGCTGCGCTGCCCCCCGTGCCTCTGCGCACAGTGCCGGTCCTGGTGTCACCGCCGGGCCTGTGTCCTGGGGGTGCAAGGGACACGGAGACAGGTGAAGACATGTAGCAACACCCTCAACACCGCCGTGCACAGCGCTATCCCCACCGTCACCACTGGCCCTGTGGCTTGGGGTTACATGTGCGGATGCCCTCCTGTGCCTCCACCATCTGATGTCCTGGGGGCACAGGGACATCAGGGGACACATGGGATGCTCTCCGGGCCACCCCACCTGCAACAGCATCACTGTCATCCTCAGATCTGTGGGGCATCTGAGGGGACTTGGGGACAAGCAGAAACCCCTTGGGGACATGTTGATGTGCCTTAGGGGACATCTGGGAGACACTGGCGCTGGTAATGACCCTTCTGCCTCCACATGCACTGCTATCCCCAGGGTCATATCCTGGATGGACATGGGGCCACAGCAGGGCACAGGGAGGGACTTGGGGACATTTTGGGGCACACAAAGATGGAAGGAAGATCCCCATACCTCCAAACACACCATCATCCACACCACAACACCCTGGGGGGCCATGGGGCCACAGAGGATCTCGGGATCATTTGAGGTCCCGTAGGCCCATTCAGGACCCCCTTGGGGCCATTTTGGGGACAATCAGACCATTCTGGGTCCACTCAGGGATGTTTTGGAGGAGGCAGAAGGAAGATCCCCATGCCTCCATGTACACCATAGTACCCACCACTGTGTCCTGAATGGACACTGAGACACAGGGGGGTGCAGAGCCATTTTGTGACCTCTTAGGGACGTTTAGGGTCACCTTAGGGCCATTTTTGGGGCAATTGGAGCAGTTTTGGGGGGCTCACCTGTGGGGGAAACTGCTCATCAGTGAGAGTGAGGATGTAGCTGATGGTGGTGGCCTCATAATCAAGGCAGAGGCGGGCGAGGAGCAGCAGCAGGGCTGGGGGTGCTGCGGGGGCCCCCCGCTCAGCTGGGCCGTCGGCAAAGCCCCGGGCGGTGCGGCAGAGCCAGCGCACGAAGGCCACCACCAGCCCTTCGCGAACTGCCTCCACGCAGAACTCCCCCTGCAACCAAAAATGAAGGGTTACACCCCAAAAATACCACCCTGGGGCCCTAAAACCCCAAGCTACCCTGTACAAACTCCAAACCGTCCCAGTGACCCCCAGTCTGCCTTGTGCAAGCCCCGACCCACCCTGTAAAACACTCAAACTTCCCTGTGCCAAACCCAGATTGCCCCAGTGACCCCCCAAACTGCCCCAACACCCACTCCGCGCCATCCCACAGCCCACCTTGAAGTAGGGCAGGCTGGCGAAGGCGACATCCTTGGCAGTGAAGAGCTGCACGTAGGCCAGGACGGCCTTGAGCTGGCCGAGGATGGAGGAAGCGAGCGTGGCCAGGAGGTCAGGCAGGCCGGGACCCTCCTTGCCGGGGGGCCGGGGGGCGGCCAGCGCCTGGCGCACGTCACCCAGGCAGCCCAGGAAGAAGGTCTGCAGCGCCCGCAGGTAGCGATCCACCCGCTCGCGCGCCGCCCGGGCCACCAGCGCGGCGCCCGCCTCAGCGCCGGCCGCGGGCAGCAGCTCGAGGAGGGCGCGGAGGCGGCGGTGGAAGCGGTCGAGCGCCCGCACCAGCAGCGAGGTGTCACCCAGGCCCCGCTCCAGCGCCAGCCGTCGCTCCAGCAGCTGGAAGTAGCGGGTGGTGAGGGTGGCAGCGAAGGCTTCCAGGCGGCCATCCCCAGCCCCCGGGCGCCCCTCGAAGAGGCTGCGGTAGGAGGCCGCGAGGAGGCACAGGTTGCCCACGAAGGCCGAGCTGCCACGGTCGACAAAGTCGAGGATGTCGGAGGCGGGGGGTGGCGTGGCGGCGGTGCCAGAGGGGTCAGCCGGGGGCAGCTCGGCCTCCAGCACTGCCAGCTCGGCCTCGAGGCGGGCGCCGGCGTGGCTCAGGAACTCCTCGCACAGCTCCTCAGGTGGCTCTTCCAGCTGTAACAGCATCTCCACGCACTCGGTGAGCTCCTTGGGGTCCAAGGTGTCATCCCTGGGGGGGTGAGGGAAACAAGGGGGTTATGTGGGGGTGGTGGGAGGTTCCGGGGTTAATGGTGGCAGAGCAGGAAAACGGGGAAAAAGCGATACAAGTCATCAGTAGGCTTCATCATTAAAAAAACAAAGGGGAACCAGCATGTTCCAAAGTTAAAAGTGGCTACAGTAATAAAAAACTCACTAAAGATCATCAGTGCCAGAGTTTACAACAATAATGAAAAATCACTCAAACTCCTCAGTGGGTTCCAGAATTATCCCTTTACCATAAACACATGAAAAAAAAACCATGTTCACAACCTTTAACACAACCTTTTAAAAGCTCTCGGTAGTGGTCAGAATTATCCCACTTACTCTATGAATGCTCTGCATAAGGGATGGTTCCTGGGTTTGCTATTAATATGCTCCAGGGTAAACGTCCCCCTCTGTAGGATGTTTCTTGGGGGCTGTTATCATTAAGCTCCAGATTTAACACCCCCAACCCCTTGAAAAGCTGCCTCCTGAAGCTGTTATCAGTAGGTTTCAGAGTTAACGTACCACAACCACCCCCCCCAAGGCGGCTGTTTACTGGAATAGCTATCATTAGTCTCCAGACTGACCCCCCCGCTGTTCCCCAGAGCTGTCATCAGTAGGCTCCAGAGTGAACATCCCTCAAAACCCCACTTCCCAGAGCTACCATCAGCAGGCTTCAGAGCGAACGCACCGGAGGCGGGCGCGCAGGCGCTGGGCGAGGTCGGCCATGATGGCGTGGCTCTCGTCCTCGATGGCACGGAAGGAGGGCAGGTGGCGGTAGTGGCGGAGCACAGCGCGGGCACGGGCGTGGCAGCGCAGGGCCCGTGCAGGCTCCGCCCCTGGCGCCGCCCACTGCCGCAGCCGCCCCGGCACCTCCACCAGGGACTGCAGCTTCCGCAGCAGGGCCTGCACCCCTGGGGGGCCGGGGCAGAGTCAGGCACGGGGTGGGGGGGGCCATGTCACAGGGCAGGGCCAGCCACTGGGGCGGGGTTAGCACGTGTGGGTGGGGCCAGGAGCTGGCTCTGACCCCCTGCAGCCCGCCCCCCCGCCCCGATCTGCCCCTCAGCACCCCCCACCCCGTTACCTGCCGCCAATACCCCGGATCTGCCCCCGGCATCTCCCAACACACCAGATCTGCCCCCTACCCCCCGTATCTGCCCCCAACCCCCCCGATCTGTCCCCCAAGGTCCCCCAGCCCCCTTCAATCTACCCCCACCTACAAGATCTGCCCCAAGGGTGCCCTCAACCCCAAGAGCTGTCCCCCGACCCCCCAGATCTGCCCGCCAAGCCCCAAGATCTAACCCCTAAGGCCTCCCTGAACCTCAAGATCTGCCCCCCAACACTCCAGATCTGCCCCTCCACACCCCAGATCTGCTCCCTGGGGTCCCCCTGCTCCCCGTACCGGCAAGCTGGGCCCCACGGCGGTGCCGGTCCTGCAGCGCGGCGCTGACGCGGGCGCTGGAGGTGCTGATGGCGGCCATGTTGGCAGCCAAATCATCCATCTCGGCCTCCATGCGCCGGAAGTCGACCTTCATCTTTCGGATGGTGTCTGGGGAGAAGAAACCGGATGTCTGGGTCCCTCCCCTCGGCTGCCTGGGACCCCCCAGCCCCCCCGGACTCCCGGGTCCCCTGTGCTGGGTGCTCACCGGTGGCAGAAATGAACTTGTTGTAGTTCTCGTAGAGCAGCGTCTGCATGTCACTGTCGAGGGCGCGGATCTCCCGCCCCAGCGCGGCCTCACGGGCCAACAACTGCCCCAGGGGGCACTCGCTGCGCACCTGGAGGGGGGCAACAGCTGCACAACTGCCCCCCAACCCCACTGCCCGCCCCGGGGCCCCACTGCCCACCCTGCAGCCCCCAAGTTTAACCCCTGGAGCCTCCAGTTGCCCCCCCGGGGTCCTCAGCTGGCCCGCTGGGGCCCTAACCACTCCACAGCCCTTCTGGGATCCTCAGCTGCCCCTTGAACCCCTAATTGCCACCCCGGGGCCCCTCCCAGGATTGCAAACGGTCCCCCCGCAGCTGACACCTGGGGAGCTCTGGCTGGCTCCCAGGCCCCTAAATGCCACCCCCGGTCCCTCCCGGGATCTGGGAATGACTGCCAAGAGCCTCCTTCTGCCCTCCGGGGCTCTCCTGGGATCCTCAGCTGGCCCCGAGGAGCCCTAACTGCCCCCTCAAGGAGTCCTAATTGCCTCCCCCAACCGCCCCTCGGGGCTTCGATATTGTCATCATCGACAAACATACAGCATCCTAAAGAGTGCCTATGGAAGACGATGTACAGCACACCCGTCGGACCTACAGATCATCTTCTGGGGTCCCTTAGGGCCCCGGGGGTGTTCTGAGGGTCCTTCGGGGGCCCTACAGAGTCCCTCTGGCCGCATGCCTTTACGGGGGCTGCACGGTCCTTTTAAAGGGGCCAATCGGGATTTCACGGCGCCCTTTTGGGGCCCCCGTGGGGTCCTTGGGGCCCCCCTCCCAGGGGGAGTCTGCGGGGTCCCTGTCGGGTGTCTGCGGGCGGGGTCTCCACAACGACCTCGGGGGCTCCCGGGCCGGGGGGGGGAGGTCGCTGTGGGGTCAAAGGTCACCTTAGTAAGGAAAACTTCCGGGTCGAAGTGGGGCCCATTGATGTCGGCGGGGTCCGGGGCCGCCTCTGCCGCCTCCGCCGCGGGCGGTCCGTAGTACCGCTGGAGCGGCCCGTGGGGACGCCGCCACCCGCTGCCGCTGCCGGCCTCGGGGCTACCCCCAGCCCCGGTCCCCGCCGCCGCCGCCGCCACCTCCGCCATCGCGCCGGCACTTCCGGCCCCTCCGTTACTTCCGGCCCTTCCCCTCGCGTCACTTCCGCCGCCCGGCGTGTCAGGGCGGTCACACCCCCGGGCCGGCCCGGCCCCCGGTGTGTGTGGGGGGCACACGGGCCGCCGTGGGACGGAGAAGTGGAAGGAGGCGGCAGCCGCCGAGGGGTGAGCGTCCGCCGGCGACCCCGCCTCCGCCCCCCTCCCTCCCTCAGCCCCTACCCGCCGCTGTCCGTCTGTCCCCGTGCCTCCCCGGTGTCCCCGGGAGCCCCCTGCGTCCCCGTCCTCGTGACAGGCGACACCGCCTGGGCCTCCGTCCCCGCAGGGCTGCGCGACCCCCCCGGTCGGTGCCGGCCCCTGGGGCGCCGGGGCCGGGGAGACTGGGGCGGTCCGGAATGCGCCGGGGCCGGGGGAGGCTCCGGCGGAGCCCGCCCTGCCAGGCGGGCCTGGGGCGGGCGCGCCGCTCCGCGGCTGGGCTGTAACGGAGGCCTTCGCTTTGAGTGGCCTTAAAAAAAAAAAAAAAAGAGATGGACGTATTTCACTCGCCCCTAAACTCCCTTTCTCCTGCCTTCACATTCCTCCCCAAAACGGAGGAGCAGCCAATCGGTAGCAGCAGCAGAGCATCAGGAACGTCCCGGTCCCACAACACGCGTGCCACCGGGACAGGGCCGGTGGCTGAGCGCGGCAGCACACGTACGTCCACCTGTTACGCCGAACGGCCCTCGCTGAGGATGGGTTTACTTAAGAACAAGGCACCATGGTCGCATTTTGGTTTTTTTTTTCTCATTTTTCCCTTTCCATGTGATGCTGATCGAGCCCCCTGGCACCTGCAGCTTCCCCGAGACCTGCAATCCCCCGGTCTTCAGACGCTTAACTACATTCTACTAATTCCAGTCAACAACTAGGAGCGTATGGATTCAGAAAGTGATTACTTTTGGTATTTTATCTTGTCCTATTATTACCAAGAATTTTTTTTCATGTTTGCTGCAGTGATCCCAGCTGCATGTTATACGTGTTAGCTAGTGTGTTAATTGGCGCATTAGCGTCCAAGAAAAATACAAGTTATTCTGTACGTAACGGTTTGGAGATGCACCTTCAGATGGCGCTGCAAAACCGCACTTAAAATAACAGTTCACAGAGGAGTTCTAATTCTTGGTTTGTTACAAGCATCAATAAACCCACCTCCAAATATTTTGTACATTCACCTTGAGCTGTGTGTGTGAAGGAGATCTGCTCTCTAATTTTTATGCCTCAGAAAAAACATTGTAATATTAGGACTATGGGCAAGCACTGAAACCAAAATAAACAAATTGCTCAAATAACTAGATGTTTAGAAGATGTTGAAGAGCTGGGTGAGAGGATATCTTCAAGAGGGTCAGTCCCAGTGCTCATGCTGTTATGTATTTGATCCTGCACCCTACCATCGTGCTGCTTTCAACTGCTGTGTTGCTACTGTTGTGATTAACCCCCATCCTGAATTCTTCCTTCTCTCAGATTTTGCGCTTCCTCAGTACATTCGCTGCAGAGCAAAATTCTTTTGCAACACGTCTACAGGTCAGGCATCCTAACTCAATTTTTCCAAGAACTTCCTAATGTTGCAGCTCTACGTTTCAGAGGGTTGAGCAAGGTTACACGGTGCCATAACCTGTTCCTGAAACAAGACGCCGTACACAGATGGATCCTCCCCATGGAATTCATTGCCTGGCAATGCTTACAAGCTTCCTTTGCACAATGAAGTCTTGGCTCCAGCCATGTGCCGATGCCTAACGGCAGCAAACACCACACCAACGGGACACAGACACCGGGCAGGAAAAGCAGACAGCGGGAACCTGGAGAAATGCCCGGAGCCGGGGCAGGAGAGTACGCAGTGCCCACAGGGTCCAGCCAGGGGACAGAGGAGAGCAACTGGAATTGCTGCCTTCCAGCACGGCTGCGCTGGAGTGGGAATCAGAGGGAGGCACAAGTCACCTGAGGTTCAAGAACCTTTAACTTCAATTTTTCAGTTTAAAACTCCTGAGGTTAATTAAATATAATTTTTAAAATTTTTTTTGAGGAATTCAAAGGATCAGAGACAAAGCATTAAAAATAGCAAAAGGTTTCCTTTTCAAAGAAAGGCCAAAGGCAAGTCAAACCTGGACCAACAGCTGGACTATTTAGTACCCAGACCAACACAGAAAGACACTAAAGACAGTTCCCCGCTGCAGCTCAGCTTCTGGAGTATGGCTTGTTCAGAGAGAAGACTGGAGATACAAGTCGTCTTCTGAAATGGCAGAGGCAGATGCTGCAGAGCAACAGAAGACCTGCTCCTTCTGAGCTAGGGCAGCTCTGCTCAAATCTCCCTATTTCAGTTCACTGAAGATGTGCTGTTTCTCAGAGCAATGTTGAAATTGAGCGTTGAGGCAGCAGGCACTCTACTGTTCAAGTAGAACAATGGAGTGATTTGATCCTGGTATTTAGCCTTGCTAGCACATAAGCACAAGGAAAAAAAAACACTTGGGCAAAAAATTCTAAAAACAGAGCTTTATTTACAACACTAAAAGCAAACCAAACCCACCACCATCATGAAGACCAGGCTGTTGCAGTGGCCTTTCATCAGAAGTCAACTGCTTCAGAAAATCAAAACAAAGTCCATCAATTCACTCATCATTCTTCCAAACGGAGTTCAGAGCTGCTGCATCTTACCAGAGAAGCAGGAAGAAAAGCCAGAGAAGGACATTGCTGTATTCTTTCTACTTGCCTTCCCTGCACATTTGTTCCCAAATGTGGGAAAAAAAAAAGACACCTAATCCAGTTAGGCTAGTATTTTGTTAGCAGTTTGGTACAGCTGGAACAAAGGACAACACAGTCCCTTTACAGATCTGGACCCGGGTAGTCCAAGGACAAAGGAATTCCTCCTGGGTACAAGGGGAAGGCCACAGGAAACATCCAGCCATTGATGAATATAGGCTTGCTGGAGAGGAGAAAGACTGTAAAATCAGAGGAGGAATGCTTTAGTCCTGCAGAGGTGGTTGTTACAGGAAGATAAGAGAACCAAATAAGCAAAGACTTTCAAAAAGGAAAACCAGAACACATGAGCAGTTGGTACAGAAAAGAGACAAGATGAAACACAGTAGCTCTGCTCAGCTGCTTTGGAAAGTGAAATGTTTATACAACAGGCAGTGGAGGTTTGTCTGAAGAGAGGAGGAGCATTTTATTTTAAATTCTTTCTTCTTTTTCTCACAACAGGCACAGTATTTTTAAAGTTACAGATATCTTACTTCAATCATAGGCAGACTTAAATAACTCAGCAATGGAAGAATACAGCTGGGGTCGTGACGTGAGTGAGCAGCCCAACAATCAGCTCAATGAAAGGCAAGGAGGGTGATGGGAGAATGGAGTTCCCAGCCACTCACTCCCGGAGCTGTGTACACCACCTTGGGAGAGGAAACCTGGCATGCATTGCACGTTCATCGGGAACGACTGCTTTGGAAACAACACTGGTAGGGATGTGCCTTGCCACCCATCTCACATGAGCATTGCAGGCAGGGATCCCCCAAGCACTATGAAAGAAAAAGCCAGAGTTTCTTAGGTTACCTTCTACGTGAATAAATAAATAAACAAATCAACCCTCCGGTCAAATCCTTCCTTGACCTCCCACCACCACCCCAACAGCACCACTTAGGAGTTTCACTTGACTTCAACCTCTGCTTTTATTTGCATGTCATCTTCCCAAAGTGCTCTAATACCAGGGTACCATAATAACTGAAATTAACAGGACCTTTTGCTATCAGATTTTCTTTACACTGATTTAATAGTCTAATGGAGTGCATTTGTAAGTGTGTGGGAAGGTACTGGAAGATACTGTACGTGTGTAAATCAAGGTGGCTGATGGACTTTGGGCCTCTTTTCTTGCAGGGTTCATCCTCAGCTTTACCCAGAAGGATGATAAAGATGACCAAGCTAGCACTTAAATAGTCTTGCGCCTCTGCAACTCTTCACTGCAACAATTAGAGAGAATCAGGGTCCAGATCTACTGCTAATTTCATTTCAAAGCAGTACAGATTTCATTTCAACTTAGGGACAGCAAAGGTATTAACAGGTCTCCAAGTCAAGGGGAAACTGAGACCAGGTATCAGCTGAGTGGCCACACTGAAATGTAAGTCACACATGCATACTCCCAAATCTCATAAATCAGCATCCTAAACTCTACAGCTTCCAAAGCTCAGCTGGCTTAGTAAACTTTTGAGTATTGACAAGTCTCTGGATTTGTCAGCCGTATTTCCTCACAAGCCTAGTACCGAATATCCGTAAGGGAGGTAATACAAAAGCGACCCTTAAAAACAGGCCACAAGACATGGACAACAAGGCAAGAGATAAAGGCGTAAGCATTGAACAAGATCAGAATCGTGTTATACATGAAAATCTGTTTAGAATCAAACATACTCATTTTATAAAGAGATGTCTGAGACCAGCCAGAACAATGACAAGAAGGTGGTGGAAAGAAAAGTTATTTGGAAGGTCTGTCTGGAACATCTCAAAAGACTCCACCATAGGGTAGACTGAGAAAGGCGTTGGAACAAGTCTGTCAATCGTCATGTTTTTTGTTCTGTAAAACTTGCAGAACAAGCTCAAGTCCCTGCTTTGGACACGAGATAGTAGAGGATGAAGAAAACAACAATCAGTCCCACTGAAACAGAACAGAGCAACTTGCGGTTATCCCTCCCGGACCGTGTCATGGTGGAGAAACGCTTCACGCTGCCGGTTAGCAGGCCAGTCACACTCATAAAATCTGAATCCTGAATGGGAAAGAGAATTAAGATGGAGGTGTTATAAAGAGATGGAGATAGCCCTGAAGAATCTCCCACTTCCTGGCTAACAAACATTTGCCCAGGGAGCTACACAGAGCTGCCTGTCTCTCCGTGCCCATTGCGCCTCACTCAGAAGGTCCTTCCCCTCCTGTGCTTAGGCTCCAGGAGCAGCACCATTCCCACCACGCTCAAGAAAAGGGAAACAAAAAAGACAGAGGAAGATCCATTCCAAACATAAAATAAACTGCCTCTCCCTACTTTAAAATGGGGTCAAACTACCTGCTGCTGGACTGTTCAGTTGTCCCCATGCAGCTTATTCTGCCTGGCACAGCTTGTTCACAGCAACTCTGCAAGTGAAGGCTTCATCCAAAGAAATGTCCCTACATGAAGCTAATGCCCTTAAGTGCACCGGGGCAGGCTT
This sequence comes from Phaethon aethereus, assembly GCF_964289735.1. Lineage (NCBI taxonomy): Eukaryota > Metazoa > Chordata > Aves > Phaethontiformes > Phaethontidae > Phaethon > Phaethon aethereus. The sequence goes on along the minus strand of NC_138579.1, from coordinate 71,795,116 downwards.
GCAAGCGCAGAACAAGGTGCAATTTCTTGCCATTAGTTCTAGCTTTCCTTCAGCATGGGACAGCATGCATGCGCAACCCTGCCAGAGAGTGCCAAACAATTCTCAAATTAATGCAGTTCAGGCATTCTCGTTTTGACTTATGGTCTGTTTTCCTTATCCATAAAGTACTTAAGAGTTTCTGCTCATGTTGCTGCTGAAATGCTTCAAAACCTTCTCTGTAACAGAAGCACAATTTCATGCGATTCAGGGCTTCTCCTTTAAGGTCTTCTGTCATTACACCTTTTATTCGGATTCTCCGTTCTCCTAATTTTTGGGCTGAGCAAATACCCATTTCAGACACTCCAACGCTGTCAGCATATACCGTTATTAAGCTTCCAAGCTGAGCTCACACCTTTGACTCAAATGGTTTCAACACTACAATTATCTTTTCTGTCGCTTCTATGCACCAGCTCTCCAACATCCAGCACATGCAGAAAAGGCTCTCTGGACACCACTGTTATGGTGCTAATCTCCTCCTCAAATCTCTGGGCTGCATGCCGTCCCTCTCACAGTTCAGTTAACAAATTACCATTCTCCTAAAATGTCTCAGCAGGTAACCCCTCTGCTACAGGAATGTGCTATTCTGGCCTTTCCCCAGTGCACTGCGATTTTCCATCAGCAACCAAAGCTTAAGCAGCAGATTACTATGGAAAGCGATTTTGGTTTTATTGGGTGTTGTGTGTCAGAAAGATGACAGGACACAGCACCAACCAACCTGAACGGGCCCAGAGCATCCGCTTTTCTCCTTCCAAAGATGTCAGTGAACTACAAAGGTAGTCTGTGTTTCAGGTGTTACAGGAAGTAACCCTGACAGATTTATGCAGCAATACCAAAAATCACAGGCCCATCTCCCAGCATTAGCCACAGGAGACAGCTCTTTAATCCCAGTAAGGAGGTAATCTCCAGCTGTATTTCTGAAGTGTGCTGTCCTACATCAGTCTCTCCACAGGCTAGATACCAGCCCTGTCATCCATTTGGACAAAGTGATACTAGCAGCTGCTAAGTATCTGATGTTGATATATCAAGAAGTCCGCTGGAAATGGGTTTAGTTACATTATCTGGTTTGCCAAACCAACCACTGGGATCTAACTTTCTCTGCTAATTTTGAATGGCTATTAAACTTCCACAGTTAAGGTAACTGCTGAGATCCAGCACAAAAAAGTCATGCTTTTTACGTTTCATTGGTTCCTTACCATGCCGTCCAGGTAGCGGTTTTGTTCGTCAGCATCTTTGTCAATATCCAGAGCCAGCTACACAGGATAAGGGAGGAAACCAGTATGAATGAATTTTTACTATAGAGAGAACCCCTAACGCATCTAGTGCTGGTAAAATTTGAAATGCACATTAAAAAAGCAAGCCACTGCTTTCCCATCTCCTACACAGCCAGACAGAGGCTTGTTCGGTAGAGAACCAAGACTCTCATTTCAGTTTCAGGTTGTTGAACTTTTTCAGCTCTGCAGCGCTGAAAATAAAGCTTGACTGTCTGAAATGTTCAGATATAGAACAGGAGCACTTAAACACTGGGATACAACAGCAGGAATTCAGCATCTTCCCTTCCTCAAGGTGAGTCACCGACTTCTATTAAGCCCTCAATCAAAGTATTTCATGTTGGTAGGAGCAAACTAGCTTTAAGAACACCACTTACATACAGACACGTGTATTTTTCAAAACTAATTTACCCGCCTTTTTATTGTGACTTTTTTCCCGAGGAGGTGCGCTTAGCAATACCTGTGCAGCTTTTATGTTTCTCTCTCTGCCTAAAACTCCTTCCCTGAGTGCTGTGAAAACCACATCATTCCCATTAGATGATGTCGCTAAACCTCAAAAGAAAAGTGGAGATTCATAAAGCCGTCCCTGGCATTTCACAAGTGACAGTTAACCAACCATTATATCACCAACGACTCAGAGTCACTAATACGTAGGAAGCCCTCAGTATCGCATCTGCTGCAAGACCCTGCACGAACCACCGAGATGACCGATGCCCTGTTCTTCTGCCACCGTGGACCTGATAGGAACTCGGCAACTCACCGACTTCAGCCTGGTGACCTTGTTGGCTAGGCTGTCTGCCATACGCTTGTTCTCTACATCCAGCATATCCTCCACGGCGCTTGGACTCTGACCTGAGGGGGGAAAAAGAAGAGGACAGTGAGTTTTATCTGTCCTGGTACAAGTGCTGGTGTATTTGCTCACCCAGCGTGGCGGGCGAGGCAGAGCCAGCTTGTTGCCCAACCGGTCTCCGGCTTGCCACGAAGGCTGTTAAGGCTGCCTCCTCGCACCTATGGCTTCGCGGGGTTTGTGCCACGAAACGCTCCCGAACTTTTTTTGACAAAAACACACCGAACTTTCCCCGAACGGACCGGGTTAGAAACCCCGACACGCGCCCCGAGCTGCCACCACCGCCCAGCAGCAGCGCCTGCCGCGCTGCCCCCGTACGGGATGTGGGTGAAAGCGGGCAGACCCGGGGCACCTCGGCCATCTCGGGGCTCTCCTGGCTTTGCCTCCCCCGGAGGCGCTGGGCAGACCGGCCGCAGGCGCAGGCCTGAGGTGGCTCCCAAATGGCGGCGGCCGCGCCCCCTTCCCCCTCACGCCCCCCAAGCGGCGGCGGCGACTCTCGCCCACCTGGCCCCCAAAGGGCAACGGCGGAGGACCCCCCGCCGGCCCCGCCACCCCCCGGCCCCTCACCTCGGCCCCACTCCGCCATGGCGGCCACCGGCCCCGCCTCGCCGGGCGGAGCCCCGCCGGTCCCCGCCTCCACAAAATGTCCGCCACCCTCCTCCCCCCTCGCTCCGCCGAGGGGCTCTCTGGCCCTTCGCGGGGGGCGGCTGCTGCTCTCCCGCGGGGCACCGGGACCCCTCAGGCCCCCGCCGTCCGGCCCGGCCTCGCCGCCGCCCCCGGGCGCAAGGCGGCGGCCTCCACGGAGCGCCGTCGGGGGAGGGCCGGGGCCAGGAAATGAGGCAGGCAGCCGGGGCGGCGGAGAGGAAGGTACCGGCGCTGCCCTCCCCGCCCCAGCTCGCCGGCGGTCGGGCTCGGCTCCTTCCGCTCCCCGGGCCGGCCCTCGCCCGCAGGGCCGACGCTCCCGCTCCGCTGCCGGGGCCGGCGGGCTGGGAGGGCGGCGGCCGCAGGCGCGGAGGGCCCCGGCCCCGCTGCTGCGGCTCGCTGCGGCCGCCTCCGAGGGATTACGTGCCGCAGGTACCGCCAGCACTTTCCCCGCTTTTCTGGGCCAAAACCAGGGCTTGAAGGGGTTTTGAAAGGTGCAAAAACCGGTAGGGGAAGGAGGTAGCAGTGTGAGGAGGGGGCTGGGGAGGTATGGGAGGCTGGCGGGGAGTACGGCAAATGCTGTGATCTGCTCTTGCCCCCACCGAAAAAAAAAAAAAAAAAAAAGAGTGCGTCAGGTGCCGCAGCCGCTCGGCGTGGGGATGCCGTGCCGCCTCCCGGGCTGAGCTGATCGCCTCTTCTGGCGGTTTGCTGGCTTCCAAAACACGGGCCTTGCCCTTGGTCTCGGAAAACCCCTCCTTGGCCGTGCCGGGGCAGGGGGGTACCCTGCCGCTCCCCCGCGCTCCCCGAAACCTGGGGCTGTCGGCTCAGGGTCCCAGGGTCAGCACAGTTTCTTGTAATTAGGTATGGCCAGTGCTTGGTCACGCTGCAGACCACGGTACGTAGCTACACGGGGTCTAAACGTGCTCACATCTGTGTGAGTTTGCTAGGTTTTCCACCATTAGGAGTGACTTTCCTACTCTCTGAACTTGCACGGCTCTGAGAGCTGTTAAACCTGTGCCCATGTCTAAAATAGCCTCATCATCCATGTCTTTATGCGCACCTGCTCATTTACATTGTTATCATCAGGCACATTATCTTTGCAACGGTTCAAAGATTTGAGCCCTGGAGGCCAGCCATCCCTCGTACGTGCATTTTTACTGCATGTGCAGTGCATCTGCCGTAATCTGACGCACAGCCCGTCTCGGGCGCTGACTGCACGGAGCAGCGAATACAACATTATCCTAACGATTTCTTTCTTTTCACCATCTTAAAAGGTAGCTCTGCCTCAACCAAGCCGGGAGGATGCTTTCCTATATGTCTGGCTTTCTTCTCCATCCCTTTTTACTCCACGGGAATGTTTCTGGATAATTTTTTTCCCCTCCTGTGCAGTAACAGAAATCAGGCCAACCAGGGGAGGGGGAGGAGGAGGCAGAGAGCTATTTCAGGGACCTGCTGTTATCGGCTCTGTGTTAATCCCCTGGCTGGGTGGGGGGAAGGTTTTGCCCATGTGCTTTACTGTGAGGGCATATATTAAACATTGAAAAGCAAAGAGAGGAAGAAGAGGATTAGAGGGAGAGAGAGGAAGCTCGCTGCTGGCTTTACTCAGGTTATCCATCTGCTCTGCTTTTATGGATGCAACAGCGTGAGCAATCTCACTTGGGTTTTTTTTTGTGGTTTTTTTTTTTTCCTCCCCTTCCTTTCCCCACCCCTTTCTCTCTCTCTCAGATCTCTGTGTGTCGAGGTCCCTTTGCATCGCTGTTATCCAGGAGCCCTGGAAGCCCTCTCACTCCCCTTCCTCCCAGTTCCGCCTCCTGCTGTAGCTGAACTGTTGAGATAATGGAGCTCAGGAGTGTGGTAGCCACGGTGGAAAGTGGGGAGCAGGACACAGTTCTCAAGGTGCTTCAGATCTACAACCAGGAGGTGAGTGAGCATCAGACCTCTGCCTGACGTCAGCTGCTGCTGTTTACGAGCCTGGAAGCAGGTTGGCCATGTTGTGGGATTTCTCTGCCATCCGGCTGTCCCCGGTCTGTCTCCTCTGAGCGCATCTGTCTGCGCGTTACTGCCACAAAAATGTTACACAGGCTGCTTCGTCTTTTACTTGCAGATGGTTTGTTGCTTGATGTTTTGCTAGGAAGCAGCTAAGGAGCCTCTCTTTCTCTTGGTTCCTTTGTATACTGGAAGGAAAGCATGTAGAAGGGATTTTTTTTAAATTATTATCCAGATCCCAAGTAAAACCTGGCAGGGGAATAAACATCAGTGTGAAGACCAAGTGGGAGGAGCTCTTATGTTAAGCCAGGTTTGGAAGTAATAAAACAGGGGCCTGGGGAGGAGCTGCAGGTGAAATAGTTGTGATTTGCAAGTAAAAGATCATTAGAGGTAGACAGGGACAGGCTGCTGGAATTTGATACAGGGGCCTTATCTGAAAGCTGACAATAAGAAGTGAATAATGAATACAAAATATTAAAAAAAAAAAGATAATGCTTGGGAAGAGAGATGGAAGTGTTTATAGCCTTAAAGTGGCAAAAGATTATCGGGGGGGGGTAAATCCCTTTTGAAATACACACCGGTTGTCAGGGAAATTTCCTTCAGAGGGTTTCCACCAGGGTAGGGCTGGCCCTGCAGAACTCCGTGACTCATTCTGCACCATTCTTGAGTAGGTGGGAAGCCAGTGGGTAAAAGCTGTGAATGGTTTGCACGAGTGTGCAAGAGGGAGAGTGTGTAACTATTTCCAGCAGTTGGTTTTGAAATAGGGGAGATATTGGCTAAGAAGGAGCAGGTCTCTGTAGACAGTCTGCAGGATTAACATCACCTACAGCAGGTGTAATGCTGGAGAAATTGGGAGTGCAAATGGAGTTTGATGTGTAACCAGCTTGAGGCATCAAACAACAGTATTTTCTGTCAAATTCCTCCAGCTGGATCTTTTGTCAGTGTATCAAGTGTAGGAAACTTGTGAGAATGTCAGTGGTTTTGCTAGCCCAACTAGAAGAAATGGAGCAATCAAAGAGGATTATGAAACTGGAGATAAACTAAACAACTTCCTTGTATAATTTTTTACTGTAAAAATGGATGGTATTGTATCCTTTTTCTGGGCATATATTTTAATTCACTATTGCATATGCAGTCAATCTTTGATTGCCGGGAATAAACTACAGCTAAAGCAAAACTACAGGTATGGCAAAAATACACATGAATGAGATTACAGGAGCCTGCAAAGAGGGTGCGATGGGAAAAGAACAAGAGGCATGGTTGTCTGCAGAGCACATTGGTTCCAGGACTGAACCGCCAGTTCCTCTTAACGTGGCGCAACAGCCTGCGCACAGATCAGCTCACAGGGCTAAAGCATGAGAGGGCAGCCCCTGGCACGGCACTGCAGGGGTGCGGCTGTCCCGCTTCCACACCTGCGGTTTCTGAAGCAGCGTGTCGGCATTGCTTTGTCCATCACGGCTTGTTTTAGGCTAGAAAGACCAAAGCCATCCCTGGGATCTTGGTGACTGTGACACAGTTAATCTGCAAACTGTATCTTCTGCTTTTAAGCAGACAGGAGTTGGCAGCACATAAAACAGGCAGTGAATGGCAGGGAGACTACAGCTGCTGAGTGAGTGAGTCCAGGAACACCTGCGACCTCCAAAAGCTGAGTGCAGTCAGCCCTGGGGTTTGCTGGAAGTCAGGTAGAGTTAGACAACTGGACAACTCGTAAGGTGATAAATACAGTGGGAGACGAGCTCGGCCATTCAAACCTATAGATGGGATGTCCATGAATTGCAATTGCTCAAGAACTACAGAGTATAAGAACGATTGATTGTGGGAAGACTGATTACCATTATTGAGCAGCTCTGTACGTGTAAGCAGTGTAACTGAGTAAAAAATGACAGAGTGCTAAGAAAATGATGGGAGAATTATGATATTATTATATCTGCATATCTCTATTTATTGGTCTAGCTGTATCTATACGTACGTAATTAGCGTTTTATAAATTTTAAACATTTTCATTCTCAAAACTTGGACCCAGTGCTGTCTTGGTGTAAGTGAGGATTGCATCATTCACTGGAAGGTCCTGCTTTTCACCAGGGCACCTGTGATCTCCTGTGCTTCCAGCTCACTGGAAGCAGATGTAGCCAGAAAGGAGGCTGTCCAACAAATAACAGCCAGAATAGTGAGAAACGTAGAAATGTTTCCTGTGAACAAAGAGCAGGACTGTTTATTGAGGAAAGGGACATGATGGGGGTGTAGGGATCAGGACTCTTGTGTTTAAACAACGTGACCTGAATAACCACCAGGGTCTGCTCACGGGTAACAAGGAGACAGTATTTTCTTTTGGTCAGGAAAAGGAACACTAAATATCAAAGGGAGAAATGCGTAGGCACAGCTTGGTGGTGTCACTGAGCAGAGGAATTACTGGCTATTACAGGATATTTGGATTGTGATGAATACCCACTTTACTGCTGCAGTACTTAAAAATAAGTCCATCTGTCAGATGGGCACAGCTTTGGCCTGTGGCATTCAGCCTCCACCGTAGCGCCAGCCAAAGAGGGCAGTGAGTAATATTCATCACGGATGTCTTTCAAGGATGAAAGAGAAACAGGGGCCTGCAGAACAGCGGGGACCTCGGTCAAGGAAAGCACTTCAGACCTCGTAGCATGGTCCATCTCTGTGCTTTTCAAACCAGATTCATTCCCCCTAGTTGTGAAGCATGTAGCTGGAGTTGCCCAGGTAGGAACAGTGTTGGAAAGAAAAGCCCGGGCTGAACTGAAAACCTCGGCGGCAGGGAGGTTTGCCATTTGTCTTGTTCTTGAGGAGCTGATGCTGCTTGTTACAAACCCCACAAGTATCAGAGACCTCTCTAAGTGCTGTGGCACCCCTTGCCGTGCTGATTCCCTGCCTCTGTGCCGGTGGGGACTCTCTTGAGAAGATGCGCTGCTTTTTGCAGTATGTTTTTAGACCTGCTGCTTTCCAGCTGAATGTCCCTCCTCTGGCCGGGGGAAACAGTGCAGTGGATTTTTAACCTATTACTTATTTTGATTGGTTTTGTTTCGCCCCCACAGAAATCTCAGTGCTTCACCTTTGACGATGAGGAGCGGGAAGAGAGGAAGGTAGGCACACTCTTTGTTTTCTCTAGTTAGATGTGTAAATCTGCCGCTGCTTTGTACTTCTGTCTAGCAGGGCTTGGTGGTGGCAGCTCCTACAGGAGAAGAAATGAGTGTTTTTTCATTAACTTGGTTAGGGAATGGTGTGCGCAGAGCATCTGGCTCCAGTTTTTCCATCAGTAGTTGGTGCTTTAGGATAAAGGCCAGCATCCTTCCAGCATTAGCAAGCCCTTTGGGCTCCGTGGTGCATATAGTCTCAGTCAAGGATGTATAAAAAGTGTGATCATTTGTGTTGGTGGCATGAGTCTACTAGGCAAAGATCATAGCAACATGCAGGCCTCTAGAGGGCAAGTGTTTTTGCTGCGAGACAGCTGCAGGATTTGACTAAGGCTGGGTATTAACAGATACTTTAAGCTGGCGTAATCTGGCACTTAACGGGAAGAAACACGTCTGCCTGTTCATTTCTACTCTTGCAGTTACAGAATCACAGAATCACTAGGTTGGAAAGGACCTTCAAGTTCATCAAGTCCAACCATTAATCCAGCGCCACCACGTCCCCTAAACCATGTCCTGAAGCGCCACATCCACACGTTTTTTGAACACTTCCAGAGATGGCGACTCCACCACCTCCCTGGGCAGCCTGTTCCAATGCCTGACCCCCCTCTCAGTGAAGAAATTTTTGCTAATATCTAGTCTAAACCTCCCCTGGTGCAACTTGAGGCCATTTCCTCTCTTCCTATCACTAGTTAGTTGGGAGAAGAGACCAACACCCACGTCGCCACGAGCCCCTTTCAGGTAGTGGTAGAGAGTGATGAGGTCTCCCCTCAGCATCCTTTTCTCCAGACTGAACACCCCCTCAGTTCCCTCAGCTGCTCCTCATAAGACTTGTGCTCCAGACCCCTCACCAGCTTCGTTGCCCTTCTCTGGACATGCTCGAGCACCTCAACGTCCTTCTTGTAGTGAGGGGCCCAAAACTGAACACAGTATTCGAGGTGCGGCCTCACCAGTGCTGAGTACAGGGGCACAATCACTTCCCTACTCCTGCTGGCCACACTATTGCTGATACAGGCCGGGACGCTGTTGGCCTTCTTGGCCACCTGGGCACACTGCCGGCTCATGTTCAGCCGGCTGTCAACCAGCACCCCCAGGTCCCTTTCCTCCGGGCTGCTCTCCAGCCGCTCCTCCCCAAGCCTGTAGCGTTGCATGGGGTTGTTGTCGTGGCAGCCATTATTATTAAAACCTCATAAACCATTATTATTAAACCTCATACAGTTGAGCTCAGCCCATCGATCCAGCCTGTCCAGATCTCTCTGCAGAGCCCTCCTACCCTCCAGCAGATCAACACTCCCACCCAACTTGGTGTCATCTGCAAACTTACTGAGGGAGCACTCGATCCCTCAGAGAAAGAACTCGAGTTCTTTCATGCCAGGGCAGACCTTTGTGTGGCTGCACATGGTTGGTGGTCTGATCTGTCTAAAGGGTAACTCTCTTTCCTGGATTATTTTCCAGCTGAATCAGTTTTGTGGTCCAATTCATTGGGTGATTGTGTTGATGCCTGTGTTAGCACAGCAAGTGTGGACCAGGCAATCAAGGTGGAGAATGGGACCTCTTTTGTCCGTGCCTTTGCCAGCTAAAGCTAGCATGAAGTTTTTCCAGGTACAGCCTGATGTGTAGGATTGGATTTCACAAGATCCGAGCTCTTTGCCTTGCACTGACTTGCTGTTTGAGCTAGGACAGTCACACGGGCTTTGAATTCAGGCACAGCATTGGGATGCTCCACTTTTGGGGTGTATGTCATGAAAGATGAATTGAGCATCACCATCTAGTTCCTGGTGCTCAGTTCTTCCAGAGGTCTAGCCCTGGACATGTGCTCTGAGGTCACTTTAACCTGAGTCAGTTAGGGGCTTTGGTGACTTACAATTGTGTCTTTAACTCCTGTGTCTCTGCCTCCTAGTATAGAAGGAGAAGAGGAATGACTGTACTTTCTCACTTCTCAAGGGTGTGATTGTGGGGCATACTTCATGACCTAAAGCTTGTTCAGTTCTGCCAGCCTCACACTAAGGACTAAAATTAATTTTTTCTTCATTCCTTCCCTCAGTCCTTTTATTATTATGAAGTATAACTGATTAGGCTGTGTTAAGCCATTTACACTGATAGCAAACCTTGCAATCTTGGATTCCTTTGCTCTTGTAATATGCATGGAAAGACATGTGCTCTGATAAGGTGTTTTGTTAAAGAGGTGTAGTGAGATCGTACCTCACTGAGGTGTGACTGTGTGCAGTGGATTACTAGTGTAATGTGAAGAGTTGCTACACATGGTTCAAACCAAACTTTGCTCTTACACTCCCATTGCTTGCTGTTATGTACCGTGCTGTTATCCACGAGGGTGAGATTTTTCAGCTCTTGTGAATTGGTGTTAGTGGAGCTCTGCCAGTCTGTACCTACTGAGGATCTGGGCTAGTAGGTCTCCAGACAGCACTGAGGTTTAGGGAGATACTACTTACTTGAATCTCCTGAGGTCTTTTCACCTCCTTTCCTAGGGCATCACATGCTCTTCTCGCCTTGCTTAGGTCCTTTTACCCTCCCTTAGAGATTTTCTGACACATCTCTCAACATTTTCAGTCTGTTTCTGGAGCACCCAAAGCAGATACCTCCCTAATCTTAAGGCTCTGGGTGGGAGCAGAGAACAGCTGTTGAGTCGGTTGTTGCTTCTCAGTGAAGCCTTAAGGGACATTTTTGCGCTGCCCTCTTTGCTTAATGCAGCTGTCAAGTAAACCATGTTAGCCTGAACCATCCTAACCACGGGTGAAGCTAAAGTATGCAATAGTAGCATGTTCATATTGTCCCCTTACATCTGATACCCTCTCCCAGCCGTCCTTTGTTTCTTGCTGGGTGTCCTTGCTTGAAGTGATCAGGTGCCAGAGCCAAACACTTCTCGAGTGCTGCCAAGTGCACACCTGAATCAGAGCCGTTAGCAGGCCTGTCTCTAGGTGATGCACATGTCTTCCAGGGCAGAGCATTACGGGGTTGGGGGGGAGCCCTGTGAAGTGTTAGTGCACGAGGCATTACTTGTTTCTTGCTGCACAGAAAATGGCCCAGCTGCTGATCAAGTTCCTGGAAAGAGAGCTGCAGCCATCCTGCCAGGTGACCTGTTTGGAAAGCATCCGCATCCTGTCCCGGGACAAATACTGCCTTGACCCTTTCACCACCAAGGAAGGCGTGAAGACCCTCTCCAGGCATGCTGGCATTGATTACTCAGAGGAGCTCATCCGGGAGGTCCCAGACTTGGATGTAATCCTGGAATCCCTCAAATGTCTCTGCAACATTGTCTTCAGCAGCCCTAGGGCACAGGAGCTGACAGCTGAAGCCCGGCTGGTGGTGGGCCTGGCCAAGCGCATCAAACTGTACAACGAGAGGAGTCTTCCTCACGAAGTGAAGTTCTTTGACCTGCGTCTCCTGTTCCTGCTGACGGCGCTGAGGGTGGACATCCGGCAGCACCTGGCCCAAGAGCTCAGGGGTATCAGCCTGATGACAGATACCCTGGAGCTGACCCTTGGTGTAAAGTGGATGGACCCCTATGAAGTTGCCACCGAGGAGGGACTTCTCCCACCTTTGCCTCGGCAGGAGACAGAGCGAGCCATGGAGATCCTGAAAGTGCTCTTCAATATTACTTTTGATTCCAGCAAGAGGGAGGTGGATGAGGTAAGCTCCTTGGGTGTCCCACCCCACTACATTCGCACGTCTCTGGGCTGTGGGTAGACTACTGGTTTTCTCCTCCGCTTGCATTTCCTTGTATTAGATGCTGGCCCTCATGCAGTCCCCAGGTGCATGTAAAGGTAGTTAGAGACTTGTGTGTTTAGGCCTTCCTCCCTAGAGCGCTGCCTCTTTCCAACGCATTATTAACCCTTAAGACTTTTAGAGCATTACAATTTAAAAGTTGGATTTTTTTCCTTCTTAATGACATGACTTGTTGCACAAGTGGGAGAGCAGAGGCCCCAGATAACTAACTTGCTTCTGAGTGTGGCCTGGTACTCTTTCACCTTCTGGACAAGGTCAAAGGAAGGTGTGATTGAAAACATCTCTGGCTAATCCACGGGCCTGTTTTGGGGCCTCTTCCAGCCCTTGACTCAGTGTCATAGAGTGAGGGGAAAGGTATTGAGCAGCAGGAAGACTATGCATTGACCTCAGAAGGAGAATGGGGAGGCTACTTCCGCTTAAACAGCCTGCTGTCAGTTATCAGGCTGCTGGAGGGAGGGATGGGGCTGTGGGCTGCAGGGGCAGCAGGCTCTGCGGTGTGGAGGATCCCATTTCCTGATCAAGGTTTTCATTTTCTGTTTTGGGACCAGGAAGATGCTGCTTTGTACCGGCACTTGGGTGCTCTCCTGCGCCACTGCCTCATGATCTCTGCTGATGGAGAGGATCGGACAGAGGAGTTCCACAGGTCTTTGTTAGATAACTAGGTCGTGATCTTCACTAGAAACAGGTCTCCCCACGGCAGATCCTGCCTGACCTTGGCTTTAACACCCTCTACTTGTTTGGTGATTGCTAAGGTCACTGCTGACAAGCTTGCATCTTTGGTTTGGCCTGCGGCTCCTCATGCTGCTAGAACTCGGGAGCAGCCCTGCCCTTCCTACAGTCAAATTATGTGTGCTAATGCCATGGCCTCCCGGCCTACAGGAGGAAGTGTTCTCTCCAAGCCTGCCTGACATCCAGGGCCTTATTCAGTACCCTGTGTCAGGCCTTCTCAACAGTGCCACCCGCTTCAGTGGGCAACCTGCCAGAGCAGATGTTTGATACTTTAATTAAAGAGTCCATGGGGTGGCTGTAATTAACTATCTGTCTCTTGAGCCATGCTGAGCGATTCCCTTTCTCACATTGCTTAGCATTATTGGCCCAGGGGTGTCAGCTTTGGGCAGGTGACACCATCTTGTCCCCAAGAAAACTATACTCAGAGGAATCTGAAGCAATGCATTGCATTGACCATGAAGGTGAGGAGTGATGCAGCAGGAGGCCATAGAGGTAGACCATTGACCACCCAGATTGGTCCTAACTTGGCCTCTGTGTCAAGATCCGTGGTTTCTCATTTGTCACTGAAGTCTCTTTGGACTCCCAGCAAATAGTTCAACTACCCAAAAAGCAGTTTAATTTACTCCCTTTTAGTGGTGTAAGGAGCTTGGGATGCAATCCAAAGACAACTTGGATCTCAGGGTCCTCACGCTCCTGGAAGTTAGTGACAAATCTTCGTTTCTGGATGGCTGAAGAACTGTGAACAAAGATCCATGGCTATGTGTTCACTTATCTTCTCTTTTTTTTTATATGTCTAGTCATACGGTTAACCTTTTGGGCAATCTGCCCCTGAAATGTCTGGATGTCCTCCTGACCCCAAAAGTCCGTCCAGGCTCGCTTGAGTACATGGGTGTCAACATGGATGCAGTCAGCATCCTGCTGGATTTCCTAGAGCGACGCCTTGACAGGGTAAGCTGTGAGGCTGCTGTGCGAGTTCCTCACTGCTCATTTTCACAAGTTCACTGCCAGGCACCTTTCCTTCAGCCTGCATTCAACCTTGAAAAGCCCAGTGCCCAACCCACAGGAGCACCAGGAAGGCATGGTTAGTTTGGAGATATCCCTTTATAGAAGGGGCAGTTTTTAGCAGAGGTGAAACTGTTGTGGTTGGTAGGACTAAAACAACATCTGTCAACTGGGAAGGTTACTGTGTATTTGCTTTCTGGACTGTGGGTAGCGGGACTGGTAGATGATTAGCTGGGTGATTGAAATATCGGTGCTCCATTTCACTCAACTCGGTAGTGATCCAGTGGACAGTTTCTGGAAGCCTGAATTTGCATTATTTCCAAGCTGTCTGTGGTTTTCGGACTCTGGAGTTATTCCAAAGGGCCTCCAAATTTTACCACTGCCCTTCTCTACTCTGGATGCCGTAAACAAGTATTTCTAGCACTGCCATGCCACAGAGCAGAGCTTGGAAAACCATGCAGTTTGAGGAGTGACGAAGCACTGAGGTTCCTGTAGCAGAGGCTGGAAAGCTTCAGTGTCCATCTGTCTCCCTGACGGTCTGTACTCATGTTCTCCACTACTAGCCAGACAAGTTGAGATGAGTGTGACTAACGTGTTGGTTGTTTTGTGGATGCTTCTGCAGGGACACAAGCTGAAGGAGAGTTTGACCCCTGTGCTGAATCTGCTGACTGAGAGTGCCCGAGTCCACCGCCAGACGAGGAAGTTCCTGAAGGCAAAGGTATGCTGTAGTTCAGCCAAAAGTTGAATGATGGAGGTGAGTGATGCACTGAGGAGAGAGGAGAATAGCAAACTACCTGATTATTGCCATTCTCCAGAGAGACCTCCTCTAGCGCTCTACTAGGTTCTATATAGAGATATATGGGTTGTTGGGGCCTTTGATACCCACAGTATTTTTTTTCCACATCTCCTACACTCTGTGGATTTATTAGTTTTAGCTGAGTTGTAAAACACACATGTCTTGCTTCCCCGCCCCCCGTCTGACCTGCCATTGCTGTTCCAGCTCCACTGATCACCCCTTGCTGTGCCCTGGTAGGTGCTGCCTCCACTCCGAGATGTGAAGAATCGGCCAGAGGTGGGGAACTCTCTGCGGAACAAGCTGGTGCGTTTGATGACCCACATCGACACCGACGTGAAGCACTGCGCAGCCGAGTTCCTCTTTGTGCTCTGCAAAGAGAGCGGTGAGTTTCAGGGGCTTGTTGTGGGCTTTGGTGACAGGGAGGCCTGGTGCTTTGGCCTCTGGGCAAGCCAGAGAGCGTGGGATGGGTGACCCTCTGCAGCCAACAGGAACTTCTGTCTTCTCTTAGGCCAGACACACTGGGTAGGGGAAAGTGGGGAGTATCCAAGTGCTCTGCGGGAAGGAGTTGCTGTCTCATGCCAGCAGTGAATGAAAAGTTCTGCCAGGGGACACCCAACGCCCTGCAGAAACCTGGCCTGCATTCAGACCCCCACCCCGTGGGTGGTGTCCCTGCTGTTCCTGGTGCGTCGTGTGGGAGCCTTGCTCCCTGTCAGAGCGCAAAGAAGCGTTGGGCATTTCTGGGTCTCTATGGCCTTGCACCGATCTTGCTGTTGGGGCACACAGGAGCAGATGGGGCTGGAGAGGCAGGAGGGGAAGCACAGGGTGGTCTCTCTCCCCTTCTTCTGGCAGTGTCGCGGTTTGTGAAGTACACGGGCTACGGCAATGCAGCTGGGCTCCTGGCAGCACGAGGCCTCATGGCTGGTGGTCGGGAAGAGGGAGAGTACTCAGAAGATGAAGACACAGACACTGAGGAGTACAAAGAGGCAAAGCCCAAGTAAAGAAGTCTGCTTCCCCTCTGTAGCACCCTTTTTCCTACACCTTCTTCCCATTCCTGCTCTGTCCCTCTGCCTCCCTGCCATCTCCCTTGTCCTCCTCTTTCACATGCGCATTTCCTTCCACATTACTGAACAGTTTCACCCTTACCTTTGTCTTGTTCCACCCTCTCTGCCTGTTCCTTGGGTGGAATGCCTCTGTAGCTGTAGCTGCTCACGGTGCGCGTGGTCACTGGTGCATATATTTGGTCCCTGCAGCTGGGCACAGGCTCTAGAGCAAGTTGGGTTCCTTCAGCTGGAGCCCATTCTGCACCAGACCTGTTCATGGTGTGCACGTGGCAGTATATCTCTCTCTAATCCGGATCTTGCATGCTTTTTTTGGCATTCACACATCTCTCCACAGTGTCAGGCTTTTACTGTGCTCTGGGATAAGGGTGGTCCTTTCTTGCAGTAGGGTTGGAAGTGACAATTACTCCTGTCCGTTTCTAGAGCCCTGTGCTGCTGGAGTGAGCTGTTTTTTGGGGTTTGGGGTTTTTTTGGTCTTTGCCTGCTAGTGGGTGGTGGATGGAGGATGAGTGGTGTGCAGGGGCAGCTCCAGGACTGTGACCAGCTGTGGGTCCCATACTTTCTAGCATCCTGTTCAATGTGGTCTACAGGTTGGGGTTTTGTTTTTTTTTTCCTGTGCTAGCTTTTAGCCTGCTGACTTAAGGAGAGGGAAAAAGTGTTGTCTGTCCTTGTGCACCTGTTTTAAAACTGCACTGTGGAATTGGCAGGATGGGGGTGTTGCTCGCACCAGAGAAATAGGAAGGATTTTTAGGGGGGACAACTGTGCATAAAACAGAAAGAGGTTGGAAGCACCGCATTGCACTGCAATAGCACTTGGGGCTAACGAGACAAGGAGCAATGACGACCAATCTTGCTGTTGTGCTCCTGTGCTCAGTAGAAGCAAAGAAAGTTTTTAAACAGCCCTTTTTTACCTCCCTCCTTTGCCCTGGCCTCATTATTCTTCTTGCAGCATTAATCCTGTGACAGGACGTGTCGAGGAGAAACTACCCAACCCCATGGAAGGGATGACCGAAGAGCAGAAGGAATATGAAGCCATGAAGTTAGTCAACATGTTTGACAAATTGTCCAGGTACTAGAAAAATGTGTATATTTACATCTGCACTAGCACCTGCATGTCTGTGATTTACGTTTATCTCGGACCTTTCTTTGAATGTATTCCCAAGGCCACTACTAACTGAAGGGATGTGAGAGAGAGTGGGGGAGATACATGGGGAAATATTTCCTTAAGCTGGGCCCCGTTATGTGGAGAGGAAGGCACTGCAAGCCTCATACACCTCTTGGCATGATGGCATACTGTGAAATTCCTCTATATGCCTGCACCTGCTGCCTCACCAGCTTTGGCCAGGTGCTCAGTAAGAGCAGCAGCCACTGTCCTGGCAGGGTGCTCAGGAGGAAGCAGCGTTTTGGGGACAGATAGCAGCCAGTGTCACCAATCCCTTTCCCTGCAGGAGTGCCTTCTCTAGTCATCTTTCATCCATCATTAATAGGTGCCACAGAGGAACCTGGAGTCTGCCAACTGAGTTCAGACCACCCCCAAGGGTGGGGAGGAAAAGGGCAGTGTATTTAATGCAGGTATTGCCATCGTGTGTTAGAGGGAGAGGAGCGCCGATGCCAGCGCTAGTTCTCCTCTGGCAATCCTGTACCACACAGAACAGGACCCAAATCAGCCTATTCCAGGGCACCTGAGAATGGCAACACTTGTGGGTTGTGCTTCCAGCCATCACCTCACCATGCTGGAGGTTTTATGGCTACTAGAACTGTCCCCCACTTCTGAAAAGGGATTCTTAGTGGTGGCCTGGGGTGGTTCTGGGCTGTCTCCGGGTGGTTTCCACAAGTCCTACATTTCTGCTGTAGTACTTGTCTGTTCCCGTGTTGTCAGCTGCCAGTTTGTGTTACCTTCCCCCCTCTCCTCCCTGGTTGCAGAGAGCAAGTCATCCAGCCCATGGGCATCACGCCGAGCGGCAACCTGGCCCCCATGGAGAATGCCATCCGCGATATGGCTGAGGAGAGGTTGTCATCTGACTCGGACCTGGGGCTGGACTGATGCAGAGCTGGGGAGCCTCCATCCACTCTCCCGCCAGAACTGGTGCTGCACCCAGAGGCTATTACTGGGCCAGGATGCGCTCCCTGTGGGATCTGGATCCAGCCTGGACACCTCACAGTCCACAACAAGGAACACCTCCTGCCTCCTTTCCAGCTCCATAACTGTGTCTCCTTCCAGAGTCTCTTCGTGGCCTGGCTCCACCTTGGTCTCTCCTGTCAGCAGCCTTGAGGATTTCATACTCCAAATTGCTTCCAGGACTTTCCAGTAGGATTTTTTTTTTTTTTTAAACGTATGATATTTGGGAAGAAGGGGTGCGGGAGGATTTTTCTGTCACATCATCAGGGTTCAGCAGTCTGCGAAGCATCTTGTATATGTGCGGCTGCTTGTCAGGGCGTGCATCGCTGTGCGTAGCTATGCATTGCTGGCCCTATGTGGGGGGAGCCGCTTCCCAGGAATGCAGGTGGGACTGCAGCAGAGGGGTGTGAGCGGTTACTCCCGGCAGTTCTTGGGGACCAGTGTCTGCGGGGTGTCTCGGCACAGCGCATCCATTTCATCAGCAGATAGCCGTACGTGTGTGTGTTGTGTATGGCTGCGGGCGTGACGGTGTCTGTGCAAAAACAGGAGCGTGTGGACTTACGAGTGTGCAGAGGAGGGCAGCGGCGTGTGCACTGTGGGGAGGCGAGTGAAGCCGTTGTGTGAAGCTGCCAGCATTCCCATCGGCCACAGGACAGAAACATGCAGGTTACTGCTGGGAGCGCTCTGATATTCAGTCTCTGGCATTGTGCAGCATTCCTGTACCACAGAGTTTAGGTTTTGGCATTAGCCTCTCCCCATCTCACGCTTTCCAAATGAAACGCCAAATTGTGTGCTTTGTCTGCTGCTTTCTCCTCTGCCTTGGCTTTCCTACAGGTCCACTGCTGTTTGTGCCCAGGGGCTGGTGTCAGTCCTGTCCTTTGCTGTGGCTTAGATTTGTCTTTTTTCTGTTCTGTTTTTTTCTTTTTAAAGAAGAATTGTTTTAAAGAACATCTTCCAGTTTGTCTCATGTACCAGAGCTCCAAAACATACTATCACAAGTAGGAATGCAAAAGTGATGCTAGAATAAAGAAAACCTGACAATTGGGTGCATGGCAGTGATTCATCAAATGTGATAGCTCTGAGCAAGTAAGGAAGTATCTTTGGCTGTTTCTTACTAGCACTTGGTTCTACTCTGATCACCCTGAACTTTACAGTTTTATTAGGAAGGTAAAATTGTAACATTGAACTGGGGCTAAACCAGAACCTTTCCCTGCACCACATCCACCAAGTATAACCGAATGGAGCATCCCAAAGTTAGTGAGCATTGAAGCTTGGGGATTGCAAATCATCTTAGCTCAACCGCTCTGGCCTCACAACACGTGGTTGGTTACAGGACTGTTCCTCATCTCCTTTACAAATGCTCCATAATAGTTGAAAATTGTGCATGCCAGCTCTGTTTTCTGCCTGTGCAACAGGGATTTGCTGCTCAGCCTTTGTAGGATACGAGCCAGCCCCGATGGTTGTTTGGCTGTGTGGGTCTGCTGAGGTTTCTCACTCCCCGTGAGGCAGCGAGTGCAGCAGGGCTGGGGCTCTGGTGGGGAGGCAGGAGAGACTGGCTGGGCTCCACAACAGGGCACCACATCAGGCATCCAGGAAATCTGGGTCTGGGGGAGGCTGCAGATGCGCAGCGGGGGTGAGCAGAGGGTTTGCGAGTGTTCCTGCCTGTGTATTTTTAGGAGCTGGTTCTTTTTTTCTGGAGACTGTCTCTGTGGTGTGAAAACCTGAAGGTATGCTTGCTTCATTTAGTTTAGTTCTTCAGTCATTAAGAATTGTTTCAGTAGTCGTGATTAAAGTTCTAGGCTCTCCCAAGGGTATACAATATTTATGTAAAACTGAGCCACTAAGATTCATATAGCTTCAGTGTATCACAGTTGAAGTTTTTAGGCCAACTGCATATTTCTCACTTTTTTTTAAGTAACTAGCAAAAAAACCCCACCACAGACCTATGTGAAAATGCAGACGTCAAAGCTCTCCAAAGCTTTCATAGAATCATAGAATAAACTATTCTTGGGTTGGAAGGGACCTTTAAAGGTCATTTAGTCCAACCCCCCTGCAATGAGCAGGGACACTTTTTCCATGCAAAAGGAAAAGTGGGGGATATATTTTTAATGCAGTGCTTCTGATGATGTTGTATTCTAACTTTCTGTTGTGCTTAGGACCCTGAGTTGCACCTGACAGGCACTGCTTTGAAAAGCCCCGGTGCAGGGGCTGAACTTGCTCCTTCTGGGGTAAGGGTTTATAAACGGGGTATGCGTTAAAAACAACACGTTGCCACCATTTTAAGTGTGAAGCAACATGCTACGAGGCTTCTGGTGCTCTGCAAAGTGAGAACAGCCCTTCTGCTTTTCCTGAGGCCACGCAAACGCTTCCGCTGGGCCAGTCCCGGCTGCGAGGAGGAACATGCAGATAGATTTGAATTGTGCATTTGGATAAACAAGTCTGCAGGTCTGAATGGGAACTTGTTCAAACCTTTCTTCAAGGAAGCAGCTGGGACACCAAGCGCCGAACTCTCTGTTCCTGTAGCATTAGCAGTAGATGTGCCAGGCTTGTGTGGGGTCCCTAGAGCTAGTCTGATTTATAGCGGATGAGTATTAGGTCCAAACACTTTGAATTATGTAAACAGATAGCTGTAAGACAGTGTTTTGAGGCTCTAGCTTTGCCCTGGGAAGGGCTTTTAGGCATAGAAGTCAGTAACAGTGTCCAGTGTTAGTAAGACACAGCTGTGTGCTCAGATGTTTTTATACCCTTTGCTTGGGTTTTCTGCAGTTCAGTATTAACAGTAACAAAATGGTGGCATAAAATGTTTTGCATTTTGTTGTACTTGTTTAGAGCTGGTACTGATCTGGGATTACCTCTTAGGACAGGTGCTGTGATAAACAGATGGGTCAGCCAGGGCCACCTGGGTGTGCTTTCAGTCCCCACCACCAAATTTGGGTGCTGGGCAGATGAAATTCATGCTCTGTTGCAGGGAAGAGGCTCTGCTACACCTGTGACATGCAAAGTACATCTGGTAGGGCATGTTTGGGAAAGAGCAGGACATCACTGCACTGCTCTGATGCTGCCTCTCCCTGGGACAGCATTTACAGCGAGGAAAGGCAGTTGTGTAAAGTTAAAAAGAAAAAAAAAGGTGGTAAAAAAAGCAGGTGAAAGGAGTGGTGGTGGGGACAGGATGTGTTCGAACAGTAGGGAAGGTCTGAAGTTTACAGAAAAAGCTTCAGGTGACATCGGCAAAAGAATTAGAACTCTTTTTATTATTAAATAATTAACTACACTAATTCAAAACTCTCCCAGCAGCTTGAGTTGGTGTTCCTGAACAGGAATGGGGGGCAGGCCCCGCCATGACAGCATTTCTCCCCTGATTAGCAGAGATTTCATCTGAAGAATAAACAGTCTGCAGCAGCTGAAAGATCAGGACTAAAAGAAGAGTATCTGAGGAGGAGCTGTGAAAGGAGTTGGTAGATGCTCAGTCTGGTGGCAGGAGCTGGAAAACTCACTCCAGACTGTCTTGCCTTAAGGTCTGACCTTCATGGCATGTTCAACTCCTGCTCCTTGAAAACCAGGCGCTCCGGGAGTCTCCGAGGCTGGACGGCTCAGAAGGAGGGAGCCCCAAAGGGCAAGCTGCATACGCACAGCGCATCTGACATGCTGCCGCGAGCTCCCAGCCACTTACTGGTGAAGCTCTCTGGGCTGGGCATGGTCAAATGGTGTGCCAATGGGTGACAGCCAGAGCTGTGGAAGAGCAAAGTCTCTCCTAGTGGGTGCCGAAATGAGGCAAGACAAGGAAGGAACAGTGCTTGGTGGCTACATCAACTGTTCTGAAGTCTCGGGTAGGAAAGCCTTCATATGCAGAACCAGTTTGCAGCTTGGCATTTGGGCTTTGCTCCCTTCAGTGTCCCTTCGTGGGTAAGGGCCTCTCCGCTCTGCTTCCAGGCTGGCAGGACTGAGCCACGAGCATCCCCTCCTCCCCACAGTGCCAGTCCTGTGTGGATTTCCTGCTGCAGAGCCGGATGGCCTCTTCCACAGCTCCCTGCCATGATCTCTTTCTCTGCCCATGCTGAGCATGACAATGTCTCCTTTTCAAGGTGAACATCGCCCTCCAGCAGCAGGGAGCCAGCTGTCCTATTTGTCTTTTGCATCCAGCTAAAAATAGAAAGACCACACAGTGTTTGCTAGGGTGCCTCAAGCCTGCCAGCCCTGTTAGCTCAGCCAGCAATGCTTCCTGGCACCAAAATCCCAGAGTGAGGAGGAGTTTGGTTTTCATGCTTTACCACATTTACATCAGCGTTATCCATCAATGATTGAGAGCAGCACAAGCATTAAACCAAGGGCTGCCTGATCTCATACAAATGCAAAAACGCTTGCAGTGAAAAAACAAAAACCTAACCAAGACACTAATAATTCATATTCATTCCTACCCCATAATGTGATGAAAGGAAAAACAACCTGGATGTTAAAATTGGAATCCTGAAGCCAGATTTTCTCTTGGGTCAAAGAAGTCATGTATGGACAGTATATCTGTTAAAAATACAACTGGCTTCTGACTACACTGAGTTGGCAGAGCCCTACTACATACAAATGGAGCTGTGTCCATGTACACAAGTGGAAGAGTTGGCCCAGCCCACAAGTTACAACTGCTTAAATAAAAAGTTTAAAAAGTGTTTGATGCCAAATGTGGAAAAATCTTCCCAGCAGGTCTAAAGTAATGTAATAATTAACATTAGCACTAAACTCAAATTAATTAAGAACTTGCTCTCCTACAATTTTTCACTTTGGAAGATCTCAGAAGATTACACATATAAGAAGAATGGCATAGGGAAATAAATGATCAACAGGGGAGAAAGTCAAGTCTTTAGTTAATAATTCAGTGCTGTCAGGTGCAGCAAGTACCCTCACCCCTGCCTCCTGCTTGCTGTTGGTCGCATGGCTGGCCCCTGCAGTACCTTCTTTGCTCTCGGAGTGCAATTAGAGACTCCTTTTTGTTACTACTATTACTTATTTCTCGCAATGACCAAAAAAACCCACTAGAAATGAAACCAAAGCAATTAAGTGAATGTACAGAAAGAGGAAAGCTCTACTAAGGTGATGCTTGGTTCTGCTCCTTGGTTTAGCTCAGTAATTACTCGTGTTAATGTGCCATTAACAGCATCACAGGCTCAGGTGGGGAAAATTCAGTGTAAAAGCCAATGCCTGAACAGCAGCATCAGCACCCGAACGCGTGCCCCACTGCGTGTCTGCACGCTCAGTGGAGTTTTCTAGTCTCCTTGCATGAGGGAAGCGTTGCCTGAAGAAGAGAGTGCCCATCTTTTGTGTTGCTTAAGTGCAAAGGTGAGTCCTCTGCTGACTTACAAGACTGTACTGGATTAATCTGATAGATGACAGAGGGAATTTCTGGTTGGTCACCGCCAGCTCCAGGAAACCATACCTTCATCTATAGGGCTTTTTCAGTGTGTTTGGGAACAACAACAACAAAAAAAAGATGAAATCAGCAGAAAGCTTTTTAGTAACTGAGTGGATCACTGCTTGAAGAAGTGCTCAAGTGCTCTCATTCAACCCAAAGCCTGGCCTTTTCCGTATTCTTCTTGTCTCATCTGAGGTGGGCAGATCTGCATCGTCCCCTTCTGTACCACTGAAACATTCAGCAACACAGCACTCTGCTCTGTGGCACCTTCACTGTGAAACAGCACTGAGGGTTGGTGGGCTTTTTAAAATTTTTTTTGCACTTTTCTGTGGTCCTTTCCTCTGAATGCAGACTGCAAGTGTGACAGTGTTTGTGGTGCAGGTCTAACCCAGCAAGCAAACCTGCTCCCCCCAGGATAACTCCAGCACAAGGAACAAAGAGGCTAAGGAAGGGAGGCGGGGCTCTAAGCCCTTTCCCACCTTTTCTTTTTCCTTCTGAATTAGTGTTTGCATTTCTTCCTTCCAGTCCAGCAGCTCCACCAGCTTCTCAACCCCACTGACCACGTCCCCCAGCTGGGCTATGTCATTGTTGCGTTGCTGCCAGGCGAAGGGTCCTACGAGGTCTCGGTTGATCAAGACTCGGGGAACAGAGCTGCGAACAGCCCCTGCCAGGCTGGCAAAGGGCTCCACCTGAAGGAGGGGAACCCAAAGGAGCAGAGAGAGACGGTCACCCTGCTGAGCAGCACTGTGGCCATGAATTCACTGCACACCAAGCTTGTAACTGCTGTGTTTAACAGTTCTCCCATCATGCGCTAAGCTATCCCAGTTTTGAACACGTTACGGATGTCACCGGTTACCCTGTGGCCTTTCCTCAGGTAGCTGCAAAACTCATCGCTTGCCCTGCAGGTGCCCACCTTTACCGGGAGCACACAAGGTTTTCCAAGGGTCTCCTGGAGTGCATGCATCCTATTTCTCACCCTGCCACCTCAAATTTTACCTCGATAACGCAGTTTCTCGCCTTCTCCTCTAAACCCTCTCTCTTCTGCAGAGTCCCCTTGGGCCCCATTTTCCATGTGTCTTTTTCCCTTTGTGAGCAGGGGTTTCCCTTAGTCCCAGACCTCCAGGGATGTTCCGATGATGAAAAGCAGGTCTGCCATGGGGAAGTCTGTCACGTGCAGGAAGAAGCGCTGCGGGAGCTCCTCGCCAAAGAACACAATGTCAGGCTTGATGACTCCAGTACAGACCGGACAGTGAGGGACCTTGTCTGCCATGACATCCCCCTGAAGCAAGAGCACCCGACACGACTTGTTATGGGGCAGCGCATACCTGCACAAGCAGGGTCAGAACCACAACACATCCTCACAGCAACATCCAGCCCCAAGTCTGGTCCCCTCCAATAAAACCTCTTGGCCCTGTGGGCAAAATTACAGGCCTGCAACAGCTTCCTCTCCATGCATTAATGTATGTATCAATGCCCAACTGCCACCACTCACCCTGAAGTCCTCTCCTGGGAACTTCCTTCGACAGACCGTACAAGTGGCAGTGGCAAAGGTGCCATGAGCTTCCACCAGTCTATCTGGAGGGATCCCAGCAACTGGAACACAGTGGGAGAAGACCAGCTCAGCGTGAGGTGACTGAACCAGAAACTCCACATTCACTGGCCATTTCTCCAGTCCTGCTGCCTATTCTGCTTCTCGCCCTCATGTCTTCCTGGCACTCTGCTGCTGAGAACTGGGGAAACGAAAACTCACCTCTCTCCAGCCCGTCAATATTCTGGGTATAGAGGCGCAGGAGAAGCCCTTTGTCGTGCAGGAGTCTCAGGAAATAGTGGGCATAATTGGGTCTGTAGTTGCCAGGGTAGAGCTCCTTGGCCAAAGTGAAAAAGGGCTTAGGGTTGACAAAAAAATACATCAGTTCGAAGATGGCTTCTGGGTATGGGATGTTGTACTGCTCAAGGTTACTGTAGAGGCCACTCCCCGGGGACCTGCAAAGAGAGGAGAGCGGGGCCAGGAGTCAGAATGCAAGAAGAGATGCCACCCACCACAGAGCCAGACCAAGACACAATGGAGCGGACAGCCAGGTCCTTGGGTTCTGGCTGCTTTGTGCTGTCCATTGTGTGTCAAGAGAGCAGCTGAAACTACCCCTGGACTGAGGAACCTGTCTCCCATCCTTGCTCTACTGCCACCCCACCTTCTCCCGGCTGCAGAGGTGTGCCCGCAGTCAGAGGAAGGGAAGGTCTATGCTGACATGCTGTGAGGACCATGCTGTCTTCTAGCTGGAGCATCTTGAGCCTGTGCCACGGCCACATCGGCTCTTCTCTCGTGTCCGAGGTGGTGCAGTGAGTGCAGCCACAGAATTAAGCAACCATCATGAAGACCTGGGACAAGGAATGGCCCAAAGTCTGAGTGGTGAGGCCAGCCTCCTTTGGCTGGAGAAGGAGGATCAGCAGGCATGGAAACTCCTGTGCCTAGTCTAGCCTGGCATAGATAAACAAAATGGAGGGGTGAGAGGAGTAGCAGGCACCAGCATTGTCCAACCTGAAGATCTTGGCCCTCCCAGCACTGAAAAAGGACAAATGAAACAATGGAGGCCCTACCTGAAATCTGGGATGCCACTGGGTGTGCTAATCCCAGCGCCAGCCATCACCACCACTCGGCGACACTCCTTCTTCCGAATTAGCTCTGCCACGTCCTGCAGGGTGAGCTTCTGCTTCCCACTGTCATCTCCCCATCTGCCCATTCCTAAAACAGCTCTGGCAGCAGCAGACAAAGAGAGGGGCCTGGTCCCTTGGATCCTGCTCAGAACAGAGAGAAAGCACAGCAGGTAGCATGCCGACAGCAATGCCAGCTGAAAACTGCTCAGGGGAGAAAACCACCCGAAGAATCTTGCAGAAAGCTCTTCAATCGGCAGGACTGTGTGCTAGTACTTAACAAGGAGAAAGCTTAACCATTAGTCTAATCCATACCGCAGGAGTAGATACCTTCCATTGCACTTAGGCAAATCTAAAACTACCCAATCACTGGTAGCCCTATGAGAGGGTTTTTTGGGCAGGGGATGGACAGTAGCACTGAGATGTGCAAGTCTCATAGTCAATTTACATGGCTCTTGGGGTAAGGAGGACTTTTTTCTATGTCCCGAGTTTCAAGAAGTTTCTAACAGGGTGATGCGGTCACCCTGCAACAACGCTGCCTGGGTTATCACAGATATTTTAATTTCTCTCTTTCCCCCAAGGGCTCTGCCTTGAGAGAGTTCCACGTGTAGATGGCAAAGCCCTAAAGGAGTCACAGGCCATCACTATGTACAGAAGAGGCAGAGAACAGTCATTATCATCTCAAGGAACAGCTTCTCCCCGCACAATTAGCGCTTGCTGGTGCAGGACATTATCAGCAGTCCAGAGAAGGCGTGGGAACGCGAAGAGCCAAGAGAGAGCTGCTGGGTCTTGGCAATCCGCAAATAGCAACTGCCGAGCCATAAGTGTCAACTGAGCCTTAGTGTGGTTGACACTGCCTTCACCAGGGCATGGCTCTGCCTTGTCACAGCAGGTTCCCAGGGAGCTAAATTCACAATCCGGCAACCACTGATATTTCTTGGTACATCTCTCTACTCTTCGAGCTCCCAGGCCAGCTCTGGCTTAGGGAGATGGTGACCCATCTGCCTATTTAGACAGGGAAGGTGATGTCCTCCAGCCCATGCTCGCATCCTGACGGTATCGGTTCCTTCCCCTTGGCAGCCCGGTGCAGAGGCCTGGTGGGCATCAGGCACCAGCACTGGCCGTGAGGCGGTGGGCGCGCCGAGCGAGCCAGCCCTACCTCCGTGCTCCGCAGCCAACTGCCCCCTCGCTGTGCCCAGGGCAAAGGGAGAGCCGAGCCAGGCCCCGCTGGCCGCCGCCGCTGCTGCCGCCGCCGCCATCCCTGGGGCCGCGCTCCCACAGGCTCCTCCATGCTGCAAGAAAGCGCGGAGCCGGTGAACGGGTGTTGACGGAGACACGGAGGGCAGCAACGCGCGGGTGACGGTGCTGCCTCCCCTCAGGGCCCTTCCCCGCACCCGATCCCCTCCCTCGGCCGGCCGGGGCTCACCCGCCGCCAGGAGCCCGCCGCCGCGCCGCGCCCGCCGCTCCATGGCCGCGGCAGCGGCCGCGCTCGCCGCCGGGCACCGGCCGCGGCGCTACCGCAATGGCCCGAGTAGGCGCGCCCGCCTCTCTGGCAGCGACCTGGCCTCACCCCTCCTCCCGCTGCCCCGCGCCCCGTTTTGGGTCGTTTCGGGGATTCTGGGGGTGTTTGTTTGGGGAGGGAGGAGGCAGGCCGCGAGAGGGGGGCCCAAGGCGTTGCCATGGCTACCGCGGGGCGGGGGGCGATCGCCGCGGGGCCCTACGGTACCCAGCGTGCCCCGCGCGGCGCCGGAAGTGAGTGTGCATTTCCGGCGGCCGCGAGCGCGGGGGCGGCCGGGTGTCGCTGTCGCTGCCTCCTCTCTCCCCGCTTCGCGCCGGCCGCCGCCATGAAGGACGTGCCGGGCTTCCTGCAGCAGAGCCAGAGCTCGGGGCCGGGGCAGGCCGCCGTGTGGCACCGCCTGGAGGAGCTCTACAACAAGAAGTGAGTTGGGGGGGAGCTGCTGTGGTGACACCTGCCCCGGGGGGCCGCAGCCCTCGGCGGGGCCGGCCCGGCTCCCGGCCGCCTCTCCCGGGTGTTCTGGGGCGCTGCTGTGGGGCCGTGCCCCTCCACGCACCTCCCCAGGGCCGAGCGTGTGCTGTCCTGGCCTGTCGCACGGAGGCGGCGGCCCGCGGCCCTCTCCGGGGCGCTGAGGTCGGGGTGCGAGGTGCCGGGCTGAAGAGCCCTCCCGGGGTGGGAGTGGGCTGCTCCCTGTGTCCTTGTTGTGTCCTGGTAATCGTTTAAGCAGCGCATGTGTGGAAAACCGGGGAGTTGATTTCCGCGTTATTTTCCTTGGGGTCCCTTTACGCCGGTGCTCGGAGGGGGAGGTCTCTCCATCGTTGGTCGCAGCAGCCGCAGAGACAGGCGGGTTCAGCAGACTTTGAGTGTGAAATATAGGCTATGGCACGAGCTGAGGAGCTAGTATAAAGTAGGAACTCACTCAATGACCTTTTTCTTTCTTAAGACTCTGGCACCAGCTGACTCTGCAAGTTTTGGACTTTGTTCAGGACCCTTGCTTTGCCCAAGGAGATGGACTCATCAAGGTGAAGTACTTGATTGTTGCCGAGGATTTTATCTTTACGTAGCGAAGACGAGTGGTGGTATTTTTGTACTAGTGAAAAATAATCAGCTTGTGACTTGTCTGGTTAATTATTACACCAGGTGAATTCAGCTTTCTGGGGCTTATGCACGAGATGCGAGTGTGCAGGATTTGGTTGGTGCATGAACATTCTCCTAAAATTAAATGTGTCAGTTTTAGAAGTTTCAAAATGATCCCTTAATTTCATTCACTTAAGATTTGGGGGGGGGGGGGGGAGATAGTGGTGCAGGGGGAGCCTTTTTCTTTCCCTTTTGTAACAAGGGGTTTGCAACTGCAAGTGTAGATGGATTGTCAAGTGTTCATAAAAACGTCAAAGTATTCAGTAGGTTATTTCCCCTACTGCCTGGGAACTTCTTCCATTTATGAAGATAATGGCATACTCAGTCCAGAGTTGCATATTCTCTGTATTCTACAAGTAATCATGTATTTTAGCTCTCCTTTGTGTTTTTAGGTTAAAATTTGGTTTCCCAGAAGTTAGTTATTTCCATGTCAAAGAGCTGTGGGTTCCTAGAGACAGTCTCTTCTCCAAATGTGTGCAAAGAGCAGTTTGAAAGCTTTAGGCCTGTGCTTATTGTACAGTGATGACTGAGGACGTGCACCAGGCCAGCCCGTAGCAGGGACACGTTGTGTTGTAGTGCCTACTAGCTTGCGAGACTCTTGAATCACTCCTTGCAGCTGGAAGGAGACTGCAGAGATAGAATTGTCTAAAATGAGCAATTTTTGGCTCCAGCATTCTGTACAGTATAGACATTTCTATACTGGATGCCCACTGCTTTGTTGGAAAAAATGAATTGGAATACCGTGAAAAGCAAGTGTTGTAGCTGAAACGAAATATCCTTTTGCCCTGACTGTCGATATCTTTGTACCTACAGCTCTATGAGAACTTCATCAGTGAGTTTGAACACAGGTGAGTTTGTTTGCCTGGAAGTTTTTTGGTAACCTACTGATGACTGAGACTGTTCTGACAGTGAGTTTCTTGTTCTAGGGTGAACCCCTTGTCCCTGGTAGAGATCATCCTTCATGTAGTCAGACAGATGACAGGTAAGTGTCCTTACTTGTTACTTACAGTATTTTTAGCAGCTGATGCCTGTGAAATTTAACTAATTAATAGTAACAGCTAAATCTTCACTGTTAAGCCATTGTCTTTCTGGTGTATTGAAAAGAGAAAGCACTAACTCAAAGAGCTTAAACAATTGCTGCTACATAGAGTAGCGAGTTACTCCTTCACTAGAGAAATGGCTGGTGAGCAGAAAGCCCGGCCTATGATAGTAGCACCTTGTGAAGGCTGAGCAGTACCTTATAGAAAAAATATATTCCAGTCTTCATGAACACAGGAAAAGGATATATTTCTAGGTTGAGATTTAGTTCCACAGGAATTACAGATATTGCTGCTTTTATTTTTTTCCTCCAGATCCCAGTGTGGCACTTACTTTTCTGGAAAAGACTAGAGAAAAGGTATTTTTGAAATATATTTTTTTCTGGTAGTCCACCTACAGGAATTGTTTTGTGTATGTGGTATAGCTGAAGAGGCAGATATGTGTGTGTTGAAACTTATGCTGGAGAATACCTACTGCTTTTTTCAGTGAACAACTCTGTTTTAATGCAGGAACACGGTAACAAGTGAAATGCAGCCAACACAGTCTAGGTTTCGAGAGCCTACCTGGCTGCAAGGGTAACACTCTCTGAACACGTATCTTTCTGTAACTGCAGGTAAAAAGCAGTGATGAAGCTGTCATTTTGTGTAAAACGGCCATTGGGGCGCTCAAGCTGAACATTGGAGACCTGCAGGTCACCAAGGTGAGGTGATGACCTGAGTAGTTCAAGTGTTCCGATATTTTGGAGCACTGTAACGCACTTCAGCAGTTACTACAGCACGGACGTGCCTGTGTGTGTGCTTCAGTTTTGAATGAGATGATAAATCTGCAGTTCCTGAGACTTCCAGGAATATCTGCGGTTCTGCTTTACACCTTGTAGGCCATAAAAATGCATGTATATTACTTAACAGCCAAATCTCTGAAGTTTCAGTAAGATTCTGATGCATGTAGCTTTGAGGTGCTGTTGCTTATTGGTGGCCTGCAGCTGATCACTGCAGCTGTTGGTTGTGCTCAGCTCAGAAGAGAGGGAAAAAATAACTTGATGTATTCCAGTTTGCAGTTTAGAGGGTCTCATGAATTCAACAGTATATATGCTGCTTGTTGGCGAGCTGCTAATGATGACTGAATTAGTCTATCATTTCCTATGCTGTGTATGTTGCTTTTTTCATCTCTTGGCTTTTTTTAGAACTAACTCTTAAACCCAAGATGAGGGGTTTTTTATGCAGTGCAGCTTTGTGTCTCTTAGAGCAAGTACAAAGTTTGATGGGTTTGGTGGGTACAAGTATATATAAAGCATGTGTGTGTAGTATATATATGTATGTAAGTATAGCTGCAGGGTTGTTTGGGGGGGGGGGTTGTGGCTTGGGGTTTTTTGTGTTTTGGTTTTTTTTGTAACCTAACTACTATGTAAGGGGAGAATGCCCTTGCTTTATTTTTAATGCCGTGGCAGTGGCTTTGGCTGTGGTCCCATCTGCTCTACTACTGACTGTATGTTACTGCTGGACCACACAAGGATGCTGTAACCCTTACAGTGGTGAGCTAGAAGGCTGGGAGCGTGGGTGTGGATGAGATGTACCTTCAGCTGTAACAAACAGGTTTTCCCTCTCCTCTAGGAGACCATTGAGGAGGTTGAGGAGATGCTGAACAATCTCCCTGGGGTGACTTCAGTTCACAGCCGCTTCTATGATCTCTCCAGCAAGTACTACCAGACGATTGGGAACCATGCTTCTTACTACAAAGACGCTCTGCGGTTTCTGGGATGCATTGATGTTAAAGATCTGCCAGGTAACTCCTCCTTTGCCAAGCATAGAAAGTCCCAGTTTTCATTCTCTGTTTCATCACTTCAATCTAAATAAATGCACTGGCAGAAAACAGGTTTTCTCAATGTTATTTTGACTCTGCCATAGTTGGGCCAGGGTCTAGCTAGAAAGGGGAAGAACCCACAAGAAGAATGGCTGAGTAGAATTGTGCTTCTAAGCTGTGTTGAGATGATGGGGGCGGGCAGTGCCCCCATCAGAAGGGATAGTTTGTTCTACTTCCCAAAAATCTTCAGTATAGATTCAAAAAGTGGCCCTTCTGTGCTACTACTGTGGCTACTGCAGGTTTCTGAATTTCAGGCTCGGGAGAGGATGAGGAGGAGGACTGGGAATGATTTGATATAGGCACAGAGAGGAGGGTCAGGCAGGGACTGATGGGGCTTAGACTGCTGCTGCATCCAAAGTTTTTGGTTTGGGGTGTTTTTGGTTTGTTTTTTTTCCAGTATCAGAGCAGCAGGAGAGAGCCTTTACCCTGGGACTGGCAGGGCTCTTGGGAGAAGGTGTTTATAACTTTGGGGAGCTGGTAAGTTGATGGCTGCATTGCTTCAGTTGTTGAGTATCGGGAATCGGTTTTATCCTATTAACGCTGTCTTGCCTGGTTTCTGCAGCTCATGCACCCCGTTCTGGAGTCCCTGAGAAACACTGATCGGCAGTGGCTGATTGACACGCTCTATGCCTTCAACAGTGGTAATGTAGAGACATTTCAGGCTTTGAAGTCAGCCTGGGGTCAGCAGGTGAGCAAATGAGTTGCTGTATTGCTTAAGGCCTAGGCTCAATATTTACAAAGGACACTTAGATTCTGTGGCCCTTTACCTTAAGGATTCCTGACTCTGGTGCACTGGTATAATTTTAGTCATAGCATAGTAATGTTTCTTTCATCTTGATACATGTCATGAGTTTTCTTTTTGGCTGCCTCTGTGTCTGGTTGATGGAAAGAAGTAAAGAGAAATCTCTTGTGATCCAAGGGGAAAGCAAACAAAAACGTCATGCAGTCCTGCACAGGAAGATAATCTCTGATTTAATTTCCATAACGCCATTCACTCCCAGTATTAAACTGCTTCCAATGTAAAATAGCGGTTTTCTCTTGCGTTCTAGGAAGTTTGAGGAAAACAGTGCTGTGCTGTTGGCTATTAACGACGCTAGCTATACCAGAAATTACTGACCTAGCAGTAATTTACAGGTTGACTTGTATGTCCACTTGCGCAAGGCTGTGGCCTTTGATAAAAGGTTGCCAGCCTTGCACCGCGCCGCATTTAATTGTGCGGTTCTTATGTTTTGTTCTATGGACACATTACCAGGTAGTGGGTGGGTTGTAATGGCCTCGTCCCTCGTAAATGAGGGTAGTGGGTCCCCGTGTGGCTTACTCCTGTGCGTGGCATGCTGTTCCGCCCCGGAGGCGGGGGAGACTGACAATGAATTTCCTTGTTCCATTTTATCCTCTTACAGCCGGATCTGGCTGCAAATGAAGCGCTTCTACTGCAAAAGATTCAGCTGTTATGTCTTATGGAGGTGAGCCGAGATCTGTGATGTGTTAAATGTGGGAAAGGGGCTGCTCCAACCACCTTTTGGTGGTGGCAGCACTGTTTGATATTCTGTTCTCTGCTGGGCGCGTTCGTTCACTGGTCTTACAGTAACTTGTGGGTGTAAGTAGTTGACTGCCAGCTTTGCCTCTAGGTGGTGCCAAGAGGCAAGTACTGCTAGAAAAAAAGCCTTGTGGCCTGCTACTTGTTTGCAGTTTCAAGGGTGTCCCCTTTCTGGCAGGATGTGGGGAAGAAAAGAGCAAGCTTTGTATCTTGGGGGTGGTATCTGAAATGATAACTCTTAGAGTATGTTCTAGTATAACAGCGATTTCTAAAACACAGTCCCTGGTTTCCTAAGGACTGAAAAGCCTTTCTCTGGCAGGTAACCCTAAATGTTTAAACAGTTTCTTTCCTGTCACTTGAAGGCTTTGGCTCTGCTACTACCGAATAGTACTTGTGTATAAACCTCCGTCGTCTTGGATATCTTTGAAAAACTTAAACATTGAGTTAACCGGAGCATAATGTATGTTTATACACACCCACATAGCACTATGTGCCTATGTTGCTGTGTGTGTATATATGTTGCATTTCTAGTCACTTACCGTGAAGGAGTTTTACCACCTATAGGTACTGTGTTTTCTCAGGGATTTGGTATGCACCGCGATATTTCAACACAGATTGATCTGCTTTATTTGGAGATTATGTTGTTTCCTTGAAAACCTGCTGCTTGGAGCAGCAAGGTGTGGCTGGAGGAGGGAGGGGTACGATTCCTTTCTGCTGATGTAAATGCATTTTTCCTTGAAGTGTTTTGACTGATTAAATATGAGAAATGCAGTTGCTGTTGCAGATTGAGACCTCAGCAGGGCAGCACGAGGGAAGCTGTGTGCACTGCTGGAAAAAACTAAAGCTGTGTGGGATTTTTTTTTGCTT
Source organism: Phaethon aethereus (assembly GCF_964289735.1). Lineage (NCBI taxonomy): Eukaryota > Metazoa > Chordata > Aves > Phaethontiformes > Phaethontidae > Phaethon > Phaethon aethereus. The sequence goes on along the minus strand of NC_138579.1, from coordinate 71,761,732 downwards.
GTTTACTTGAATTCAGATGACTTTCACCCGACCAGCCAACCACAGACAGCTCACTTTTGAAGAGATTGCCAAGAGTGCCAAAGTCACTGTGAATGAGGTGAGTTCAGGTTTAGACAAACTTATTAATGCCTAAGTTCTGAAGATCTAAAAGTGACTGGATAGACCTGCTTACATAGGTGAAGTCTAAGTAGAAATGTTCTCCCTTGTTCTTGTGCATTTGGAGAACTTCTTTCTTTTATGAGAAGGAATTAGCTCCTTGGTGCTCCTGTTTCTTGGTAAATAAATTTTTGAAGACTCTTAGTCATAGCCTTAAGTTGGAAGAGAGCTCTGTAGGTCATCTGTCTCCACCTGCTCTTGAAAGCAGGCCTTTGGATTAGGTTATGCAGGGTCCGGCCAAGCTGTCTTGAGTATTTCCAGCGAGGGGAAATGTCACTGATGTTTAATTTTTCTCACAGTGAAGAATTTTCTTCTGTTATCCAGATGGAATTGCTGCTGAAGCAAATCCTGCCTGTGGTCTCTAGTCTTTTCGCCATGCATCCTTGTGAAAGTAGTACCTCATCTTCCGTGTTACTACCCTGTAGGTACCGGAAGACTGTCATGAGGTATCCCCCAAGCCGCCTCTTACCTAGGCTGAACAAATACAGTTTCTTCATAATGTCAAGTTCTCAGCCTCCTAATCTTGGTGGCCCTTTGCTAGACTCTCTCCAGGTTTGCAGTGCTCCCCTTAAACTGCAAGGGGGTGGTGCAAAACTGGACATGGTGCTGAGGGGTGCTCCAACAAGTGCTGCGTGGGCTCATCGCACCCCTTGGTCGGCTGGCTGTGTTCTTGCTGGTGCAGACCAGGACCCAGTTCTCCTTTGTTGCTACATGGGCACACCCCTGGCTCTTGCACAGTTTGCTGTCTCCCCCAGACTCTGCTCCTTTCCCTCAGAGTAAACTCTGCTGAGTACATTTGGAGTACACCGCAGCCAGTCAGACCTCATCTGTGCTGTTGCTTGGGATCGTTCTGTCTCGGGTGCAGGACTCCATGCTTATCTTCACTGTACTTCACGTCAGCCCAATCTATCAAGCTCTCTCTTCATGGTAGCCCTTATTTCCAGCACATCTACCTCTCCCTTCCAGTTTGGTGTCATCTGTGAACTTGTGTCCAGCTAGCTTAATGATTATTAAATAATTTCAGACCCAGTGTCACCCCTAAGGAGCGCTACTCATGACCAGCTGCCTGTTCAATTTCAAGCCACTAACTACTACTGTTTGAGCTCAGTAGTTTAGCAGATTTTCCACTCATCTTGTGGTCCTTCTGTCTGTTCTATATCTTAGCAGCTTGTCAACAAGGATGTGGTAGAAGGTCTTGTTGAGCACTTCGCTAAAAGAAAGGTACAGGGCACCTACAACAAGGCACCTACAACGCTCTCCTTGACCTCTGAGCAAGTTTTTTAATTTAAAAAGGCAATCATACTGGTTGAGCACATCTTACCCATGGTAAACCCATGTTGGCTTTTTCCAATTACCCTGTCCTTCCTGAGATTTCAGAGAGAAGAAACAAAACCTTATCTTAGAGAAAAGAAATCTCTCCTGTATATTTAGATGTTGAGTCTCAGGGCAGGATTAAAACCCAAGAGAGGATGGATGTGAGAGAGGCTGCAGCTGCTCTTGATTTTGTTGTGTAGTAAACAGTCTTCCACAAGCTAGTGCCTTTTAGAGGTTTTATTCATCTCGGGGGGGGAAAGTCGGTGATTCTCAATTTTTTCCTTGAATTATTCTTTTTGTTTGTAGGTGGAACTGCTGGTGATGAAGGCGCTCTCCGTAGGCTTGGTAAAGGGCAGTATTGATGAAGTTGATAAGAGGGTGCATATGACGTGGGTGCAACCACGCGTGTTGGATTTACAACAGGTAATGACCAGCTTGAATATTAAGGCGCTACTAGCTTGTTTTCTTATGTGAGGTAACCTGGAAATTAAAATAAGAGCTGTGAAGGGTCACTGTCTGAGAATTCATCTCCTTAGTGCTTGTTGAAGATGCTCAGGCAATGAGGAAGTGTATCAGCTTTTCCTCATTCCTTTTTATATTGCTGCCTTTAGCTCCTACAAAATGCATCATATACCCAAGGTATCTGGGTTTTGCAGTAAGTAGTTGGAAACCTGTCAGGAGATAGAATAGGGTATTGGTGACATTGCTCTCCTGAAAGCCGCACAAACCACCATAGAACACAAATGCTATGACTGTTTTCCAGAAGGATGCAGACATCTATGTGGCTGCTTCAAGCCTAAGTGCATGAAACAAAATCTTGGAGTTTCTTGGTTGTAGGTGGCACAATTTACGTGGGAAGAGGGAAGTACAGGGTGATTAAAGATGAAGGTGCTGAGCTTCTCAAGTTCATCCTCATAACATTTTAGGAGACTGTATAAGGTGCCCTTACCTTTAAAAAAAAAAAAAAAAATTAAAATCAGTACATGGAATACTAGCTGCAAACAATTCCTTTTGTGCATTTCAATTTAATTTCAAACATTGCCGTTTTGAAGGTAACAGATGTTAAGTAGCATCTGTTCTAGGTGTGTGGGGTTTTGAGAAACTGTTCGGGATCTCAAGTGTTTGTCCTTAAAGGGTGAATATTGATATTTCCAGTAGTTGAGGCATTAAAGTTACTGTGGGCTTGCCTTGCAGATCAAAGGAATGAAAGACCGCCTGGAGTTCTGGTGCACAGATGTGAGGAGCATGGAGATGTTGGTGGAGCACCAAGCTCACGACATCCTAACATAGAGGACCTTGCACTACCCCTGGGAGAGTACTTTCTACTGCTACTGACGCTAGCAGCACTCAGACCACTGACTCTGTACTGAATTCTGTTGAAGGGGGGTGGGTGGGCAGAGGGGAGAGCAGCTTTTTGACGCTTGTTCGGAGGAGTAAGTGGCCTTTTGCTGTGTAACCCTTTGGTGCTTGGAGTCAAGATTTCCCTATGCGCTAACATTAGTGGCACTGACCGGGAGAGCTCCCGTCCTGCTCTCGTAAAAGGAGGACAAAGGCTCCGCGGTGGTTTATTTTATCAGTCTTGTTATCAAACTCTTGTGGGTGGATGTGATGCAGGTTGCGTGTTACGGGAGCAGAGGCTATTTGCCAGGTAACGGGGCAGCAGAAGCCCCTTTATGAAAACGTGCTGGAGAGGTGCCTGCCATCGCGTGTGGTGTTACTTGGGGTATTGGCCTCGGGAGGGCACGACCGTCCCCGGTAACCTCTCTCCCCCTGCAGCAGCCCAAAGGCAGCATTACTGAAATCATCTTTCTCCCTTGCCCTCTTTCTCCACAACCCCTCCTCATCTGCAGTAGAGGGAGTGTTTACTCCATCAAAGGGTTTTTGCCAGGATTACCGTTTAGTGGATGTGTTTTTATATACTTTTGGGGGTGGTTGTCTTTTACGAACACTTTGTGCTAAAGTGAGGTGCAGCAGTATTGCTGGAATAAACTTCTCTGCCTTCCCTTTTCTGTAGTTCTGTGTTTGTCGTCTTCGTAACTGGCAGCTGAGCCTCTGATCCACTTAAAAATACACTTCCTTTTAAGTTTCATGTTACAAAACCCCTCTGAGAAAAGTACAGATTTAAACAGTCTGTTAATCACCAGTGGGATTAGTGTGTAATTTACCCAGTGTGTCGTCCCTTGGTATGTACTTCATTGGCAAGTTCCGTTTGTGGGAACCTGTAGTCCTGATGCCTTTTCTCAAGTTGAGTAAGGATTACTGACTGAAAAAGCCTAAATAAGGCCTGAGACGACAACTTTTTGTTCTGCTTTTGCTGCTTAACGCTGCTACTTTTAAGAGCTTGCTGTAATGTAATTGTTTTGCCCTACTGCTGCTGGTGCCTTTACAGGGGTGGAAGATAATTGCACACATCCAGAATTTGAAACGAATGCGTATCTGAACTGGAGGCTATCTCCAAGTATCCATTTGGGTGCATAATACTCCTAATTATAAGGCAGTAATAGCAAACTACATTGAAGTTTATAACAGTAACTTTGAATTGAATGGAGTCTTACTCGCTAAGCTGGCTAAATTCTCTGGGATGCAAGTGGATTTTTTTTTTTTTTAAATGCTGCTGCCAATGTATCCGTGGCCAATTCTTGCTTCTCAGGGCCAGTTTGATTACTGTTGTGGTTCCAGAACTCTAGTTACCAGTTTGATTCTCGCTCTAACAAACTGTACTACTGGAGTTTTTATACTTTGCATGTTTTTTCTAGTTTGCTGACTTGACTCTGAGGCTGTAATGCCAGCAACGGATAAAAGGAAGCACATGGCTGATGCTGGACTGCTCTGTGGGTGCAAAGATGTCTTGGGCAACGGAGACTTAAGCTTTTTAAAAGCAACAAAATAATCAAGTTGTCGAACCCTACCCCTGGTCAGCCTCCACCCTTCTGTCTCTCTAATCAGTTCTGGCTTCGATGTTTTCCTGGTGTGGCGTTGCTTGGTTCCGAATGCCAGCCTCTTTGTCCAGCCCATCCGTTTTCTCATTCTGCTCTGCCCTCGTTAGTTCCGCTCTTGGAGCGTGTGGTGAACCACATTGTTTTCTCTCCTGTGTTGTGCAGTTCGACTTTCCCTAGTTCTTGCTTGGCCTTGTCTTCCAAAGCTCATTCCTGATATCGCTTTTACTGACTTCAGAAGAGCGTGCGGAGGAGACGAGCGTTCTGATCGGGGAAAATGTTTCCTGCATTTCACAGCCAAGGGCAGGAGAAGGGCTTTGAGACACACAATCTCCTCGGTAGTGCTGTGTCACTACACGTTGGGAGTAAACAAAATGCCAGCCGTGCGTTGCTAACGCGTTGTAGGGCTGCTGTTGCCCTAGGTGAGCACCGAAAGGACCCGGCGCCCGACTGCTGCAACGGTACGAGAGCCGCCGCCTCCTGGGAGGATTTTGACAACCCTCCTGTGCTGTGGGGAGTGCTCGCTCACTGAAGCGAGCGTGGAGATCTGCAGTGGAAGGGAATTAATGAGAGTTGTTTCAGAGGGTTTTTCTAAAATAGCTGGAATTGCTACCCAGACCTTCCTGTGTGGGAGCAAGCGCTGGCTGGCTGCTTCCCTGACACAAGTAATTTGGGACATTTGGGGTGTTTTTGGGGGTGGAGAGGTTCTTCATGCAGGAAGGAAAGTCAGATGTGTAGCACCCAGACTGTGGACCATTTTAAATGTCGCTCACAGTCTTTGAGTCTTCTCTTGCTGGGAATTTACTTGACTTTGCTCCCTTGCTGGAGCCGTGAGTGGTCCCTTGCTACCTGCCCTATGCTTTGCTGCGACTGCACAAGGTAAAAGCTCCGGTGGGAAAAGCGCCTGCCGGCATATCGTGTACTGCGGACTTGCACGGGAGTAGCGCCTGTAGGACAGCAGAGCAGGGTCACAGATCCTTCCCCTGTGGACAAGCACACGGTCGAAGCAAAACCAACAAGCCGTTATGCTGAACGCTAATGTAAATTTTAATGAACAAACTCGGAGGGTTCCTTCCCGGTGAAGAGCGGTTCTGTGGGCTTGTCTTCACTCATGCTTCCGCTCTCAGCGGGGTGCGGGTTGTTCTCGCCGCTTCTTCACCCTGACCTCCTCTTGTAGTGCTCCACGTGTGCCAGGATCCAGGCTGTTGGCAGCAGGAAGCACGCGGACATGACGGAAAGCGCGATGGCTTGCTCCTGCCGGCGGGAGAAGAAACGAGAGTTAGCGGGGCGGCGGCGCGACAGCCGCGCCGTGCGTGGGCTGCCCGGAGGGCCGCACGCTGCGGCTGCTGCAACGGATCGAGCCCCGGCTCTCGCCGGCCCCGCGGCCGTCGGATGGGCCCTCGGGGCTGTGGGAGGGAGGTGGGGGTAAGCGCAGCCGTTTCCGCCAGCGGCGGGCCAAGCCGGTCGCTCTCTAGGTGCCTTCCATCACTCCGTGTTTCTCTGTCATGATACTCGCTGAGAAATCGGAGCGACCCGTGACCTTCAGTCAGCGGCGAGGCTTGGGCTCGCCGCGGTCCCAGCAGCAGCTGTGCCTGACTTTCAGATGACTTTGGGGCGGGAATTGCAACCGGCGGCGGCCTGGGATATTTCTGGTGCACCAGGGCAGCGCTTAAGGTGACAGCGCAAGGGCTTTATTTCTTCTTTTTATTTGTCCAGAAAGAGTCTCCAGGCTCGTGAAGCACTTTGTGGCAGATCTTGGAAAGGCAGCAGGGGGTAAACTCCACAAGCAAGGGGTGGAGGAGGAACCCAGCCGGGATTTCTGGCGAAAAGCTCGTTTCACCCAGCCCCGGAGGGTCTCCGCAGCTGGGCTGGCTCCCGCGCTGCTGGGGCTCGTCCCCGAGGGCCGAGGGAGGCATGTACCCGCTCTGGCCCCGCGATGACAGCGGAGCCCGTGCTTGCCCATGGGGACGCCTGCTTTGGGGCGAGTGTCCCGCGAAAGGGGGGGACGGGGCGCAGGTCCGTCCCTGTGCTCTCAGGCGCCCTGGGGGGCACCCTGGGCCGCAGGGGACCCTCAGCGGGTACCCTAAGCCCCAAAGGTTACAGACGGGGGGGAGCACCCCTGTGGGGGTGCGGGCTGGAGCTCGCGCTGCTCCGGGGGCACCTCTCCTCCTTTTTTTCCTCCCTCCCCTTTTGCTTTCACTCCCAACAAAAAGAATTTGGCTCTAACTCGAAGGGGCGTTTTGTGCCCCCCCGAGCTGGGCGTCCCCTGGGAGCCCCTTTTCAGCCCCCCCCGAGCTACTCACAGCAGCAGAGACGGGGTGTTCGGGTGGCCTGGAGGTGACCTGCGCCCGCGGGACGCGCGGGGCGCGCAGCGCGGCGGCCAGCAGCCGGGAGCCCCGCTGGAAGCCCCGCATGGCGGTGGCCGGGCGAGCGGAGCGCGCTGCTCTTCTCGCCGCGGCCGGGCTGCAGCTGCCCAGCCCGTCACCGCTGCCACCGCCCCCGATGCCGCCCCTCGGCTCGGGGCCTGCCGCTCTCCCCCGGGGCGGCGGCAGGAAACCCTGCAAGCGCAGGAAACCCTTTAATGGCAAGATTTTCCCAAATTGCTCACTGCTTAATTTTTTTTTTCTTCCCTTAAATGTGTTTTTTTTCTCCCGCAGCAGCACCCGACTCCCCACACCTCCTGAGGTCAAAGCCCACGTCCCCAGCCGGTTGGGTGGGACCTCTCTGCGCCGCTCGGCCGGAGAGCGGGCCCCTCCTTCCCTCGGGCTTCTTAAAATTTATAACGCTCAAAACGCCAGGTACTTTTTTAAGCCGCTGCAGACACGGGGCCCGATCTCTCCGCCGGATGGCGGCGCGCAGCACCTCGCTCGTCCCGTCCGTGGCAACGGCTTCTCCACCCGCCTTCGCGGCTCGGTGTTTGCGTAGGCGCCGAGCCCAGCGTGCCTGGGCTCCGCCGCCTGCCCGGCCAGCCCGCCGGCCGCGGGCCGTCGGAGGTGCTGCCGGAGCCGGCAGAAGCGGCTCCCAGCTCGCCCGACCTCAGGGCAGAGGTGGCTGAAGGCCTCGAGCCTGGGGCCGGTTCCTGCGGCGCGTGGGCGCTCGGCGGCGGCAGAGACAGCGCCCTGCGGTCTTCGGCACGCGCCCGCCTCGCCGAGGAACCCGGCTGTGCCCCCTCTCCCCAAAAGCCGCTCCGCGGGAAGTTGGCCAGGGTTTGTGTGGACCCGCTCAGAGTTCTCCTTCCCGGGGTCGGGAATGCCGCCCTCCTCTCCCTGGCTCCTCGCGGCTCCTGGGGCTTGGTAGTCGCGGCGGGCTCTTCTGCGGGACGGCGTCGGCCTTGTCTTTGGAAGGGAGTCGGAGCTCTTTTCCCAGAACAACCGTCTCGGGAAGGTGCAGGTTTTTACCTTAAAAAAGGCGCGATGGGCTGCCCGGACAGCGACCAGTCGAGCGCACGTTTGCTGATGGAAGACGGCCGCTGCAATCTGAAAGCAGTAACAGCATCCTCTTAGCTCGCAGCTGCGGCTTGCAGCTGGCTTTCCAAAGCATTCCCCTTCGCTTCCCTGCTCCTCAGAGCCTTCTTCCGACGAGCTGACCGTCAGCAATCTCTGTGCAGCAGCCGCAAAGCCGGGAGGGTGGCAGAGCCTTCCACAGGAAAGACTTTTTTTCTTTTGGGGAGTTTTACAAGACTCTGCGGGACACGGGGAAGGGATAAGTGACTTCCAGGACACCCCCCCCAGCTGGCACCTCACGCTTACCTACTGCCCCGTTAGCCTTAGCTGATTTTCTAGAGCAAAGCCGGGTTGTGCTGTGCCTCTTTGCGCTGCTTGTGCCGATGGAAACACCGACCTGCCCGTCGCTGGGAGCAGCTCTTTCTCCTCCTGGTCGGGAAGAAGCATCCAGGCAGCAACCCTCTCCCTCCCCGTCTCGTCCCAGCCGCCCGGGGGCCGTGAGCAGTTCTCGCTCTCTTTCTGTTAATCTAGCCCAAATGTTCAGGAAGGACCTGTCTGCTCAGGGAACTGCTCAATCGAGAACCGCAGCACGGCCGCGCCGGCCTGCCCTTTGCTAGCCCCGAAGCAGGCACCCCGATTCCCCGCTTGCCGCCGGCCCTCACAACCGTCGCTATCTTAGGGTGCGAAGGAAGGGGGAGCGTTCCTGTGCTTCCGTCCCTCCCTGGGAACCTGCCTAGGAACCGCCTTCCGCTCCTGCATGTCCAGCGTCTCGTCTGTGGCAAAAGCTCGCGCCGAGGAGCGTCGCTGGCAGGGACGGGAGAGCGCGACGTGGCCGCGCCGATCCGGGGCAGCTGCGAAAGGCTCCGCTGTCTTCCCTGCGCGTACTAGGAGGATAATCTTGTTGAGGGGTAAAGCCTTGCAAATTTTGTCTTGAACAGGAACTAAGGAAAAGGACCAGCTAAAATCCTTGGGAAGCTGGAGAAACAGCTGGTGGAAAAAGACAGATGTGGTTAATGGATTTCCCCTGAAATTCTTAGAGGAACTTGTCTCTGCCCTGACTTATCCAGGAGAAAAATCATACTGTGCAGGTGAATAAGGCAAAACCAGCCTTCAGAAACCCTCTGTTCTGGCCACAGCGAGATCAGCTGCCTTGAAAAAGCCGGGGCAGAGCAGGAGGCGGTTCTGGCTTGCTGTGAGAAAGCGCATTTCAACGCTCCCTTACTAGTGCGAAGGAAGCGGAGCGGTGCCTGTCGGGGCAGCCAGATGCTCTTCACCCGCGCGCTGGCGGCTGCCGCGGGAGGTGCTCGGAGCCTTGGCGGGGTCTCGGCTCTGAAGCGCGCGGGGGGCCCGGCCACCGCCGCAGACGCGGCCCTTGCCTGGACCAGCTGGCGCTCGCGAAGATTAAGGAACAGACTCGAAGTTGCCGTGGCAAGGCGTGAGTTTAGATCCCTGAATATGAAAGTAGTAGAGCTGGGAGCAAATATTAACGGTGGGGCTCTGCCCTTCGTTGCTTGTCAGAGCTTCTCCAGGGCTTCCCTCGGGGACCCGCAGCAGGAGGGTGATCCAGCGAGGCTCCGCTGCGCGGAGCGCGGCTGCCCCTTTGGCTGCTTTCCTGGTGAACCTGGGAAGCTGGTGAGGAGAATCCTAGAATCCGTGGGTGGGAAGGGACCGCTGAAGGCCATCTAGTCCGACCCCCTGCAGCGAGCAGGGACATTCTCAACTCGACCAGGCTGCTCGGAGCCCCGTCCAGCCTGCCCTGGGCTGTTCCCAGGGGTGGCAGTTGACCCAGGAGATCTCGTCGACCCTTTCCATCCCTTCTTTGAGAAAGGGAGGAGTTGCAGCAGCTCTTTTTCTTAAGCTGGACATCCTTGCTGCTGCTCCTCCGCTTCCTCCCGGGGTGTTTTCCGGCGGGAAGGCCGCTCCAGGACACGTTACCACATGTGCCCATGGAAAACCCTCCCTTTGGCCCTCTTCAGCCTGGGTGGACCTGGGGGCAGGCCGGCGGCATCGCCCGTACCTGCGCCCCGTCTCTTCCCTACCAGCCCACGCCACGTCCCCAGGGCGCGCGCTGACCTTGCGTCCCCCTGACCCAGCCGACGGCTGCATCTCTCCTCTTCGGGGCTGGTGCCGACGGCTTGCGGCTGAATCCGGAGGGACTGGCCCCGCCTCGCTCCGGAGGACGCGGCGAGGAGCTTTCACCTTCCCCGAGCCGCGGCCAGCGGAGAGACGCGGTGTCTGCCGTTGCTTCCAGCCTGAGGAAACGCGTTTTCGCTTCCTCCACGCTGATGGCAGCTTCGCCCGAGTCGAACGCCGGCTTTGCCGGGCAGCTGCGGAGCGGGGAGCGGACGCGGAGCGTCTCCCCGCGGGCGCCGGGCGGTTCGACGCGGTACCGCTCCTCCCCGAGCAGGTCGGTCGAAGGGGCGCGCGTCCGCCCGCAGCGCTCTCCGCGTCCCCCGGCCCACGGGGCAGGACCGCGGGCCTTCCCGCTCGGAGGGGGCCGCTCCTGCGCAGGGTAGGACGGAGGAACCCCCGCCGTGCCCCGCGGGGGCGCGGGCCGCGCTCGGCGGGGGCAGCGCCGGGGCGCCTGGAGCCGCGCCCGCGGCGGGAGAGCGCGGGCTGGCGAGGAAGGGCTGGGGCTGGGGGCGGCTCGTGGCGCGGGGAGGGGTCGGGAAAGGCTCCGGGGCAGCAGAGACGCAGGGTCGCGCCGGGAGCGGATCCGGGAGCCGCCGGCGAGCGGTGGCAGGCGGGTCCGGGGCCCGGGGCGATACCCGTCTGCACCCGCCTCGCTCGCGCGTCCGCCACCCCGGGTTTGCGACGCGGGACGCGGCGCCGTCCTGCGCCTGCCGCGTTCGGGGGGGAGCGAGAGGGCGCGCGGAGGGGCCGTGCCCCTGGCTGAAGGCCGCGGCGGGGGCTGCCCGCCGCCTTGCCCGCGGCGCGGGGCGGCGGGAGCCGCGCCGGCTCCGGAAACCTCGGCGGGGCGACGGACGGCCCGAGCCTTCGCCGCCGCCGCCTCGAGGGCTCGGAGCCGGCTCGTGCGTCTCCTCGCAGGGCCACGCAGCCGCGCGGCGGGCGCCAGGGCGCGGTCGCGCCCCCGGGCCCGCCCAAGCCGGCGCGGCCCCGGCGCGTGGCGGAGCTCAGCCCGGGGGAGGACGGGCGCTTTCTTGCGTCACGGCGGGTGACGGGGTCGGCGTGGTGACGCGCTGCTCCCCCCGCACCCGGGCTGCAGAGGGGCAGGCGGCGCCCGGGGCCGGACGTCGGCGGCGCGCCCGCGGCGGGGCGGAGGGCTCGCGGGAAGGGAGCGGGACGAGCGTGCCACAGCCGAAGCCCGGCCCCGTTCCCGCGGGACGGGTCGGCGCCGGCTGGGGACAGCGGGCTGGAGAGCCGCCCTCCGCCGGGGCCGCCGCCGCATCGCTCGGCGGCTTTGCCATGATAAACCGTCGGCCGCTGTTTTTTCTCTCGGTTCCTCCTTCCCCGGGGCGCAGGGCAGCCCCAGGACCTCGGTGCTCCCCGCTCCGGGCAATGAGCTCATCTGGGTAAACACCTGCGTCAAGAGTTACTTTTTATGGTTATTATTTTAAGCGGGGGTGGGGAAGCGGTTCCCTTCCTTCTTTCTCAGCCGGGTAACTTCCGTCCTCCCCCGCGCAGGAGCCCCACGGCAGCCGCCTCCGCCTGCACGGCCAGAGTTCGCCTCGGCCCCAGACCAAAGGCAAGATCTGACCCCCTCGCTTTCCGCACCCCTTCTGGGTTTGTTTGTTTTTAACTTCCCGGAGGGCAGGAAAGGGACTTTTCTCACGATTCGGTCTCGGGCGCTGCCCGGCGTGAGGAAACCAAGCCAACCGCGAGAGCTGCCCGCAGCCAGCTGCGCTCGGGGAAGGGTTTTGGGGGCTGCCAGCCTGGGCTGGCGCGCTCTTGCCGCTCTCGTGCCAGCCCGGCTGGACCCCAACCCCGCTGGGAGAGCCCCCCGCGCCGTGCGCCTGCCCCTCCTGTACCGTCCCGGCGCTGAGCGCTGCCAGGCGCCAGCTGCAGCCCCCTCTTGCCGGGTGCCGATCACACGCGTATGGATTTTCATTACATACTTTAATATGTGTTTATCTATACATGTGTCTTTACATTTGTATACACCAATGAAATAAAAAGCTCCTAGCCCAGCCAGCCAGTAACCGAAGCTGAGCTAGAGAGGAGGAGCGAGGAGGAAGCAGCGGGGTGCAGGGAGCTGGGAGACGGGGAGCCGCTGGGGCCGCGGAAGAGTAGCGTCACAGAGTCGCGTTGGGAGGAAGAGGAGGCCAGAAGAGGCGGGTGGCTGTGTTGTATTGGGAGAAACTGGTGAGAGCCTGTCACGGGGAGGGCAGCAGAAGGGGAAGGGGGGCGGAAGTTGGAGAAGTGCTGAAGCCGACGAGTCGGTGAGGTTTGGCGAGCTGGAGGAGCAAGGGAAGCTGCGAAGGGGAGAATGAGCCTGGGTGGAGGAGACCCGCCCCGGCGCTGGGAGGAAGGCTGCGATGGAGGAACACCGCTGGCGGTGAGCGGGGGGGCTGGGAGGAGCGGAGGCTCTAGGGACGTACCGAGGCCGGAGGCCAGCGAGCGGCCAGCTTTGCCGAGGAGCGGCGTGTCGCGGGAGGGTTACAGAGAAGGAAGCAGTTCGCAGCCCCCGCTGCCAGCTGGCGTCCGCCACGGCCACGCTCAGCCTGCCCCGGCGGCGTCCGCTCAGCCCTCGGAGCTGACTCTGTTGCTGTCCCGCAGCTCGGACCGGTACGGATGGCTGACGGCAAAGAGGACCCCGCCGTGTTCACCTCCGCTTCTCTGCCCACCGACCCGCGGCTGCTGGCTACGGTGACTAACGCTTACCTGGGCACCCGCGTGTACCGGGACATCCTCCACGTCAACGGCGTGTACAACGGGGCGGTGGGAGACACGCACCGTGCCGACGTCCCCAGCCCCGTCAACGTTAGGATGAGGGTGCCCGGTGCAGACAGCCTGGCTGAGACCTTCACCTTGAACGCTCGGACAGGTAAGGAGCGGAGCACAGGCAGGCACCTCCCTGGGCTGCTGCCTCCTTTCAGATCTCCGTCTGGGGCGCCCGTCGCTCTTTCCCCCGACCGCCGCTCGCCCTCTTCTAGAAGGTCAAAGTCTCTTGTCCCGTGTTGTCTCTTCCACAAGGCTGCGTCTTCTCCCCGTTCGCCTGCGGGGTGTTGTTCCTCTCAAGTGGTGGTGGTGTTACAGCGAGTGGAAAATTCCCCTTTCTTGTGAGAGTAAGAGTGATTTTCAGGCTGTATCTCAGTCCCTGCTGGAGCCTGGCTTAGCAAACACTGTTTAACCATGAAGCCTGATAAAATGTCTTATAGCACAAATCATTCCTCAGATTCAGCATGTTAACAGCGTCGTCCAGGCAAAAGCTGCGTTTGGCTTTGGACCTGGGAAAGGCGGTTCCTTTGCCAGTAGGAACCAGTAGACAGGGCAGAAATGGGAGTCTGGGGCAGCCAACCGCACAGCGGGACCCGATGGTTCGAAAGGCTGATGGCTTTCGTTGTGCTTACAGGAACCTTCAGCCACGTGCTCCAGTCAGCCGAGTATACAGCCACCCAGCAGATCTATGCTCACCATTCCCTCGTCCACTTGATGGCCTTCAGCATCACCATCCGACGATCGGCACCCACCACGCAACCCATCGTGGTCCACCTCCAGACTCCTTTTGTGCCGAAGAGCCGGGACTTGGACCTGCACCAAGGACCAGACTTCCAGGGAGCGCAGTGAGTCGGAGCACAGGGAGACCTTGCCCTGAACACATCCTTCATGGGCTGTTGCACGCTGGCCTGCTCTGCTGTTAGGAAATAAATTACGAAAGTAAGACTAGAGCCAGACCGAAATCGTAAGTCGCATGGAAGCTTGTGCAAATCTGCTCCTTCCTTGGTACCCTCCAAGGGTACCTTGGCACGAGCCTCTCGGTGGAGAGCATCCTCCTCCTTTCGGAACGGCTACCCAGACCCTTCCTGGCAGGTGTATAGAAAAACCCCAAATTAAGTATAGAAACATTAGTTGCGACTCCAGAATCGTTACTGACGCTGACACGTCAGCGAAGGCCGCAGGGGCTAGGTGTGATTGCAAAGGCATGAGTTTGGGAAAGGGAGCGAGGCTGGAGGGGACGACCTCTAAGCGTGGCTCGCTGGGACTGGGGACCAGCTTAACAAATTCCGGTCTCCTTCGGGGCTGGCATGGCAGCTGAGCTGAAGCGTGGGGACAAGGGAGCTCCCATCCGAGGTGGGAACGGGAGCCGGGTACTCAGCCGCTGGGGGGTCCGCTGGGCGTGGTGGGGGTGCACGGAGTCCCTGCTCCGCTCTCCCTTTCCCCCTTGCTTGCTGTCTCCCGCAGCTACATCTCCGGGAAGACGCTGGTCCCCGAGGTGGAGGGGGGACCCCGTCCCACAGTTCACATGCTCTGGACTCCCGTGCCGCAAGCCTTGATGTTGCACGGGGAGGAGCGGGAGCGATCCTGGGAGTTCCTGACAGCCGTGGCCGAGAGCGAAGAGGAGGCGAAGAGGAGCTACGGCGAAGGGCTGGCCCTCGTGGCCGCCGGCTGCCTGCACTCCTCCCACGCCCTCGAATGGGCCGCGCTGTGGCGGGGCTGCTGCGCAGACCTGGACGGACCCCCGCCCCTGAGGCAGGCCCTCTGCGCGTGCCTGTACTACCTGCTGAGCGCCGTGCCGCCCCGGGGGAGCCCGGCCTTCCGCTTCCACGGCATCAGCCCTGGCGGCTTGTCCAACGGCACCCAGGGCGAGGACTACTGGGGGCATGTCTTCTGGGACCAGGTGCGCGGAGCCCGCGCCAGCTCGTAACGCGAGGGCTGCGCGCGGCGGCCGGGGCGGAGGCGGCTGGGCAGGAGGCCGCGGGGAGGCCTCCTTCCTGCCCCCAGGCAGGGGTACCTTGGCACCTCTTGTTGGAGAGCATCCTCCTCCTTCCGGAAGGGCTGCCCAGGCCCCGCTCGGTCCCCGCAGTTACTCGCCTGGGCCGGCCTCTAACGCCGCAGCGAAGTGCCCGCGCTGGAGCTGGGCGCGTGCCTGGGGCGTCCGTGGCCGGCGGGGCGGGGGGCCGGCCGAGCCGCCGGCGCAGGGCAGCCCCTTCCCCGAGCTGAGGTCAGGTAGCTCGGGCCGCTCACCCGAGGGAGCCTCGTGGCCGGCTCAGAGCACAGCCGCCAGCTTTTAGCTGTTCAAAACGAAGCGAGTTGAGCCCTGCCCCTCTCCTCCCCGCTTCCACGGCGCCGGCGAGCCCTGCCGTGCCTGAGCCACTGACAAAGCCGAAGCGTTTTCCGCGAGGGCGCATTCGGCTCTTCAGCGCCGGTCTGGCCTGTGCTCAGTAAGCCAGCTGGGCCGGGCGGCTTCGCCCCAGCCGGAGGCGTAGATCGGCTCTCGGAGCAGCCGCGCCACGTGGGCGCACAGCTCTGCGGCCGGCGGCGGTCGCACGGCGGGACCAGGAGACGCTGCTGGACGGCGATGGGGCTCCCGCGCCAGAGCGGTCTGGTCTTTCGGCGGGCAAGGCTTTTAGGTCCCGTGGGCCTTGGCGACGCGTGCGGTTTTGACCCTCTCCGGACCCTCTGGCTTTGGAGGACTCCTGCCTCCCTTCTCTTGCATGATCTCCTGCTGGGACCGTCCTAGTGAGATAGCAGAGAGTAGCAGGCATGGGCAGAAACAGTCCCTTGTGGATTTAGCCCTTCTAACGAGCCCCCAGGACAGCACCTTTAAGCAGGAGCAAAATCACAGGCAGAGCATTTGGGATGGGGGTGAACTTGAAGGGAGAAGCTGGTGGGAGCATTTGGGTGCCCCACCGGGCAGTCCCACCATCTTGCCCTGCTTGGATGCTTCCAGGACACCTGGATGTTCCCGAACATTCTGCTGTTTTATCCTGAAGCTGCCCGAGCCATGCTGGAGTACCGGATTCGCACGCTGGAAGGAGCCTTACGCAACGCGCAGGAGCAAGGCTACCAGGTGGGGACAGAGGCGCTGGGCGCTGCCGCCCGGCCACCGGCACCCGGGAGGGCAGTCGGGCTTTGCTCTTCCTCTCTGGCTCTAGTTTCGGCCAAGGGCCGTGAGCACGGCGCTGCCCGCAGCTGGCAGACTGGGGAGGGCGTCTCAAGACGTCGTGCTCGGCTGCCTCATGGATGGCTTCTCCCGGCAGGGTGCCAAGTTCCCGTGGGAGAGTGCAGCCACTGGCCGGGAAGTCTGCCCTGAGGAGGTCTACGGAGCCCAAGAAATCCACGTCACTGGGGACGTTTTGATGGCCTTTGAGCAGTATTACTGCACCACGCAGGTAAAGGCAAGCGTGTGCCACCTGGGTGGCCCGGTGGCAAGGCTTGCAGGGCATCTGGAGACTGTCACTGTCCCTTCCCAGAGAAACTCCGCTGTTGTCTGCTCCTGTCAGAATTGCCGGTGGCACCCCAGGGTCCCTTCTTCAGCCTTGCCTCCTCTGTCCTTGCTCCTCGTGGGTGCCTCAGCATCCTGTTGGCTCAGTCCAGGCCGGTCGCCCGACCTTTTCTCCTGCTACGTCCATCTCCTGGGAGCTCCTGTCCTCCTGCTGAGGAGGAGTTTGTGTCTGGTTAAGTCTCCCTCAAGTCCCTGTTCTTCTCTGGCTTTGGCTCCCTCCAGGACCAGAAGCTGTTCAGGGAGGATGGAGGCTGGAAGCTGGTGGGTGCCGTGGCCGAGTACTGGTGCAGCAGGATGGTGTGGAGTGAGGAGGAGCAATGCTACCACATCAAAGGTACCTTGGCAACTGCCAGACCTGCTTGTAGGGCTCGGAGCCCCTCCGGTGACCTGGGTGGGAGTGCACGGGCGCTCGACTCCTGTCCTCTGGCATATCTCGCAGATAACGTTTGTGTCTGTGCGAACACGGGACAAGATGCTCAGCTCCCTGCCAGTGCCACAGCATCAGCTGCTTTTCCTCTCAGCCCCTTGGCACTCCCAGGACACCTCCAAATGCCTCCTTCCAGGGTGGCACCCGCTGACGCCACAAGCACGGCGCCTTCCGCTCTGCTGCCGTGACTTAGGGAAAACAGAGCGCGTGGGCTTCAGAGAGGAAGGGCTTTTCTTTCCAAGTCTTTACTGAGAGACCCGAGTTTAAATCCCCCAGGAACCTGCAGGAGTTTAACCCCTTCAAAGCTGCTGGTGCTGGACAAGTACAACCGCAGGTCCGCCTGGCAGGGCGCAGGGCCTCTCCGCAGGCAATCCTGCTGCAGCGCGTTATGTTAACGAGCGCAGGTCACCACGGACAGGTTGCTTCTGAAAGGGGATGCTGAGGAAGGAAACGAGAGGCGAAGGGGAGGTGCTGTGGGAGGAGGGTCCGGAGGGGAAGGCTGGGTTAGAGCGAAGGAGCCTCGATGAATCTGGGGTGATCGGAGCTAGAAGGGCCCCTGGGGTTGCTGCAGGCTGGCTCTTGGTGCGAAGATCCTCGGAGACAGCCCCAGTGCCCCCGCAGGGGTCACGTATTTCAATGTCTGTTTTCACGTTTCGCTTGGGAAGCAGCCGTCCCCCTTCCTGGGGACAATCTGCACGAACGGAGCAAAGGAAGCAGCTGAGCTTGTAGCGAGGGAAAGATTTAATGGCTTGGTGGAATGACTTGAGAGGATTAACAACTCGAAGGTCACCTCGCCTGTGAAGTGAGGGAGATGCCCTCAGGTTGGGCTATCTGCTGCCTGCCAGCCAAAGCTGTAAGCCAGGTTGTTTCTCCTTCAGAACGAGCACCACTGACGTTCTCCTGTACCGAACGTGGCAGCGAGATGCCTGCGGCATCCTGCCAGAAGCAGAGGGGCAGCACCTCGCCGCGTGGGCAGGCATCGCTGCAACGGGAGGGGGTCCCTGTCTTGTGCCCCTTCCCTGAGGAGGGGCACCAAGCCACGCCAAACTCGAGTGTGCTGCGGTGTGAAGTCTCCCCTTCCTCTTCCTCCAGGTGTCATGCCCCCCGATGAGTATCACCACCAGGTTGATAACTCCGCTTACACCAACGCCGTGGCCCGGCGCAGGTAACGTGCGTGCCGTGTCGAAGCACCGGCCCATCTCCCTTCTTTCCTGCCTGGCGGTCTGGCGGGGCAGGACGCAGCAGGGCTCCCACCTTTCCCCTCTCCACATACCTCTACCCGAGCTGGTCTCCTTTGCCTGCCCTTGCAGGCGGCAGAGAGAAGCAGCTGGGCCCATGGCGGTTCCTCTGCCGTGTTTCACCACGAGACCGAGCGGGGTTTCCCTTCACAGGAGGGTTTCCCTCCCTGCCTTCTGTGAGATGTCTGTACAATTAGCCAGCTGGAGACATCTGAAGCCAGCGGAATGGACTCTCAATGCCAGCGATGAAAGCTGTTACCTCAAGCTTAAACTTTGACCCGTGTCCTTTCAGAGTAGCTGTTTCTTTCCAGTTACGGCTCAGTTACTTCTTTCTGTTCACTTTCTTCTCTTCCCCTCTCCGGGGGGGTCACAGGCACCCGCGCTGGACACAAAGCATTGTTCCTCACTTCTTTTCAGCTTAAAGTTTGCAGCTGATGTTGCTCGGGACTTCTTGATCCCTGTGCCAGAGGAGTGGGTGGACTGTGCCAAGAAAGTCAAAGTGCCCTTTGATGCGGAGAAGAAATACCATCCCGAGTACGACGGTTACAGCCCAGGTGAGCGGAGAGGCAGCAGTAGACCTTTGAGTTGGCCACTGCTCTTTGTCAGCCTGCAGGAAGTGGGGACTCTGCCTGGTTCCACCCCGGGAACAGCGGCCGAATGGTTGGCCGAAGTAAAGATCTCCAGCGTTGCTCTCCAAGTGCAGCATTTGGGTTGCCGGTGTGCAGAGCCTGGCGCGAAGATGTGTTTTCTGCCTCTTGGTGGATCGTTTCTCATTAGTGGGCTCGCAAAATTAGGACATTTGGGAACACAGGGAGTAGGAAGAGACTTTTAGCACTGGGCTGCAAATGACATGGCTGCTGACAGTTAGGTCCATCTTTCCAAGGTCGAGCGCCATGCGTTGCACTTCCAGCAGCCCCTGGCCCTCCGGGGGCGAAGGGGCCGGGCGCAGTTTGGTGCCCCGTGTCTCGCAGTTAGGGACAGGGCCATCTGGGCGCGTGGGACGGAGGGAGCTATTGCTTTGCGCCTCAAGTTTAGGAGACGCCGGCCTGGGTGCCGTCACGTTAGGGCTGCGCCAGCGTCCTGCCTCGACACAGCTTCCAGCGGACGCAGCGCCGAGCACGGCGCGTGAGCTGCCGTTCTGCTCTGCCTTTAGCAAGGCAGCGGCGAGTTGTCCTCCCTGCAGTTCCACTACCTTCCCCCGTCGATGTGGTGGCGTTTGGTGTTCCGAGCTCATGAGTCTGTGTGAGTCAGGTTTGTTCCCCGTGGGAGTAAACAGACAATCCTCCCGCCAGCTCTTCCCAGCTGGCGCGCGTGGTCTGACCCGCGCCTTTCCCAGGTGAGCCCGTGAAACAAGCTGACGTCGTCTTGCTTGGATTCCCGCTGATGCACCCCATGAGCTCTGAAGTCCGGAGAAACGACCTGGAGATGTATGAGCCCGTCACGGAGCCGAATGGGCCGGCCATGACCTGGGTACGGAGAGGGGCAAAGCCAAAGGTGGGGTTCATCCACGAGGTGGGTGTTTCCGTCCCAGTTAGTCGCTGCCAGCCTCACCGGCAGGCACGATTTGCCAGACCCGCTTTGAGGTCTGAGGGTCAGCGTGGAGCTGGAGACGTGCGCCGGAGCTGCCGCGCTGGGTCGGAAGGGTGCCGGCCGTGGCGTCACTCTGGAGCTTTGGCTGTGTTGCCACCCCTGGGGGAGAGAGCCGCGGGTGAAGGGCCGTTCTCCCCCGCAGAGCATGTTCGCGGTGGGCTGGCTGGAGCTGAGGGAGGTGCAGAGAGCCCAGAGCCAGCTGAAGAAGTGTTTCGGCCACATCACCGAGCCGTTCAAGGTGAGCCGCGCGGCGAGGGCGCTCCCCCGCGACGAACGCCTCCTGTCTCTCTCTCGCCTGTTCCCTCGTAGGTCATGTCACGCCGAGAGACGTCACCTGGAGCGGCGGCCGTGCTGGCCGCGCGCGCGCTCGCCAGATCCTGGCTGTGCGCAGCTGCCTGGTTGCGCGGGCCGTCTCTTCTCCGCACGCTTCTCGGAGCCTTTCGCGGCGCCTGCTTCCCGCCAGGCACGCGCAGGCGCGGGTCACGCCGCGCTGACCCCAGGCTGCTTCTGCCTGCCAGCCGTGGGAAGGGGAGCGGCGACGGCCGTGTTTAGGGACGCCTCAGAGCCCACCCACCGTCTCGTGCCAGGACGGGCGGCAGGGCACGGTCACTGCCACACCCCAGATACGTGACGGTGACGATGACAAGCGTATTCAAACTCACGAAACTGTACGAAAAGTCCCGATGCAACTGCTGAATCATTTCTTTCTCTTGCTGGAGCAGATCTGGGTGGAGAATTCCGATGGGTCAGGAGCTGTGAACTTCCTGACAGGGATGGGTGGATTCTTGCAAGCTGTCCTCTTTGGCTACACAGGGTTCAGGTGAGACCTGTGTTATGTCACATTTAATTTCTAAGCAGCTACGTGTCGCTTGAAACCTTCCTGTTTAGCTGGAGCAATGTGCTTTTACTCGTGAAAAAGAGAGGAACTTGCAGCATCCAGAATATCCTCCAAAGCTCGCAGCAGGTAACAAGCCAACGGGAGCGTTAATGATGCCAGATGAACTGTCGATACTGGGGACAGTTAGTCACTGGTGGAGAACAGGGTGGAGTTACCAGAAATTGTAAGCTTTGGCCCGTTTCTCCTCCAGCTACGTCAGTGTTGAAAGCCATTGTCTTCAAAAGGGGTCAAAGCCAGGCCAACACTGAGCTCCTCTACACTGGTTGACACCCTCGGTGAAGAGGGACATCTCTGTATGATCTCAGGGTTGTGGCTAGCCTGTATCATGTTGACGTCTGCGTACCAAAACGCACCCAGACCTGCCCACTCCATAGGTGGCTGTAACTTTGGTTTCTTCACGAAGCATGGATGAAGCTTAGAGACTACGATCCACCCATTACGTTGGCCTTTTGGTTACCTAATTGAAGGGAAAGTCCATGCAACCGCCTCGCAGGCAGATACGAGACTGCTGCTTATTATACACTGTGGCCGTTCTAAGGGGACCTGTGTAACTGGAGACCCCAGTCCTCCACCACCACACTGAGCCTATTCCCACTTTGAAGACTGGGAACAGATTCGGACCGGGTAAGAGACTCTGTCCAGGTCACTTGATGAGTTAGTTTGGGAAGCTCAGTGTCGTTCCCTAAGTCTGTCCTCTGGCTTAGCTATAACCTCACCCTGTCTCCTCAGGACGTGGTGTGGAAAGACCTTCTGTAGCCCCTCTGAAGCAATCCACCATCTGCGCACGTGTGGCTCTGCAAGCCTCTGTGGAGGAGGCTGGCATCGCCACAGCGTTAAAATAGCTTAGAAAAAACATTACGCTGTTCATATAATTTCAAAGCTGTGTCTCGTATCCAAAGCAGCCCGGTGGTTTCAACCCTGAGGCAACAGTCTCTGGAGCATATTCTTAGTTTAATTGAGGATGGATCAAGCTGACAAGCCTTCTGATTTCCAGCGAAACCTTCTAGCACTAACTATGTGTTTTTACTCTCTGTGTGTGGCCAAAAGCTGCTGAGAAACCCACCAGTTTCTTGGTGGAGCTGGGTGTGAGCTGCCGTATTCCCAGCTGAAAACCTTAATCTCAGTTTTTGTGAGGCTCGAAGGTCTTCAGATGCTCTGAAGAGCCTGTCAGGTTGGTCCTGTCTTGGCACAAGCTCAAGCCACAGACTTTGGGGCTCCAGCCAAATTTCCACAGATGTCGAGATGACATTTATGCAGCCCTCAAGGCCACGCTCTTGCCTTGCCCATTGTAAGCCACAGACCCTGACTGGCGTGTTGGCCTGCCACAGAGGCTCTCCAGTCTCTTGAGCCTCTCTTGAGTCCACTCCAGTTCATTGAGCCCTCTCAACAGACTGGAGATGGTGGTCAAGAGCTCTTATGTTTCAAGATTTGAGTAGGAGATAACAGTGGCCATTGTCTTTTCTCACTCAAAGCCAAAACACACAAATGGGCTCCGTTTGACTTTGGGTAAGGGCTTGGAGAAAGGATTCAAGCTGTTTGCTTGATATTTTTTTTTATCTTTGGGTGAAGGAGGACATACAGCAGTGCTGAGTTTAAAGCCCTTCAAACTGGCGGGAGTGGGAGCTGAGGGGGGTTTCTGAAGGTCACCTTGCCAACCCACTTCGGTCACAGCCCAGCGGGAAAGTGAAAACCGAGCTGTGAGGATGCATCTTTGTTGAGATGGCGAATCACAGGGAAGGGCAGTGCCTAGTGGTCAGGCTTGTCGTGGTTTAACTGAGCATCACTTCCAGGAGCATCTCCACCAGGCGTGAGGTGAGCTCCCACCATGTCCTCACCAGTGTCGCGTTCAGAGCGACGGCAGGGGAGAACAGACCCCTGCTGCTCGGTATTCTGGCTGGAGCTGAACCTGCATCCTAAAAATCCCAGCTACAGCCGTCTCCTGAGCCCCTCACGCAGCTGGGGTTTCGTTCCAGCCTGTGGCCCAGAGCCTGCGCCCGTAGGTTCCTGTGACCGGATTTCAACGGCGATTGCTGCCTGGGGTCCGTGGCCAACTCTGCCCGTTCCTGTGTCGTTGCCCTCCTGTCTCGGAGCAGGGTGCTCCCGAAGTTTTGCCAGCATAGCTGCTGCTGAAGCCGACCCACTGAACCAGAGTGGGGAACTGAGTTGCCCTGGAAGAAAAAAAATATTTTTTTTCTCTTTTTTTAATAATTAAAAAAAAAATCTGACCTAATGGAAACCACAGACCCCAGCTGAGGAACTGGAAGGGGGACAGGAACGCCTTAGGGTGCCGGGCTATGAAATCACGGCCCGAGTAGCTCTTCCCCAGATGCATCATCGGTGTGTTCGGGATTTGGGGATACACCAAGGACCGTTTCTGCCCGCAGGTGCCCAGAGTAGCGGGAGGGGCCTCTGGGGTGTAGGGGCTGTTCTGCCTGGGGAGGTGGCCCACCCCGCAAAGCTGCTTTCCTTGGTGGCCACCCTTTGCTCCCGCTGCTGACGTGCTCCTGCCTCTCCAGGATCACGAGGACCGGCCTCCGCTTCAACCCTGCCTTTCCCGATGACATCAACGGGTTGAAAGTCAACGGTGTCTCCTACTTCGGCAACAAACTGAAGTTCTCCATCACCAAAGAAGAGATCCGGATCGAAGTGACCGAGTCCCCCCGGGACCCTCCGGTGCCCTCCCTGGAAGCCGTGCTGGAGGAGTCGGGGCAGCGGTTTCCCCTGCGTGAAGGTACGGTCTCGCCGCCTGCGTCTGCTTCCCAAGATAAGGGCAACCTGGGGAGGAACCGTTCCCCTATCTCACGTGGCCTGGGTGCTGCTGTTTTTTGTAGGGCAGAGCGTCTCTTTCCCCGTGGCCGCCGGCTGGATCCAGAGGTTGTCCACCGGGACATTTTAAGCCTCGGCTGAGCCGGGTTTTACCCACCGAAGCAGTGGAAACAAGTTGAAGGGCAGATGGTGGCGCAGGGGGACGGTGAAGGTGGGGGTCCCGGCCTGTGCCCTAAACCCTTTGCCCCCGTGGGCCTGTGCGTGCCGTCTCGGTGGCCCCGGGGAGGGGTGGGGGAGCTCCCACCGCGGCCGGGGTGGCAGCAGCTCCCCGGGCGGTGCTGAGCGCCCTCGCCGACGCCGGCGGGCGCCGCGTCCCCCGCCGCCCGTCCGCCTGCCTTCAGCCCCTCTCGCTTAGCAGGGGAGACGAAATGAAGCCTGAAAGCGACTGTTCTACGCGAGGTTTTTAAACACCCGAGACTTGCCGGTGCTTTAAACGTCTGCGTTTGTACGGGCGGCCCTGTAGCCCGTAAGCCCATATTTAGTCCCGCCGGCACATGCCTGACTCCCAGCTCCGCCAGCACGTCCTGGCTTGGTCCTCACCTTCTCCAGCCGCCCACGTCGCTCCGGGGCTGCGAAGGGCTGCGGAGGCTCAGCCGCCGCCGCTTCGCCAGCCAGCAAAACGCGGGGCCGGCTGCTCGGCCGCAGCCGCCTGCGGGGCCCCCACGTGCCGAGCGGCCAGGGACCCCCCAGTCCTGCTGGCCCCCGTGGTGGGAAGCTCGGCAAAGGCGGCGGTGGGGCAGCAGGCAGCACGGACGGAAGTCGGGCTGGCGCTGAACGTTGTTTCGGCGTTGATAGTAGTCGCAAAATGCACAGCCGAAGGCATTTTAGTCCCGTCTGGGCAGCACACGGCTCCTTTTCCTTTGGGTTATCTGGCTGCTGCATCCCTACCGCGTTTTTAAGCCCTTTTCTACGTTTTCACCTCTCTTCTCAGGCAGCCTGGGAGTTAAAGCCCTTCTAACCGGGCGTTTGAAGGGCCGGAGGAAGCCCAGGCATCCGTTACCGTTAACGTTACGTCCGGTGAGGACAACAGCCGCGTTTTCCCGGGGTCTGAGCCCAGTCCTGCTCCCGCTGAGTAGCCTCAGGGCGAGCGAAGGCGCGCTGCGCGCGGGCTTAGGGCAGCTTCCGTGTCCCCGAGGGAGAGAAGGGGGAGGGCTGTGCCCGTGCGGACGGGGGGCTCGGTACCCCCCAGCCCCTCAGCGCGTCCCCCCCCCCCCGGGCTGGTGTCGGCGCCGGTTTCCCAGCCCCACGCCTCTGCTGGAGCAGCCGTGGCTCGACGCCCCGCCGGCGTCCGCCCGCTCCGAGCAAGCCCCGGGATCTGGCCAAACCCGCCGGCGTTTTTTATAAAAAGCCCTGCGGCTTGCGGGAACGCTTAGGGCGGAGGCGAAGGGACTCCCCCGCCTTCTAATTACCCCGGCCCTCCCTCAGGCCTCCTCGGAAGTCGCCAACCCCTAATTAGCAGAGTTCTCGGCAGCGGGGCAAGACAGACGGACCCCTCCGCCCCCCCGCCCCCAGAACAGCCCTGCGGGCTGCGTCTGCACTTGGGGGTGCTGGGGATAGAGCCCAGGACTCGGTGCTGGCACCAAACGGGGTCCTGTCCCCGTGTCCCCCATCCCACCCCGTCCGTCCGTCCCCGAAAAACGGATCCCTTTAGTCCAGCTGCCAAGATGGGCTGGCTCTGGCTTGTGGGGTGCGGTGGGGAGGGACAGCACGGAGCTGTGGGGTTGCATCCCACCCTCACCCCCCTGTCCTCGCCCAGGGTCCCGCTGGGGGCTCTCCACTTTGCTGCAATGAGTTTGCAGGTCTCAGCTCCCCTGGCAGCGGGTGACATCTCATCTGCCTGAGCGTGTCCCCACGGGCCCAAGAAACTTCTCTGTTCTTTCCCCTCCCTCCGTCGCAGGTGGGGCCCCGAGGGCCCGTGGCTGTTCTAGGCTGGGCCGCTCTAAGGGTCAGGGAGTTTATTACTTCTCCCGGCTGCGAAGAGCATGACTCGAGACAAAAAAAAAAAAGTGTATTTATATTGTCCCTTTAGCACCCACCCTGCCCTACACACACACGCATGCAGAAGACTCGCAATGTGAGAAATGATTTAATGATTTAAATAGTAATCACCGAGGCCGGAGGGATGCCGTGCTCCACCCAGGATAAAGGGAGTTAAAAAAAAAAAACAGGGTAGAAAAAAAAAATAATAAAAAAAGAATAAAAAAAGTCAAGCTGCCTCGGGAAGCATGGCAGGGAGCCGGGGTCCGGCACCGCAGGACGGGGGTGCTGGCGCAGGCAGGGGACGGCGAGGGGAGGTGCGGCGGCGTGGGAGAAGCCTGCGGGGCCGCCTCCCCCGGCCACGCGCTGCCCAGCGGACGGGAAAGCTTGCGGACGTGGCCTCGGGCGGCGGCGATGGCTGGTGGCTGGGCTATGCCGGACCAGCGGTCTTTCTGGGGGGCCACCAGCGATGCGAAGGAGGTTCTACGAGCCCTTCGCCCACCAGTCACTTGTCTTCGTCGTCGCTCCCGCTGAACTGGTAGGTGAAGAAGCCGACGGACTCCTGGGCGAGCTTGGAGAGGTGGATGACGCCCGTGATGACCAGCGCGGCGAGCAGCAGCGGCAGCACCACGCTCCCGGCCGTGGCCAGGGCGTTGTAGCACCTGGCCTTGGAGCTGAAGCGCCGAGCGGCTTCCACGTCCCCAGCCACCTTCCGGTCCCGCGCCTGCAACAGCCGAGAGACGGGGCAGCGGCGCCCGGGCCGCGCCCAGCTGCCTGCCCGCGCCTCCTCCCGGCCTGGCTGCGCGGCTTCGGCGCCTCGCACCCGCGGTTCAGCGCCACGCCGGCTCCCCGCCGGCCGGGAGGGTGGCCGTCCCTCCGCCCCAGCCTGCCCGGCGCCTCGGCGCGCTTCTCCTCCCGCTTTCCTTACCGTTGGGTTTTTCCTTTCTGCTTCTTTCGGCGCCTGCCCTGGCTTTCCCCCCTCTCTCCACCCCGGTCCCGTCCAGCTGGGGCTGCTCCTGCCGGAGGGCAGGTGGAGGGGCCGGGGGCATCCCGGCCCCCCAGCGCCTTCCAGGAAGACGCAGCCGGTCCCCTGGCCGGGGGGCTGTGGTTACCTAGGGGGGTCTCACAGCCTCATCAGTGGGTGGCAGGAAAAGCGTGGGGGCTCTGCTCCCCCACCCCAGCCCTCCCAGGCAGTTATGTCAGATGCTCCGCGCCTCCTCGGGGCGTCCGTCCCGGGGCGTCAGCAAGGGCGGGCTGCCGGCTGCCCGCGGCGCTGCGTCTCCCATCCCCTACCTTGACGGAGAAGGCGAGCGCCACGAAGCCGAGACAGCAGAAGTTCATGTAGATGGTGTTGAAGACGGACCAGATGAGGTGGTCGCGGGGCGGCCGGGAGCCGAGGGCGGTGGGAGACGGCTCCCGCTTGTGGGAGGGCGCGGGCAGGGGGTCTTCCCGCGGGTAGGAGGTGTCCATGGCCACGGAGAGGGGCCGCCCGCCGCGCTCCTGCTCCGCCAGCCCGGCCGCAGAGCGGGACAGGGCGGCCCCTTTATATAGTCCTGGCCCATGGCACGGCCTCGTCTCCTCTATATATAAACCCGAGAAATTACAGCCCTCCCCGGGCTGTGGTTATCAGGCACGCTGGGCTGGGAGCTAGGAGAAACAAGCTCGGTTTTGCGAGCCTGCGGGCTTTTTATATCCAGCCTTCCTCCCGCGATGAGGAGCACAGATGGCTCCAGCGTGACCGAGGGAGAGGCTGCGCGCTCGGGGAGGACCGTCGGGATGGAACCATGGGATGACTTTGAAACCAAGCAACCGTCACCCCGAGGGGCCGATACGAGACAGACCCTCGGCGCCAGGATCTTTCGCTGCGCTGGCTCGCGCCCAGCGCAGCCCAGTCCCTCCGGGGGGGTGGGAAGGCCCCTCACTCACAGCACGTTGGGGCCACTGGATGCATTAAATGGGAACCTAATGCTGAAGTGCGGAAGGGCTACTTCTGGCAAAGCTCTGTGGGGTTTCCGGGAAGCGGGAGGTGACGGGGCTGCGTGGCGGGATGGGGTCTGTACGGCCGGAGAAGCACGGAGATTTTGACTCCTCCTGCCACGTCTGACCCTCTAGGACCAGCCGCGGGCGGGCTGGAAGGGCTCCGCACAGCGGCGAGCGGCGCCGGGGGCAGAGCCGCCGGGCCGGCGGGCAGCACGTGCCGGCGGCAGCGGGAGGAAGCACCTTCCTGAGGCCGTGCGAGGACCCTCTTCGCCTCCCCCTCGGTGAATAAGGTGACAGGCGAGGGGTTTGGCAAGACAAGCTTTGTTTGTGGCAACGGGGGCCCAGGCACGCCGCAGCTCGTCGGATGCGGGGCGGCCCCGCGGCTCCCTGCCAAGGCGCGCAAGCGAGGAAGAGACGTGGGCCGCCCCGCGCCCCAGCTGGGCCCAGCCGCCCCCTCCCAGGCGCTGGCCCGGGGGGACGCCCGGGGGTGCCGGCAGCGGGGGACAGGGCGTCGCTCTCTTTCCCCCTGCGCCACGTGCCCGAAGCGGAGACACGGGGACATTTTGGGAGGAGGAGGAAGGGGGAGGGGGAGGAGAAGCACCCCATGGAGCGGCAGCGAGCAGCGGTCAGGTGGTGGTGGCCTGGATGACGATGATGATGGTGATGATGGCCACCACGGTGAGGGCCAGCAGCAGGGAGCAGATGATGTTCAACACCTTGGCACGGGCCCCGTGGCGCCGGGCACCCTCCAGATCCCCCAGCACCTTGCAGTCACGTGCTTGTGGGGGCGAATGGGGGGCTCGGCCGGGATGGGGGGGGTGCGAGGTGGTGATGGGGCCTCGGGGACGTGGTGCCCCGGGGCAGGGGGTGAAGCCACTGGGTGCTGCCCGCTACCCCCGCCGCAGCCCCGGCTCTCGGGGTGGGCAGGCTCGGGTGGTGGCTGGGGAGGGGGGTCCCAGGTCGAGCTGGGGCTGGGGGTCCTGGAGTGTGTGTGTGGGTCTTCTGGCCGGGGAAGGGTCCGGATCGGGCTGGGTCGGGGGGAGTGTATCGGGGGGGAGGTCTCAGCGCGGGCATGGTGCCGGAGGGAGCTGGGGTGGGGGGCCCCGGGAGGAGCTGGCTGGGGGGCCGGGCCGGGGGTCCCGGGGCAGCCTGGCCGGTTCGAGGGGACGAAGCCGGGCTGGAACGGGGGTGGCGGGTGGGGGTCCCTGGACCGCCCCCCCCCCCCTTGATGGAGAAGACGAGGGCGGGGAAGCAGAGGCAGCCCAGGTAGGCGATCCCGTAGCCCAGCAGGACGTTGAAGAGGGTCCCGAGCACGTAGTCCCAGGGCTGCCCGCCGGGGCCGGCGGCGGGGGCCGCCCCCCGCCCGGGGGGCTGCAGCGGGATGGACATCTCCGCCTGCCGGGGCTTCATGGCCGGGCCGAGCCGGGAGCGCCGGGGCGGCAGCGCCGGGGAAATGAAGCCGAGCCCGCCCCGGGAGGGGGGGACGCACCGGCCCGCACCGCCCCCAGCGCCGGCCCGGGGCCCCGGCGCGGGCGGAGGACGGCCCCCCGCCCCCCGCGCTGGGTGGCACTGCCACCCAGGGCACGGTGACCCGTGTCCCTGCACCCCACCCAGCGTAAGCTGCCGGCTGTGGGGCAGCTTGGGGGGCTCAAGGGGGCTTGGGGGGCGCAAAAACCAAATCGCGCCTCCGGGGGGCAGCTCCCTTGGCAGCGACGGGCCCGGGCTTGGCGGGGGGTCTCAGGGCCCCCTCCCCGCCGCGGCTGCCCCCACCCCCGGCAGGGAGCGCGGGCGGGAGGAGGCGCAGAAATGGGCCGGGGGGCGGGGGGGTGTTTAAATTTAGCGAACGGCACCAAGGTGGCACCCCCTTTCCAAGCCCCTCTCCTGCCGCTCTTCCTCGCTCAGCCCTGCCTCCCCTCCCGTCTGAGTTACGGGGTACCCCCACGCCCCCGCGGGGGGTGCCTGGGGGGAAGAACGCCTCCCAGAGCCCGAAAGGTCGGTATTTCCAAGGAGAAGGGTGGGGAAGGACCTTTATTTGCCGCGAGCTCACCCCATGCGTTCATGCTGGAGAGGGTCATCTCAGGGTGCCGGAGGACACCCCCGTGTCCGGCGGGAGTGGGGAGGAAGGTCTCCTGCGAGCCGCGTGTCTCCCCCAGGAGCGAGGCGGGGGGGGGTCAGATGAGCGGGGAGGAAAAATGAGGCTCCGGCGCCGCTGCTCCTGCGTGGGACGGGGTCGGAGGCGGCTGCCTCACCGCGGGCTGCTGTAGAGGATGACCAGCAGCACGATGAAGACGATGGCACACAGGGTGCTCAGGCAGAGCGCGGCGATGTTCAGGTGCTTGGCCGTCGTCCCGTAGCTGCCGGCACCTGCCGGGTCCCGGGCGATTTTCCTGTCCCTGGCCTGCGGATCGGGAGAGGGAGGCGGTGGCGGCGATGGGCCGAGGGGACGTTCCGGTCTCCCTCGCCGCCGAGCAGCAGGCCTCGCCGAAGCCTGGCGCTGGGATCCACCAGGCTCGGCCGCACCCCCACGAATCCCACCCCGACGCGGCGGACACGGAGCTCGCGGCAGCCTGAAAGCTCTTTCTTAATGGCTTATTAAAAGCCATTACGCTTGGCAACGCGCTGCCCGGTCCTCCTGGGGGCCGGGGCAGCAGCGCGGGAGGGGAGAGCCGGGGCGTCTGGTGGGGAGCGCCCGGGCGGCACTTGCCGCAGTGCCGGCGGGTGCTGGCACGCACGTCTCTGCGGTTATCGGCGTGCCCGTTAAAAAATTATTCACTTCCAGGGTAATGGAGGAAAAAAGTGCCGGGAGCAGCTATTTCTTATCTCAGGTAGGGGCGAAGCCTCGCGGCGGCTTCGGGAGTGCCGCGGGCGGCAGCCGGCTGCCCGCCGTGTCCCCGCGCTGGGGGATGGGTCGGGGCTCGCTTGAGTCCACGGGAGGAGGGTCGGAGCCGCCGCGCTGCCCGGGTCCCCCTTGCCCGAAGCGGGGTGGGCGGCCCTCGAGCGGCGGCTTTGCCGGGGCCGTTGGGTGTGGAGCGGCGCGGTGGGGCTGGACGTGGCAGGACGGAGCGGGAGGACGTCTCGTGGGGGGAAGGATGGGGAGCGAGTGGGGACTGGGCTGGGCTGGGATTCGGGGGGGTGGGACAAGACGGGGCAGGAAGAGAGGGGCTTCGGGAGCCCGGGCATGGGGGCAGGCAGCAGGGGGGACCCCCGAGCGGGGCAGGGGGGCGGCGGGATGGGGGGGGACTTTCCCCTCACCTTAATGGAGAAGATGAGCGCGATGAAGCCCAGGCAGAAGGGGTTGCAGAAGATGGTGTTGAAGAAGGACCAGAGCACGAAGTCCTGGGGGCTGGGGACAGGCTCCGGCGGCGCAAAGGAGGTGACGGTGGGGCCGAAGGCGGTGGCCGGGGAGCCAGCCCCGTTCCTGCCGTAGGGCTGCATGTTGATGCTGACGGACTGGGGGAAGCTCTCCATGGCTGCCCGGCGCCGGCGGGGAGCAGGGGCACGGGCAGCCGGGCCAGTTATAGGCGAGAGGAAGGGTTTGCCCGGGTGGGGCCGCCCCGCCTGACACCACGCACGCAGCGGGGCGGGCGCGCCGGGCCTCTCCGGCACGGGCCGCGGCGAGGAGCGGGCTCCCGGGGCGGGCGGGGGGCTTAGGGCCGGCTGTGGAGAGCGCCGCAGCCCCGGGCACGCTCTGGGGGCAGGCGGAGGGGGATGCCCGTGGGGCGGGCGATGCCGTGGGGCGGCCACCTCGCCTCTTCCTCTTTGCTTTTTGCCCTCTCAGGCTGATAAGTGGTTTCTGCCCTGGGCAGGTCCGGGCAGAGCCGTGCCGTTGCGGTTACTCGGTCGCAGCAGGGACACATGTCACAGGAGGACAGCGGGGACGGGCCACGGGGGGGCAGCCACCAGCCCCCCGAAACCCCCTCCCCGGCTGCAAAGCACCGCTGAGGGTTCGATCCCCATCCGCGGGGGCTAAAGCCAGCGGCGGCGGGGGTCACCCAGCCGCCGGGTTTGCATGTTGGGTTTCGAGGGTTTTCTCTTCCCTTTGGTTTTGGCGTCCATGATGAGGTCTCGCAGCCGTGGTACGGTCTTGCGGCTGCCGAAAAAAAACGTTGATGGGTGGAAAAAGAAAGAAGAAAGCTTCAAGAAAGCAGCAGGAAGGTAAAACCCATCTGAATCAAAAAACCAGCGAGGCACAGAGCGACAAATGACGCGGGTGTTGGCAACAGCAGCATCCTTCCCGCTCGGCGGCCGCGCCTGGAGGCCCAGCGAGAGGCCGACGGAGGGAAACCCAGCCCAGATACTTTTCTGAGAAATGGGTGCTTCCCCGCGCAGGAAGAGTGGAGGTGACAATTCAGCAGTCGTTGCCGGAAGCGGGGAGGCTGGCGGGGATGGGCAAGGGGATGGATGGAGGAGGGCGAGGGCTCGGGCGGGGTTCAGGGGCGGGTTTGCACTCCGGCCCCAGCGCCGGATGTACGGCGCTGCTGAAAACCTGCTTGCAGGAGCCCGGTGGGGGGTTTCCCATTTTGGGGTGCCGGGGTCCCTCCATGGGGCACCATCTGCTCCTCCGGCTCGCGCAGAGGCGAAGGGACCCGCGGCGCCGGGATGCCGGCCGGGGGCAGCCGGCAGCCGCGAGGGCCGAGCGCAGCCGCTTCGTTCCTTGTCCGTCGTTCCCGAGCGTCCTGCTGGGGGTCCCGTTTCCCGCAAACCCTCGGCACAAGCGGGATCGCGGACCCACGCTCGGCGCCAACCGCCCACCGAAACGCTGCCCGAAATTCCCACCTCCCCGCCGGCTTTTCCAGCTTTGCCGTTTATTTGCCCTTGCGCCTGCAGGAACGAGGCGCTGGAAAGTGGCGGTTCAGCGCCCGGGGGTGCTCCTGGGCGGGGCCGGGCAGAGTTAAGGGGACGCGGGGCGCGGCGGCTTCCAGGGCGAGCGCCGGAGGGAGGGTGCGGGAGAGCGAACCGCGGGGGTGCTGGGTGGCTTTTGCCCGCCTGGAGGGGAGGGTCTGCGAGGCGCGTGCGGGACCCTCGGGTCGGCGGGAGGCTTGTTGGGCCGGGCCGAGGGCGGCTCGCCGGGGTTCCCGGCTCGCCGAGGGCCGGCACGGGCGCGGCTGCTCGCTCGGCGCTCGCTTCTGGCAGCGTGGCCGGGAGTTCCGAGGGCGCGGTGGCCGCTTGCCAGCAGCCGGGGGCCATCGCGGCAAGAGCGGCAACCGGCAGCGCGTGTCCGCGCAGCACCGCTGCCCCGCCCCTGGCTGGGTTTGCCCCTGGAAAGGGCCTTCGCTCTGCTCGCTTTCGGAGCCGCCCCTGTGCCCGCTGTCCCGCCCGGCTCCCTCCCGGCACCCGCCAGCACCCGGCGCCGAGCGGCATCCCCGCGCCGAAGAGCCCCGGCCGCGCTTCGGGGAGGCGCGGGAGGGTTTTGGGGCGGCGTGGAGGGGGAGGGCCTGCTTCTCTCTCTCCGACTCCATCCCGTTCCCGACGGGGATATCGGACCGGGACCGCCACGGTGGATTTTTGGCGGCAGAGCATCCCCTAGGAAGATGTGCCCCAGGATTTTTTGATGGAGGATGGAGGAGGGAGGGAAGAGCTTCTGGGGGTGCACGGTGAGCCCACACGCCTCCGCCAGCCCAGGTGGGCATCAAACCCCCCCGGGGCAGGGATGTGCCGCGAGGGATTTGGGCAGAACAAGGCTGGATCCCGCTCCTGCCGGGGTCACCGAGAAAGCAGGAAGAAGAAGGCGTGGGAAGGAGGGCACGATGCAGCACAGCGCCGGCGCGCTGCCAGCCCCGCGCACAATGGACGCGGCCGTTGCCAGCGCTGTACGGAAGCGGCGCTGCCGAGAGCCCGAAAGGTCGGGGCGACGTTTTCGAACCAGGAGTTCGCCGCCCGTTGAAAAGGCTGCTCGACCCCGGCAGCTGGATGGGGACGTCTGATCCGGTGCCCTGCCGGCGGGCACGTCGGCAGCCGGCGAGCGGGCAGGCAGCGGGCAGCCCTGTTCCGACCGGGAGCACATGCTGCTTTGCTCTTACGGGAAGCGGCGGAGGAATAAATGATTCACCGGGAGGCCTGTGCCAGGGATCCTGCAACAAATAACCGTTGTGCTTTGCGGGCGGGATTTCTGACATCTTACTCATGAGCGCGGCTTCTTGGCGGATGCCCGATGTTCTTGGGGAGAGGAGAGGGAAAAAAAAGGCTTTTCTTCCCACCCTCGCGGGGCCCCAGCCCCGAGGACCTGCGCTGGCCGAGGGCGAGGAGCACGAAGGCTCCCAGCGAGCTGGGAGAGGGGAAG
Source organism: Phaethon aethereus (assembly GCF_964289735.1). Classification (NCBI taxonomy): domain Eukaryota; kingdom Metazoa; phylum Chordata; class Aves; order Phaethontiformes; family Phaethontidae; genus Phaethon; species Phaethon aethereus. The sequence continues at coordinate 71,728,260 of NC_138579.1, read as the reverse complement.
CGGGGCCGACCGCAAACGCGGGGCTCTGCCACATGGGCTCCAGCCGGGACTTGTCACGGGGTCCTGCCCGGGCCACTTCGGCTGGCACCGCCGCCGGGCAGCCGCGTGCCGCATGCCGGCAGCCCCGAGGCGCGAGGATGACCGTCGGCTTCTCAGCCGGCCCCGACATCGAGGCGGCGGGGACGGCCGGCGCCAGGGCTTGATGCTGAAAAACTTTGGAGAGGAGGAGAGGGGGGTCGCCGCCTCGCTTCACCCCAAAAGCAGCCCTGCCTGGCCGGCACGCCCGGCGCCCGGTGCCGCCCCATCTCTCAGGGTGAGCGGTACGGCTTTCTCCTGCAGCGAGGCAATTTGGGACGGAGCCGCACCACCCACAGCTTCCCCTTCCCTCTGGAAGCCTCCCCTCGGCCCCCGCTGCCCCGCGTGGCTGCAGGGCCATGTTCGAGCTCACCTTGCTCAAGCCCTTTGCGCAGCCCCCCCCCTTCAAAAATCAAGCTTACCCTCAGCTGCGCTTGCTGCTGGCCCCCTCCCGAGGGTCGGGGAGGATGGGGGTGCGCCTGGTGGCACCCCAGCAAAGACGAGGTGCTGCCCGCACCCTTGGGGCGAGCCTCGCGAGCGCTTCGCATCCCCTATGGCTGCCTTTTCCCCACGAGCACCCAGGCTGACCGAGCCTGGCGCATCCCGCAGCGTCACCCCTGTGGTGCTCCGTGCCACGGGACAATTCCCGTCTCCAGGCACTTCCCGAGGGCGGACGCCATTTCTCAGCCGGCCGAGCTGGCATGGGGGCACCCCGAACCACCCCCTGCCAAAATGAAACCGAGCCGGGGCAAAAGTGAAAGTAACCTTTATTTGAACCATGTTTTCTCCGAACGAGGCACCTCTGCTTAGGGTTATTCTTGGAGGCACTTGGGGCTACACAACCAGAGCGAAGCGGCAAGCAGAAAAGCACACTCTTCCCTCTGCTCCAGCCAGGGTTTGGGTGCCCGGCTCCTGCCAGAGGAGAGGTGTCTCCAGGCTCTTCCAGGGAGGCCAACGCGGGCGGCCGTCAGACAGGGCTCCGCGGGGGCTTTGAGCAGAGAGGGAAGTGAGGCAGGACCCCAGCGGGCGCGGGGGGGCCACGTGGAGGACATCCCTCCCCACTCCGAAGGGGTGACGGCGGGTCCCGGCAGACAGGGGGGGATGCTCTGCCCGTGGAGCATGGGAAGGGCTAAGTGGGGCCGAGGAAGGGGCGATGCTCCAGCTCGTGGTTGAAGAGGTTCTTCAGGGTAAGGATGCCGCTAGTGATGAGGGCGACGATGAGGATGACGAGGAAGATGTTGAGCACCATGGCGGTGATGTTCAGGTACTTGGCGGTGGAGCCGTAGCTGAGTGCCTCGCTGTAGTTGCCCAGGACTTTGCAGTCCCTGGACTGGGGGGAGGCAGAGGGGAGAGTCTGTGGGGCTGGGGGAGCCAGCGGGGGGGGACGCCCCAGGGTGCTCCAGGCTGCGGCCGGGTGGGAGCGATGCTGGGGGGGGCCGTGCGAGCCCGAGATGCCTCCCTGGCTGAGCCTCCCCAGAACGCCAGGGCTGCCCCGGGGTGCCGACGGCCCCAAAGCCCTGCCTCCTCCAGAGCTTCCTGCCAGGGTCCGGGCTCCACGGGGGTCCGTGGCGTGGGGGCTCACTGGGTGCCCTGGGGTTTGGGGCTTCGTGAGGTCCATGGGGCTCCTGGCTTGGGGTCTCCAGGGGGTGCTTTGGGTACCCCAGGGTTGGGGTTCTGTGGTCTCCATGGGTTTCTCTGGGGTTGGGGGGGTCTGTGGGGTCCACGTATCTCCCCGCGCTTGGAGGGTCTGTGGGCTCTATGGGGGGGCTTCTTCGGGGTCCGTGGGGCACCCCGGCACGGGGGGTCTGTGGGGTCACAGGACTCCCTGACTTTGGGGGGGTTCCATGGGTCTCCCGGGGTCGGAGGCTCAGTGGGGTCCCCGCGGCCGCGGCCCCGCCCCGTCGCGCAGGCAACGCCCGGGCTCCCCGCGCCCCCCTCGCGGCGGTGGGACCCCCCCGCGGCCGTGGGACCCCCACCTTCACGGAGAAGACGAGCGCCAGGAAGCCCAGGCAGCAGACGTTGGCGTACAGCGCGGTGCAGAGGGACCAGGCCAGGTGGTCGCGGGGCGGGGGCGGCGGCGGCGGCTCCGGCTCCACCGGCACGACGGCGCTGCGGGGCAGCCCCTCCATGCCCAGATCCTCGGCCAGCGGCTCGTAGGGCGGCAGCGCCGGCCCCAGCGAGCGAGGCGGCTCCATCCCGCCGGGTCGCGGCTGCGGCGGGCGGGGGCGGAGCGGGGGGGCGGCCGCCCGCGGGGGTTTCGTTTCTCCGAGGCCGGGCCGGGCCGGGGCGGGTCGGGGCCGCCCCGGCCGAGTGCCCCGTCGCGGGGAGAAGCCCGGGGAGCTCGCCGCGCCCCGCTCTCGCGCGGCGAGGGAGACCCCGCCCGGCCCCCCCGGCCCGCTTGCCCTGTTCCCCCTCTCCTTGGCCCCCTCGCTGCCCCCCTCTTTCCTCGCCCCCCTCTTTCCTTGTCCCCTCTTCGCCCCTTTGTTCCCTGTCCCTTTCTCTGTCCCTTTCTTTGCCCCCGTCTGTCTTCGTTCTGCTCTTTCCCTGTCCCCTTCTTCGCCCACTTCTTTGCCCCTTTCTTTGTCCCCTTCTTTGTCCCCTTCCTTCCTTGTCTGCTTCTCTGCCCCCTTCTTTTCCTTTGCTCCCCTCTTTGCCCCCCCTTTTTTTACCCCTTCTTTCTTTACCCCATTCTTCCCCCTTATTTCTTTGCCCCTTCTCTCCTTGTCTCCTTCTTTACCCCCTTCCCTCCCCCTTTTTCTTCATCCCCTTCTTTGCCGCCTTTTTCTTTATTCCCTTCTTTACCTCCTTTTCCCCCCTCCTTTCTTTGCCCCGTTCTCCCCCCCTTTCTTCTTTCCTTGTCCCTTTCTTCACCCCCTGCCTTCCCCCTTTTTCTTTGCCCCCTTCTTTCCTTGCCCCTTCTGCTGTCCCCACCTTTGTCCCCTCCCAGGGCGGCCATCTGGGGTCAACTGTGAACATTTTGGGGCACTTGGTGAGGAACCCCAAAATAAGGTCCCCGCCACACGGCGCTGGGAACCCCCCTTCCCTCCCCGCTCTCGGCCCAAACCCCAGCTCCCCGCTGCCAGCAGTTGGGATTTTTGGTGCATGCAAGCGGTCGAGGCCGATGGGACGCAACTTCGTGGCCCCTGAACTGTCTCGCTCCGTCGAGGAGAAAGGCTTTTGGTGGAAGAACAGCTCTCTTAGTTTTTTCTTCCCAGAAACCTCGTCAAGGCAGGGCTGAGCGTACCGCTGGCACGGGGAGGCAGGGTGTCGTGCGAAGGGCTTGGGCTTGTGCCGCCTGTGAAATCCCCCAAATCCCGCAGGAGGGGCGGAGGGCGGCTCCGGGCAGCAGCGGCGCGGGCTGCGGCTGGCAGTGAGCTGGTCCCCACTGGCCCTGTTGCCTCTAAGGCAGCACTTCGTAGGGTGCGGGCAGCCAGGAGCGAGCCCACTCTTGCGGAGGGACCCCAGCCCGGCTCCGTCTCCGTCCCCCACAAATATGGGGTGAGGCTGGAGGGTGGTGCTTGTTGGGGGCATGGTTTGGGGCCCGTGAAAAGCCCCGTGCCGGCTCCCTGCAGTCCTCGAGGGCACCCCCGCCCCCCGCAAAAATCCCCTTCCCTAGTTATACCAACCAGTCTTTATAGTCTGAGAGTGCATTGACCCTGTTAATGTATCTGAATTCACATTGTACGCTGCAACATAGGAGGTAATAAAATTCTACTGGCGACTCTGGGGTTGTTCACGTTCAAATAAAACAAACTAAAGGGCAGCCTGGCCCTGGAAATAACAGACTTTGCTTCTCAGAAGCCTCAAGCTGTCCAGGAAGGGTAAAGGATGGGACAACCAACCCCGGGACAACCCCAGCATGCCAGCCCCTCCAATGTGTCTTTGAAACCTTCCCAGCATCGTCTGGCGTCACAGATTGGTGACTCTGGCAAGGCTGACCCCAGGGACGCCCAGATCAATGGACAAGCAGCAAGAATGCTGCAAAACCAGGGCTGCTCTGCAAAAGCTTGGCTGTGGTCAGCGGTGGGTAGCGTGGGTGCTGGTGATCAGTCAAGTCATCTTGTACCTGAACGACCGAAGGTAACGGCACATTCGGGGTGCCCCGGTTTGGCTGGGACACGGCACATGCATGAGTATTTGCTCATGTCATTCTGTAATTTCTGTCCCTCCCTGGTTGGCACAGGCCAGTCATGAATTTTTTGGGACATCCCGCCAGCATCCCCCAACCTCACAGGCCCCCAGCGAGCCGCTGGCGGGGCGGCAGGAGGCTGAACTCGGGCCCCTGGCCACAGGCTGGGCCAACAGCCGTGCCCCAACCCCTGCCCCCTTCGCTGGAGAGGTGCAGAACCGGGGGAAATAACAGCTTGATGTCCTTGGCCGCACGTCTTCCACCTCCGCTGGGCGAGCCTTGTGCGGAGATGCCCATGCCCTTCGTCCCAGCTTCCTCCTCCTCCTCCCGGCTGGGGCAGCGCTGCCCGCTGCGGGGCTCGGTGCGGGTTCGGCTCCTAACGAGGCCCGAGCCCCCCGCTCTGCCGCTTTCCCCGACTGTTTGTCTAAATTGGGCTTAATTACGAGCTAATTAACCTTCCACATCCGCAAGGGAGCCGAGTGCGGGGAAATGCACTGGTGCCCTCTAGTCTCCGCAGCTGTGAATGTATTTTTTTTCCTTAATAACTGATTTCTTGCGGTTTTGTCCCAGCCCCGAGCTGCAGCGAGGAGGAGCTGCTGCCTCAACTTGCGGAGCGGGAAAGGAGGGAAAAAAAAAAAATCCGATGTTTTCGCCACCGCGCTACGGAGGGAAAAACCAGCCGGTGCAGCGAAGTGAATTGTGGCCGGTCTCAGCCTGGCTGAACACGGGTGGCCCGGGGGTGCAGGGCCGTGGCCCCGAGGAGCAGCCCTGGCGAGCGGCTCCTTCAAGGCGGCGCGGCCCGTGACCTCCCGGCACCCCGGGGATCCCTGCACCCAGCGAGGGGGGTCAGGGGGATCCCTGCACCCCGGGGATCCCTGCACCCAGCGAGGGGGGTCAGGGGGATCCCTGCACCCCGGGGATCCCTGCACCCAGCGAGGGGGGTCAGGGGGATCCCTGCACCCCGGGCATCCCTGCAACTAGCGAGGGGCGATCGGGGGATCCCTGCACCGCTGGGATCTCTGCAGCCAGAGAGGGGGTGTCCTCGCTCCAGCGGGGGGGATCCCGCCCCACCCGTGGACGGGACCGAGCCCCGCAGCCCCTGCCGCGGCCGCGCGGGAACGTACCATCCCCGCCGCGGGGGGAAGGGGTCTGGGGGCGGTGCCATCGAGGCCCGCGGCACCCGTCCCGCGCGCCCCGCAGCACGAAGAGCCCTTCCCCTCCCGCCGCGCCGCCGCGCAGGGGCAAGGACGGGGACGGGAGCACGGTCACTCCCCCCGCCGCGCCCCGCATGGCCTCTCCCGCGGCGCCGCGCGGGGATGCCGGCCCGTTGGCGTGGAGACGCGCAGCGCCTCCGCGGGCTCCTCCCCCGCGGAGCGCCCATTGGCGGCGAGCCCGGGCTCGGCGTCTCGCGATTGGCCGGAGCTGCCGTCGCTCGGGCCGAAGAGGCGTGGCGGCGGCGCCGCCGGGGCGGGGCCGGGCCGCAGACCCCCGCCCGCCTCCCCGCCGCGGCCCCGCTCATTCATTCCCCCACCCGCGGGTGCCGGGGCGGCGGCGATGCACCGGGCGGCCGGGGGTCACCGCGCCGCCGCCCCGCTGCCCTCGCAGCCGGCCCGTAACGAGCGGGCTGGGCGGGCGGGGGGCCCGATGGGCCGGGGCTAGGCCGGCGGCGGCGGCGGGGGCGATGCGGGCGGCAGGATGCCGCGGCTCCCGGTGAAGAAGCTCCGGAAGCAGCTGAAGCTGCTGCTGCTGCTGGTGCTGCTCACCTTCGCTGTCTGGTTCACCTACCTCCACATCAGCCTGGTGCGCCAGGGCCGCGCCCTCCGCCTCCCCTTCGCCTACGGCAGAGGTAACGGGGGGAGGCGGGCGGACCCCCCTTCCAACGGGGGCAGCACCGGGGGGGGCTCCCGCCGACCCCCATCACCCCTCGGTGGGGTTTGAGGGTTCCCCCCAAAGGTGGCGGGTGCCGCCTCCACCCGCGGCTCCGCTCTCCCCCACCACCCCCGGGGGCGGGACCCCCCCGTCCCAACGGTGGCTGTTCCCCCTCCCCGCCCGGGCGGAGCGGGCCTCCTCCGCGGCACCCCGGCACCGCGCCCGGCCGTGCACCTTCTTCAGGCACCGGGGTGACCGGAGCAGACGGGGAGGGACCCCCAGACCGGGAGGGGGGTTCACCGCCCCCTCCAGCGGCTCCGTCCTCGTTTTTCCGCCGCCGCTTGGCCGCGGTGACAAAGGCGGCCGCTTCCAGCCGCTGCTGGCCGCCCCCGGGGGGAACCCAGCCCCAGCCCGGCCCCCGCTGCCGCAGCCCCCGCTTCGCCGTCGGAAAACACCCTTCTCCTCCTCCTCCTCCTCCAGGCCTCGGCTAACGCCCGCGGGCGGGGTCCGGGGATGGGATCCAGGGATGGGATCCGGGGATGCAGCCCGCGGATGCGAACCGAGACGCTCCGGGGGGGGCAGGTGCTCGCGCTCGCCCCACGGTTCGGCTTCGTGGCTAATTGCTCCCGGCTTTTCCCTTGCAGACCTCGTTGGGCTGCTCGGGTGGCGTAAAACTACACAAAATACTTGCCGGGTGAAACCTGAGCTGTAACGTTTCTGGTCAGACTGAACTCGCCTAGCCACGTTTGTCCTAAAAAAATTACAGAGAAATGAGAGTTAGTGCTTATTGAGGCAAGAAATGGCTTCCCCGAGCGGGTCAGAGCAGTTCTGGAGGCGGCGAAGCCTCGCCGCTGGCAAAGCCAAAGTTTCCGACCGTAGCAGCCAGCATGATCCTGCAGATTTCTGGGCCTTACGGTTAAATCGGGAAAATCAGGATAATGCTAATAAGAGAAGCAGGAAATGAGGCTGCTTGTGCATCGCCTCAAAGGAGGGCTTACGGGGAGCCTGCGCCGCTTGTTTTTTTTCTCCGCTGCAGGGCCGTGCTTAATGGAAAAGCCACAAGTTAGGGAAGTCTCACCGCGAGCGGCTGCCCCGCGTCTCCGTGGTTATCCTGGTGTTAAGAAGGGCTGAGTCCTTCCTCTCTCAGGCCCGGCAGCTTTGGGCGGGGGGCAGATAGCGGGATGGCCGGCCTCGCGCGTGGCCGGCTGTGAGACCGCGGCTCGGGGTCCCTCCGGCTGTCGGGATGCTGCGGCGCGAGGGTGAGACGAGGTTTTCCTCCGTGGCCTCATCTGGGGAGGATGCGCGGAGCAATGCCTGTGTTCCGCTGCCCGTCCTGCGTGCGTTTGCAGGCGCCGGACGCGGTGGGTGCCTCCTCCTGCTCTCCCCCACCTCCTCCCTCCGTGCCCTGCCTCCCAGCCTGCCCTGCAGATGCTCCGAGGGCCAGCCGGGGCGTTTGCTGTAGCGGCCACGCTCCGGCAGCGTTTTCCGCCGGTCTGGTGAGGGGGTTTGGATGTGTCCCGTGCCGGGGGGAGCACTGGGCGTCTTCTCTGGCAGGAGCGCGGTGAGCTGGGTGCTTCCCCAGGGGAAGCTGGACCTCGCCTGGGCTGGATCGTGCCCCTCTCTGGAGTCTGGGTCCGGACTCTGGGGAGATGCGGCTCCTTACACTGGGATTTTCCAACTGGCGCCTAAAGCGTGGGCGGACGTGTGGCAAAGCCAGGGCTTAGGTCTCACAGAGCCTTTTTGGAGGCGTGGTGGTGGGGAGGGCTCAGGGGGAGGCTGGGGAAGGGATCCAGGCACACGTAGATGGACCCTACTCCTGCTGCTGCCACCCAGCAGAGCTGGAGTGGCAGAGCCAGGGAGCTGTTTTAGTTGGAAAAACATTGGAGTAAAAAATAATAAAAAAAAAAAGGAATAAATTATATCAGAGAAAACAAAAATATAATCAATAAAAAGCTTGGTGCAAGAGTCTGGGGGAAGAGGGAAGGGTTTGGGGCTGAGCCGTGGGGAGGGCTGAAAGGCAGAGCTGTGCTGGAGGGGGGGTCTGGGGCAGCCCCCTCTGCCCGGAGATGTTTTTCCACCTCGCTCGCGTTGAAGCCGCCTTCGTACCGCGCTGGGGGGAAGAGCTTGCTTCCCGTGGCCACGGGGGTCCCGCTCTGGTGGGGATGGGATTTGCTCCTCTCCACCTCCTGGCTCTCGCAGGAGACATCCCCTAAGCCGGCGGTGGAGCGCAGTGTCGGCGTGCGTTACGTTCCCAACGGAGAGCAGCCGGTACCCGACGTTCCCCGGGGCTTAGCGGGGTCACCGTGCCCTCCCGGCTCGCCTGTCTCCTCCCTCCTCCCTGATCCGCGGGGCTGTGGGATCTGTGGGGAGCTCTGGTGTGTCCCGGTCCCAGATCCCTTGGGTGTGGCGGGACGCTTGTCCGTGGAGGGGGAGAGGTGGCTGGGGAGGATGCGGGGCTCTTCAGTGTCACTGCAAGGGTCAGTGCACCAAAAGGTGTCTGAGATTTGGAGATGACTTTTTTTTTTTGGCTACCGTGAGCCAGAACCTGTCTGCCTGCTGCCGAGGACGCTGCCTGGCTCGCGTCGGCCGGGAGAGGATGTGTGACAAAAAGGGTTAATTACTCATTAAATGAAGTGTCACCCAGCAGGTGTGCTTTCTGCGGGCTGAAGGTGCAGGGCACGAGGCTTTCTGGCAGCTTGGGGGGGGTAAGGTGGGGAGGACCAGGCCAAGCGCCGGCGATGGGGTCTGCGCGTGTCGGGGAGCGCAGCGAAGGCGTGGGGGGGATTATTCGGGGGGTACCCGTGTCCCCTCGGCCCAGCCGGCGGTCACACGTGGAGCTGGAGCATCCGGGGACTTGGCTGGGAACCGTGCTAGCTCCCTGATAAAATAACCCCCCCTTTTTCTTATCTTCTACAAGTAGATAATTACCCTTCTCTGCCTAACTGAACACACGATACCTCATCTGAAATAATGAGGCCATTACGGTGTTCTCCCGGCTGGAAACCGCTGCGAGTCAATGGGGTGGAAATGCTGGTGTGCCAGGTGGAAAGGAGAAAATAAAAGAAGAAAGACAAGGAAGAATGGGAAAAAAATTACAGTAAAAATCTAAAATGGCTCTTAGCAGGGGCGCGGGGCTGGCCCTGCTCGCCCGGCAGCCATCTCGCCGGGGCCGAGATTTAGCACGAGGGGCTGTCGGCGGTGCTGGGAGGCAGGTTGGGGGGTCGCAAGCGGGGGAGCGCAGAATGCGTGCCGGAGGACGTAAAGCCGATTCGCGGCTGAAGCGGGGCCGTCCGGGGCCGAAAACCCAGCCGGGCTTCTTGACAGCCGCGGGACGCGGCACTGCCCGGGCCTGGGTGCGTGCGTCCTCCTGAGCTTTGCCTGGGAGAGGGGCCGCTGGTGCGCGGGAGCAGGGACACCCCTCTGCCGCGGGCCAGAGGGCTCCCAAAAACGCCGCGGGGCAGAGGCAGCGGTGGCTTGGATGCTCTTTGTTCGGCTCAGCCCGGCGCCGCCTGCGGAGCCGCGTCCTCGGCCGCCGTCCCCGGGGACCCGGCCTTCGGGGTCTCGCGCGCAGGCGGAGCCGGGGTTGGGGCCGGGGCGCGGCAGCGTTTCCCCCGAACCGCGGGGGGTTTCGCGTCTCCGCCGGGCGGGTGCGGCCACGACAGGCGCTTCGATTTTAGCGGGGACGCTGAAACGCTGCAGAGCGCCCGGGCTGCGTTCCTTTTGTCAGGAATGCCGGCAGGAGGAGGAGGAGAGCGAGCCCTTGGAAGAGGAAGGGCGGCGGGGTTTGCGAGGAGCCTGGGTGCGGCTTTTCGTTCTCCGGGCCTGGCCCCGCTCTCCCAGCCCTGCTAGAAAAGGCCGCTTGCCCTGGGCAGACCCCCTCGGCGCGGGGTGCCGGGGAACGCCGGTCCCATCCCTGCTGCTGACAAGGGAGGCCTGGAGCCAGGGGGATGGGCAGGCTTTGGTGTCACCGGGGCCGTCTCTCCGGCCGGGAAGCCCTGCGTCCCTCCTCCTCGTCGCCGGGCTGTGGCCCGGGTTGCACTGGGCTCCTTGCCCCGCTCCTCTCAGGTGCCCCGCTGCCCGGAGTCGGCTCTTTGTCGCCGTGCCAGACCCGCCAAGAGCGGGGCGGGTGGACAAGGGGCGGACGGACGGACGGACGGACAGGCGGGCCCCGTCCATTGGTTGAGGGGGGCTGCGAGCATCTCGGGGCTTTTTGGCGGATGATGGGGGATATTCAGAGGCAGAAATGTGGCTGTTGGAAGGCGTGGCTGGCTCTGAACCGCCCCGCGGCGGCACCTGCCCGGCCCGGCTGTGAGCCAGGGCCCTCGGCAGCCGGAGGGGTCTCCAGAAGGGTCTCCTGGAGCCAGGAGAGCTGCAGGGCCTGATAGTGAGGTGCAGACGAATGGGTTACGCCCGGGTAATTTATCCTTAACTCTGCCCCCCGCTGCTGGTTTGGGGGGCTAAGGGCTCGCTGGTGGGCCGGGGCAGGGTGCCTGGGCCTGATCCTGTCTCTGCTCTGGCCGTCTCTCCCCGGAGTCGCGGTGGGCTCGAGCGTGGGGACCCTGAGCTGGGCTCGGTGCTGGAGCCGATCCTCTTGCCTGTGGCGGTGGCCAGTAAGGCAGGGCATGGGGGGAGCCTGGGTCTGACCCCGTACCCGGGGAGAAGGGCTTTACACCCTGGCCCTGGGTCCTGCTGCCTCTGCCTGAAATATTCAGGTGCCCGGGGGGGCGAGAGTGGGAGCAGATCCCTGGGGATCCACACAGGATTTCCGGCACTGAGCGTGCGAGGGCAGGAGCAGGGATGCAGCTTTATTTCTAGGGATGCATCGCCCTTTGCTTTGCCCCCGGGAGCTGCGGGGTCCCTCCCCAGGGAAGGGATGTTGTGGGTGTGTTCGTTGCCCCAGTCTCCGCAGAAACCCCAGACCCTGGGCAGAGGGGATGGTTTCGGCACGTGTGTCCGTGCGGGATGGGTCAGCAGGTCCCGCTGGGTCTCGGTGAGGGCAGAAGGAGAAGAGAGCAAAATGCTCTGTCCCTCCATAGCTCCTCAGCCGTGGAGGCTCTTCCAAGACCTGGCAGCTTAAATCTTTTTAAAAACATTTAAAAAAAAGAGATAAAACAACCCGATCAAAAATATTCTCTGTCCCCTTTAATGTGGGCATTTGCTGTCAATTAATTTCCTGCGCTGTTTTCCTCCTCTCGGGGCTTCTTTTGAAGCCTCCATTAACCACAGCGCTGCTGAAGCTCTGCGGCGAGCCGGGGTCGCTCGCTGGGGCAACGGCGGATCCGAACGGAAGGGGCCTCCGGGAAGCCTGGCTGGCCAAGCACCAGGGCGGCGGGTCCCTCGGCTGCGCGGTGTTCCTTCTCCGGCCGTGCCGTGACGGAGTTGCGCAGCTTTTGGAGGGCCCCGGCGAGGAGGGCGGCGAAGGGCCCACGGCGCTGCTCAGCCAGCACGGCATCCCGGGGGTTTGGCGTGGCCGGGACCCCGGCTCGCTGCCCGTACCCCTGGCTGACGGGCTCGGGGGGATGCGGGGAGGCGAGCGCATCCCCAGCCGGGCGCCAGCTGCGCGGCTGCGGTCACAGCCCTCTCTGTGCCGCCGGCTTCGGCATCAAAGAGGCGATTGAGGGAGCGCGGCGGCGGGGGGGCGAGGAGCAGGTGGGTCCCGGCGTGCCGGGACCGGCCACGGCGGCGGCGTGCAGAGCCCTGTCCCGCAGCCAGCCAGCTCCATGCCCCCCGAGCCCGTGACGGCGCACGTCTCGGCCGCTGCCGTCGCTGCTGGCTTTCCCTGGCCCGGAGGTGACGGCTGCGAGGGCCGGGGCAGGGCTCTTGGCTTTTTGTAAGGGCAGCGCTCGGCTCCGAAGGCGTCGCCGCCGTAGCGCTGGAGGTGCTCAGGGAGGGCAAAACGCTTTCCGCGCCCCGCGGTACCGGCTCTTCCCGAGCACCAGCAGCTCTTTGCGTTGATGTCTGGGGAGCCTTATCCGCCCCAGCACCGCCATACATCTCCCCGCCACGTGCCGGGCCTCTCCGGAGCCGCTCTTCGGGAGGGGACGAGCAGCCGCCCCCAGTGTCGGTGGCTGGTTGCCTTGGCGGCGGCAGGACCCGGGGATTTTGGCGGGGCGAGGAGCTGGGTGGGAGCCGGCCGCCGATCGGCGGGGACCCCACAAGTGCGATGCGCGGCAGGGTTTCAGGGGGGGAGGCTGAACAGGAGCGGGTGGTCCCTGCAGAGGGGTAGGACTCAGCCAAATTTGCTGCCAAATGAAAGCTAAGGACAAGGTTCAAAGCACCCGGGGCTGGTGGAGATAAACCGGGCGCTGGCTGAACCGCGTCGGAAAGCTGGCAGGTGAGATGGGGAACCCCACGGGTTCACCACCTTCAGCCCGGCTGGACCCCCCGGCACGCTTCGGAGCTGGTGCAAAATGGAACGGGGCTGGAGATGGGGGCTGGAGGGCAACGGATGCGTGGTGAGGTGTGACCTGGGGGGAATGCGGGAGGACCGGGTGCTGCCGATGCTTCGGGACCCCGAGCTGAGCGATGTCAGGGCTGCTTCTCCTGGCGGGTGTCTGTCAGCTCGGGGGGTCTCATGGCAGCTCCGTCCCAGCCCTGAGCGACTCGGCATCGATTTCCGTTGTGCCGGCTGAGGGGCGTCGCAGTGTGGGTAAACGGCGTGGAACGAATTGGTTTGGGGGAGGCAGGAGAAAAAATCCCCTTGCTCCTCTAGTCTCCTCAGCTGACGCCTGGGCTTTCCCTTTAGGCACAAGATTTTGGGGGTTCGAGCTCAGGCGCAATGTTTTTCGGGAATATCATCATTTTTCCAGGCCTCTGCAGTCCCGGCCAGCTCCCTGCGTCTTTGCCGGGGCTTTGCAGGGGTTGGGGGCTTTGCAGGCAGCCGGGGCCGTGTTACAGTGGGACATGGCTGTGGGTGATGGATCAATTGTTCCGCACGTCCGCTCTGGAGCGTCAGCTTGATGGGGAAGGGGTTGGAAATAACGCAGGGCCCGTGCCCCAGATCCCACTGGGATCTGATGTGCTTGGGAGCTGGGGCCAGGGCGTGTCGCTGGCTGAACCCAGGCACTCGGTGCCCTTCAGGGTCTGTTTTGGGGGAGAAAAGAGAGAGAGAAGGGTCGCGAGGGTGCTCGGCTGCCGAAGGACGAGGTCTCGTCCTCGAAGCCCCGGGGGCTCAGCTTCGTTCACCCGGACTTTGCACAGCCTGGAGCAAAGCAGGGCCGGACTCCGGCCGCGTGTCGGACGGGAGGATGCTGGGAGGTCCTGGGTGCTGCCGCCTCCTCCAGCGCCGTGCCTGCTGCCGAGCCGGTGCCCTTCGTCCCCGAAGGGTCCTCCTCTGACGCGCGCGGGTTTTCATCCTCGCGTGGGCACGTCTGGGACAGGGCACGTCTGGGATGGGGCGCGGAGCCGTGGCTGGAGCTGGGTGGAGCACACCATGGCGTTCCCCGGCCGCCGGCCCGGCGGCGTCTCTCCGGTGGCTCCATCCCACCCGCCGTCTGCCTGGGGGACCCGTCCCGTGGGGCAGCCGCAGCTTGTCGGGGATGAGCATCCAGCTGGGGGGCAGGAGCCAGGGATTTTGGGAATCCCAGCCCTGATCCTGTTGCAGACGCTCCTGTGAGCTTCCCTCTGGCCGTGCCAAGGGGTCCCGGCTTTGGGATCCCCAGTTTATCCCCGAGGGACTGGGCTGGGAGCGGGGGCAGTGGGCGTGGAGCGGGCGTGCAGCAAGCGACTGGAGGGGAGGCTCGTTGGAAGCAATTCAGAGAAGCCGGAGGAAGCGAAGGCAAGGGGCATTGCTAAGCGCGTCGGAGGGTTTGGAAAGGGTCCAGGAAGCTGCAGGAGAAATCCCGTCCCCGAAACCCAGCCGAAGAAAGGGGCTGTGTTTGGGGCGGGCGAGCTGCGTGCCCTCAGCCGAGCGGGTGGGGGGAGGCGTGTGAAGGGCCCTATGTGCTTCCCGGCGCCGGGGCAGGCGGCACGAAGGGCGTTGGTGCGACCGTGATAACCGGGAAGCTCGTCTCCCCCGGGGAGGCATGGCCCCGGGCTCTGCCGTGCGACGGGGCCGGTGCTCGGTCCCTTGCACCCGCGGCCTCATCCTGCGGACCGCTCCCGCTCCTGCGGACGGCTTGGCGTGTCTGCTGCCCCGTCCGTGCTGGGGCGAGAGCTCTTGGCGCGTCCCTGCCGAGCGTCCCCCGGTCACGCCGTCCCCGTGCTCGCCCTCCAGACCTTCCCCCGTCCTCTCGCCCCCGCCACCCGCCTGGCGCGGCTCTGCCCGCTCGCCGGCGGGGGGAAGGGGCAGGGTAGCAGAATGAATCGGGGCAGCGGCGCTGGCGCTGCGTCCCGGGGTGCTGGGAGGGTGCGTAGGAGGAAACCACGCCGGGGGGACCGAACCCCCCTTCCTCCCAGCGCTGCTTTCTCCCTCCTCTTCTCATACCCCGACCCGCTCCCCTCTCACAGGGGTGAGGTTCAGACCAAAGGGGCTCGATCTTTTTTTGGGGGGGGGCAGGAAAGTGATGCTCGTTGGTACAAGGTGCTGGCCTTTCCCTCCCCGTATCAAGGGGGCATTTATTTCCCGGTCCCACGCAGGCTGAGGAGCGTTTAGGTGTTTGGCTAAGGCTGCCCTTGACTTTCCGATGCGGTATTTAAATCGCAGGGGAACAAACACGGGCGCAGAAGCCTGGCAGCCTTTTTCTGGGCTTTGCTGGCGCGTTCGCTCCTCCTGGGACGTGGGCACCTCGGCGTGAGCGCTTGCCTCCCCGCCAAGGAGAGCGGGTTTTGCTGAAGGCACGCAGGTCTTGAGCCTCGCTGTTACTTAAACCATTGCTCCAATTTATATCAAATAATCTCTCTCCAACTTAGCCGGTGCCTTAGCAGCAGGGGCCCAAACCCGGTGCGGTACCCAGAGGTGAGCGAAAAGGGCTGAGCGACGCGGCGTGACCACATCCAGCCGTCCCCGGGATGCAGCCCGGGATGCTGCTGGCCCAGGTTTGCCCGCCGGGATGCGGGGCTTGGGGGCAGAAGCCCGGACGGGGGGTCGGTCCCTCCCGGGGCCAGGACTTGCAGCGTGGCACCCCCAGCCTGCGCCGCAAACGGGTGCTGAGCTGGCAAACCCCGTGGGAGACGGGTTCATCCTTCCGAGGCCGGGAGGGATACCCTGCATGGGCACCACGGCGCCGGCCGCTGCATCCCGTCCCTCGGGAGCACTGAGCTCCTTGTGGCTGTGGTTAATCCACAGATGGGCGGCGGGGGGGCGGATAGCGCCAGCGCTTTGCGCCAGAGCGGCGGCTTCTGCGGCCTCGGCACGGCGGGGTCGGCTTTATTTCCACCGCCTGTGCTGGCAGGAGCATCCCGAGGAGTGGCGGGGGGTCTCGGGAGCGGAGGAGGCAAAAGGAGACGCCGCTCCTCCCTGCGGTGCTCCGGGTCGGCCTCGGTGGGGCCGCGGGCGGGTGAGGGGAGGAGGGCGGCCGGGGGAGGCCGGGAGCTGCCAGGAGGGCGCGGAGCTGCCGGCGGCTGGAGAATGGCTGAGCGCGGAAGAAGGGGCTTTAGAGCCTGATTTCCTGTCCCCGCGGTGGGGATGGGGTTGCGCTGCCATCGCCAAGGAGACGCCGGCTGCGCGGCCGCTGGAATACTAATGGCAGCCGAGGCGTGCGGCGGGGACCGCGGGGGCACGCCGAGCCCCTCGGCCGGGCCACGCGCTCCGAAGCTGCCCCGGCATCTCCCACCCTGGCGGCCGCTGCGGCTGTTTCCCTTTCGGGGGTAGGAGCCCCCAGGACTCGCTGTCGGGCATCTCGCCGTACCCTTGGGAGGGGGCCGGTGCCCCCCTTGCCGCGACGCCCGGGGCCGGGGCCGTGTCGCTGCTCGCGACGCCTGGGGCTCCCCCTTATTGCGATATGGGGGCAGCTGGTTTTTGGGGGGACCCATGGGTGTTCACGGCAGCGGCTCTTAGACGCCTGCCTCTCCGAGTACTGCACCGAGCTCCCCTCGGTGCCGGGCCGAGCCGTGCGCCGGCGCCGGGAGCGAGCTCCCTCCATCCACCAGGTTTTGTGTGCCTGCCGAAAAAGTTCATCTGCTGTGGCAGAGGAAGGGGGTGTGCCCCCCAAACCGCGAATGTGTTTTCCAAGTCTGTGCCGACGCTTTGGGGGAAGTGGGTTATTTTAATGCTGGGAGGCGAGGGCGGTTTGAAACAAACCCTCCCTTCGCGGCCCGAGGAGGATGGGCACGGGCTGCAGGGGGG
The DNA here is from genome assembly GCF_964289735.1 of Phaethon aethereus. Classification (NCBI taxonomy): domain Eukaryota; kingdom Metazoa; phylum Chordata; class Aves; order Phaethontiformes; family Phaethontidae; genus Phaethon; species Phaethon aethereus. The sequence goes on along the minus strand of NC_138579.1, from coordinate 71,711,962 downwards.
AGGCCGCAGGTCGGGAATAATTAGCGCAGCAGACGGTAACGAAGTCGTCTGCAATGGGGCTGCTAGCGAGGCCTTTGCGACGGTGCCTTTAGCGTGGCGTCGGGGGGTGGGAAGGCGGGTTTGGGGAGAATGTGCCGGGGGGGGCTTGGAGCCGGCGTGCTGCGGGCAGAGCCAGGGGATGCTCCGGGAGGTGGGGACCGGAGGGGCAGGGAGCAGGGATGCACCCCCGAGGGCGGATGTGGAGTGAGGTCCTGCGGGAGCTGATCCCGGCCGTCTCTCCCATAAAGCTGGGCTGCGGGGGCTGTAATTGAACCTGACACTGAGGAGCTGCTGGAAGCTGCCTAGCACAAATGCAATGAGGGGAGTCACGGCCAGAGCCCCCCGGCGCCGTCCCCCACGTCCCTCCCCGCCGGGACCAGCGGCGATGGCAGCGCCAGCCCTTCCCCGTGCCGGGGGAGGGGGTGTCCCCGAAAGAGGAGCGGTGCTGGGACGGGGAGGATGCGGGAGGTGGCTGTGGTCTCACTCCTCCTGCTCCCCTCGCAGATGGCGAGAGGCTGGGGGAGGTGACGGATCCCGGCCGGCGGCCGGCGGCAGCCCAGGTGTCGGCACGGCGGGGGAAAGCCGAGGACTCCAGTGAGAGCCACGAGGAGGAGCCGATGGTAACTGGGGAGCTGGAGCGGGGTCGGGTGGGAAGGGACCTACGGAGGTCAGCGGTCAAAGTCCCTACCCAACACATGGCCAACTAGAGCAGGGTGCTCCAAGCCTTGTCAGCTGAGCCGATCCAAGGACGGAGAGGGCACAGCCTCTCTGGTTCTGCGACCCTCATGGAGGATAAGAGAAATCCCTAATACCCCACGGAAGCTTTCAGGGTTGCGCCTTGTGCCTCCTGCCCTGTCGCTGTGCTCCTCTCAGGAGTTTGGCACCATCTTCTCCACACCCCGCTCTTGCATAGCTGCCAACAGCAGTAAGGTCCTGCCTTTCTGGGCAAACCCCCTTCTCCCGTGTCTTCTGCTCCATCTTGCTAACCTCTGCTTCTCTGTCCTAGACTGGAGGGCCCCAAACTGGTCCCAGTACACCACAGGTGGGGTCTCCAAGCGGAAGCTGGAGAAAGCTTCTCTCCTTGCTCGCAGCCGGGGAGGCACTTGGCGCCGTAGCCACAAGGTCACCCTGCTGTGCCCCGTTCAGCTTGTCACCAAGCCCTCGCTCAACACCCCGCTGTCCCCACGAGGCTTCGAGCGGGGCGGGCGGGCGCCGTCCCCCGCCCCATCCCAGCAGCAGGTTGCTGCCAAGCCCGTGACGGCGAGTCGCCGTCGGGGCGGGCGTCGCTCGGGCTGTTCCCAAGCCGCCGTCCTTGGGCACGGGTGGGTGTTCGGTGTCTGGAGGGAGGGGAGAGCATCGAGTCCCTGCGCCCGGAGCCCCCTCGGTGCCCAGCTCTTTAGGCCTAGCCCTGCCCGCTGTCTTCTGCAGCTGCCGGACATCTGCAGCCTCGCTGCCTCGGCAATTAAAAGCCGGGTCGTCGCCGCCTTCGGCAAACAACCCCCGTGCCGGTTTCCAGGGCAGCTCCGCGGCGGGGAGCCGGGCTCTGAATAGGCCCCTCTGTTGCGGCGGGCGGGCGAAAGTTCACTCTAGTTTGAGAGCAAACAGCCTGGCTCGAAAGGACTCCCCAAACGGGCGAAAACGTGCTCCTTCAAAACAAGGAGATGGAAAACTTTCCTCCCGGCGGGCTCCCAGCCACGGCTCTTGCTGTCCACAGAGCCGCCCCTTTATCTTGGGGCAGGGCGGGGATGCCGGTGGCTCGTCCCCTCCACCCGCCTCTCCCGAGGGATGGAGACCCGTTCTGGTCCCTCCTTCGGGCAGCAGAGAGGCTTTTCCGGGCACTGGGGCCGGCGAGCCAGCTGCAGGGCGTGAGAAATCGGGGTGGGGAAGAGGCTGGCTGGCAGGGGATGGGCGCGGAGAAGACAGCCCCTGCCCTGATCTCCCGGCCCCTCGTAAACCCGGGGCAGGTGGGCAGGGGGCAAAAGGGGTGCCCAGAGGACGCACGGGACGGTGCCGGTGAGGGCGGCGGCGGGAGCTGCGCTGAAGGTGAATCCTTCAAGCGCGGCACAATTGTGCCACCTCCCTAAGAACATCTTCCAAGGGCACCGCTCCCCTCCTCCGGGACGCTAATGAGTTCGTTTAGGCAAAGTTTGCTAATTATTTCTTTGGCACCGAATGTCCTAACGGGCTGTGCTTTGTCGATGCTGCAGTTTTTCCCGCCTGGGCTCGGAGCCGGGCTCCGCTTTTGGAGCGGGTCGGCTCCGCTCTTCAGGGGGGTGGCCCCGTCCCTCCTTGCTCGGCTGAGGGACGATGACTGTGAATCCTCCTGGGACGGGAGGCAGGGACGTCCGTGCCCCTCGGTCCCATCCCCGGAGAGGGCTGATGCTGCGTGCCCATGTCACCAGTGTGACGATGGGCTGTGACACCAGCCAGCGCCCCGTGTGACAGGCGCAGCTTCCCGTCACACGAGCAAGGGACAGAGCGGCAGGTCAGCGGTCGCTTTGGAGGGGGTTGGTGGCTCTTCCTCCCGCCCCGTGCTAGCTGGCCCCTCGTCCCTTCTCTGCGCGCGCTCCCGGGGATGCGACGGCAGGGTTGGGGCGATGGCGTGGGCTCGCGCCGGCTCTGCCTGCGGCTGCCGACGTGGTGGAAGAGGAGGATGCTCTGGGCAGGGTCCAGGAGCGCCAGGCTCTTCCTTGCCACCCACCACCTTTCCAGCGAGCCAGGGGCAGGTGAATGCTCACCTAATCCCTCTAAATTATGAGACATAAGCGATCGGATTAACCTAATCCCCTTTAAAGGAAGAGGGGGAGCAGAGAAGCATCCTGCTTCCTCCGCCCGGGAGCAGAGCAGAGATCGCTTCTGCTCTTGTGGAGACAGAGCCCAGAATACTCTGTTTCCAGTAGCCCGTCAGGCCGGGCAATTATTTTGGAGGAACAGAAAACTCACTGTTTGGGAGAAGTTTCTCTCCCTGGCAGAGGAAGGGAAACGAGTTTAGCTGGAACATTTTGAACCTCTGCTCCCCGGGACACCTTGCCAATATTTTTCTGCCTCCTCCTGCCCCTGCTCTCCTTTGCTGTTAGCCTTGGAAGCTTTTCCCTCGCTTTGGCAGCACTTGATGTCCAAAGTGAGACGTTTAGATCTAGGGACTCCTGCAAGGACGCCGGGCTGGCCCCGGTCCCCCCGTCTCTCATCTCGCCCTCCGGCTTCCTCGCAGAACGACGGGCAGGACTTGGACGGCTGGTTTTCCAGAGGCCGGCGGTCCGACCGAGCCAGCGCGCACCCCAAACTCAACCTGACCAAGCAGGCTTTGCCCTGGCGCGAGCAGGTGAGCGGGCAGGGAGCAGCAAGGGGGGCGATGGCGGAGGAGAGGCCACCCAGCCCCTCGCGGGGGACCCCGCGGCCCGTGTCTCCCCAGCGCGCCAGGCTCCAAAGCCGTCTCCAGCCGTCCTCCTGCCGGCTCTCCCTCGCGCGGCCCGGCCCGGGGCTCTGCCGGGTCCCGCAGCCGGCGCGGTGCCCGCCGGGATCGGCTCCTCGCCCGGGTGCGAGGAGCTGGCGGGTGCGCGCCGTGGGCGTGCGCGGCTCCGGGTGCGCCGGGGGCCGTCTCGTTGCCTGGCTCCTCTGGAGGGGCCCACGCCGTGCCGGCTCCTGCCCTGGCTGCGCGGTGGGTGCCGGGGCAGGTCGAGCCTTTGGAGCCCTATCCAGGCAACTCCCCTTGCCCTCGTGTTTGGGAGCCGGAGCGGCAGCAGGAGGGTTTTCTCCTCGGGGTTGGTGTCATGGCCCTGGGCTGGCGCAGGGGCGGGAGCTCAGCCCTTCCTCGGTGTCACTGCAGAAGAGCATCTCGTCTCCCTCTCGTCCCGCAGTACAAAGGGAAGGCAAACCTGCATGTCTTTGAAGACTGGTGCGGAGGGGCCGTGCGGCACCTGCGGAAGAACCTCCATTTTCCGCTCTTTCCCCACGTGAGTCCCGGGCCGGCTGGCGGTGGGCCGGAGCGAGGGGCCGCTCCTCCCTCTCTGGGTGCTTCTGGGTCTCCGCTGGCTGTGGCCTTGGTCCTCAAGACCGTCGTTTGCAGGCTTTTTGGTCTGGTTCAGGACGGGTGATTCCCAGCAGAGCAGGGATGGAGGGAGAGGTGGGTGGTGACGGGAGCTCCACGTCCCCTCTGCTGCCAGGGGCACGGGACCCTGGGGTAACGAGGAGGAGGTGGGACGGGTGATGCTGGTGCAAGGCGTGAACTGACTGTGCTTTCGCGTCCCTGCCCCTCCTCCCCAGAGCCGCACCACGGTGAAGAAGCTGGCTGTCTCGCCCAAGTGGAAGAACTACGGGCTGAGGATCTTTGGCTACATCCACCCCTTCAAGGATGGTGAGTGATGGAGCTTGGCCTCTTCTCCCCCTGCAGCAACGAGGAGAAGCTGCCTCCTTCCCCGTTCCTGGGCCACACCAGGACAGAAGGGCTGGTAAGAGACAGTCGCCAATGCCCCGGCTCCCAGGCAGGGGGGTCCTTCTGGAGCAAAGACCCTTTTCCCCGGTTGCTTTGAAGGGAGGTGAAGCCCCGATCCCATCCAGGACAGAGCCACAGCGCGGGGTCTGGGGTGGCCCCATCACCAGTGTCCGTCCATCCCTGTTTCCCCATCTCAAAACGAGACACTGGGACTGAGCCCGTGCCACCGGGGCTGCTGTACCCCTCTGTGGTGACCTTCTCCTTTGCTCTCCACAGGGGATTTCCAGTTTTCCGTGGCATCGGATGACAATTCAGAGTTCTGGCTCAGCTCCGACGAGAGTCCGTCCAACTCCCGGCTGGCTGCGTTCGTGGGCAAGGTACGCGCCTTCGTCCTCGACCCTCTGCCTTTCCCCACACCAGGGGTGCTCGAGCTCCTTCCGAGAGAGTCTCCTCCTTAGGGGTGCCTTGCTCCTTGCTCCCCACGTGCTGATAACCCTCCCGGGTGCCTTCTGGGGGTCCCTAGCACCCAATTCGTGATGTCTCGAGCCCCTGGGTGCTCTTTAGCCACTGGAAATTCTCCTTTCCACAGCTCCCTCTGCTGCAGCAGCGCTTAAAGGGAGCGTGCAGGGTCCCCGCGTGACTTTGCTAGAGGCAAAGCTCTCCTGCTTCTTTGCCCCCTTGGGAAATGCTGGGCTACTTCAGCCTGGTCCCATCTCTGCCCCTGGCCAGGCCTGGTTTGGCTTCTGAAGGACCATCTGCCCCTTCGTCCCATCCTAGCTGTAGCTACCAAAGACCAGCTTATGTCCCAGAATAGGAGATTTAATATTTGCTCCTGGATTTTCTCGGCATTAACTCCTAAAGCGGGAAACCCTGTGGTCTGTCATCGCACCCATGCATTTTTGGGATCTTGGTGGTGTTGGCTGGTGACAAGTTCTTGTGGCGGGCATGCTACCAGCTGGGGACAGGCAGGCACAGGGATAGAGCTCCTGGGACATCCTCCTGCCCGAGGAGCCTTTCTGCAGCATGGCATAGTGCCCGATGGAGGTGGAGGAGAGGCTCTCACAGCCTGGCGGGGCTTGGGCCTCGTGCCTGCTTGGCCTGTGGCATCCCTGGTGCTCTCACACGCTCCTTTTTCCTTCCCCCAGCTGGGCACCGAGTGGACGGCGCCAGGAGAGTTCACCAAATTCAGCTCGCAGGTCTCCAAGCCCCTACGGTGAGTGTGTCCCTGCTCCCACCGTCCATCCCGGGTGGATGGATTCGGGGAGGTGGAGTTGCTGGTTCCACACGACTCTGACCGGTTCCTCCTCCCCAGGAGGAGACCCTGACCGTGGTCTCTTCCCAAAAGGCATGTGGGGTCTGGGCTGGACAGGAGCTCAACCAACCATGCCCCCAGTGGCTTGAAGGTGTTGGGGGCCACAGCCACCTCCGCAGATGATGAGGTGGGGATGGGGGATCCCCCCAATCTCACGAAGCTTCTCAGCAGTGGGATGGGGGAGCAGATACCCACATCACGCTGCCTGTCTCCGTGCCCCAGGAAGGTTTAGCCACATGTGAGCAAGACAGAGAGGGTTTCCCGAGATGGCTCCTCTAGCAGGGGGGCTCCCATCGCCCTGGCAGCGGGAGCAGTCAGCTCGGCAATGATTTCTAACCGGCTTCTTGCCCTCTTGCGCAGCCTCATGTCCTCCAGACGCTACTACTTCGAGCTGCTCCACAAACAAGACGACCGAGGTTCAGACCACGTGGAAGTTGGCGTGAGTAAAAACTCCCACACCGTGCTCCTCTCAAGGCTTGTCCTGTCAGGAGCCGGCGCCAGGACTTTCCCTGATGCGCGTTAAAACGCTTTATCCTGGAGCAAAGCCACGATTTCCCCCCCTCCCTCGGCTGCCTCCGGCTCAGTCCGCAGAGGGGACGAGGCAGCATCACTCTGACAGGGCTGGGGCTCGTCTCCCCGGGCTATTCCTGCACAGGACGCCTGGCACGGGCTGCTTTGCTCCGTGCTCACCCAATTCTTTTGTGCCAGTGGCCTTTCGGGAGCTAACGACCCCGCCGTCCCTCTGCTGTGCTCCCGTGAGGGATGCTAACGGAGCAGCCGCTCCGCTCCAGGCTGCAGCGGCGCTGGAACGCGCAGCGCTTGCGTGGCCAGGCCCGTCCCTTCTCCGCTCTCCTTGGCCTCCTGCAGAGCGGCTGGCAGAGGGGAGGGATCCCTGTGGGCTGCTTCTAGGAGGAGCCCATTGCGTGGGCGAGGAGCGCGCGGATCGTGCAAGGCCAGAGCAGGCAGGTCCCAGGCCGCCGCCCGCGAGCGGCAGCCCACCTCGGGAGGGACGGCCGAGGCGGTGGCGTGGGTCCCTTTCTTCTTTCCCCCCTTAGAGGTAGCACGAGTTTCAGATCTGAACTTGCCTGCCTTGGCTGCACAACCCCGGCGAGGCCCGGAGCGTGCGCGTCGGCAGCGCGGGCTGTCTTCGGGAGGGGAAGATGTTGGCTCGTTAGCAAAGGTTTCCTTTCTCCCGAGCAGTCATTAATCACTGGAGTCAAACTTGTGCCAGCAAAGCGTCGGAGAGGCTGACAACACCCCTTCCTCCCTGCCTCTCTCCTCACCATCGCTCAGCCTCGCCCTCCCGGGGCTCCATCTCGATCCTCCCCGATAAGATCTGCATTTCTGCCGTGAAAAACAAATAGATGGGGAGACGTGTTTTTGCTGGAGGGAGGGAAGCCTTTCAGATGTTCAGAAAGAAACAACAAGAAGAAAAAAGCAGGACCCTAATGCATCTCTCCCTGTGGGTATCTAAGGGCTTGTCCGGGCAAAGGCTCAAGACGCGCTTTTGGAGCGCGGGTAGTTAATCGGCGCGGGCGGCTCTGGAGACCCTCTCGAGCCCCCGCGAGCTCGCCCGCCATCCGTGTGCGCTCAGGCCCTGCGGGAGGCAGAGGCGGCGGCGTAGGGCTCGGCGCCTGCCGGCCGCGGCCGAGGCCTTGGCGCGTGCCGCGGCCTCCCTGCTCCGTCCCCCGAGGTCGAAGCGGGGCGTGCGGAGAAGCCGCCCCGCGCCCCGGCGTCGTCCCTCCCCGGCGAGGCAGGAGCGCGGCCTCCCGTGATGCCACGGCCGCCGCCGCGGGGCTGGGGCTGGCCTGCCCGGCCCAGAAGGACCGCGGGTGGCCGTGTGGCAGCCCCGAGAGGGAAGCAGCCTGCGTCCCACCCCCGGGAGCCTCCCCCTCCCCGGCCACGCCGGCCCCAAACCGCGACCACGCCGGTCCCAAACCGCCTCGGGTAAAGGCGGGAGACGGGCCTGGGGCCGCGGGGGCGGGATCGGCCCTTCCCTTCGCTCCTCTCCCGCAGCGCGGGACGTTCCTGGCAGCCGAGGACAGGGGAGGACCCATCCTGGGGCGCCCGGGGCTGGGCGGCCGCGTCCTGAGCCCCGGCCACCCTCCCGCTGATTCTCCCTCTCCTTTTGTGTTTCCCTAGTGGCGCGTTTTCCTCCCCAGCTCGAAGTTCGAAGTGATCGACTCCTCCTCCATCTCCCTGTACGCAGGTAAGGGCCACGCGCGGCGCCCGCGGGCGAGCTCTCGAGGGGAGAGACGGCGCCGGAACCCGGGAGGGAAACTGGATCCTGCGGCAGGATCTCGGCCCCTCGGCCCCCCCCCAGAGCTCCTGTAAGGAAGGCGGCGAGGGGCTGCGGTGGGTCGGGGCCATAGGGTAGCGGGGCGTGCCGCGACCCTCCTAAATGTGGGGTGCGGAGGTGACACGCCACGGAAGCATAGCTCTCCGCTGCTCCAGCCTCGTCCCTGCTAACGGGACCACGGAGGGCTGGCTCCTTCGCCTGGCCCTGAGTTATGAGGGGCTGTCGTGTGGGCAGGGATGGACGGCGTGAGGTTTAATTAAATCTATAGATCTTCTGCTTCCTGCCCCTTCCCTGGCAGCAAGAAAGGACTTGATAGATGGGTCCTGCCCCAGTGCTCAATGCGCCGGAGGACTGGTCATCAAACATGCCCCGGAAGGTGTCGGTAAGGCAGGAGGGGACAGGCAACAGGCAGGGATTGATGGGGAGAAGAGGGATGGAGGGGTGCTGCTGGTATTGACGCAGGTGCCCAGGAGATGGATGAAGTGCAGATAAATCCCCCCCCGCCCTGACCGCTCTCCGTCGGTGCTGGCGCTTTCTGCTTCTCTTTGCTGCTCCCCGGCTCCCTCAGGCCCCAGCGGCATCCCGGGGCAAAGCCGCGTCGCTCACGGGGAGCCCATCCCCGTGGCGTGGGGCACGCCAGCGGTGCGCAGAGCGTCCTCCTTCCCTCTCCGGGCTTTCCCAGGGGCGGCAGCCCAACCTCAGCCGGCTGCGCGGAGGCGTTCTGGGAGCCTTTCCCTGCTGCAAGCAGAAGAATCTGGGGCTTGGGGAAGGGGGTCCCGTTGGCTGCAGGACCTGCCTGCTTCCCTGCAGCTCCGCAGCAGGCAGGGCTGCCTGGAAAGGGAGCACCCTTGGGTGCTCGGGGCAGGCAGCTCTGAGTGTGGCCAAGGTGACCGGAGCAAGGTGACCTCCCTCGGGGAGGTCTGGGGGCTGGTTGACAGCCAAGGACAACGTGCCACCCTCATCCCTGAAGAGGAGGCAAAACCAGCTCATGTTGCATTTACCTGCATCTCTGCAGGAAGAACATTCACGGTTTAATTCCTGTGTCCGTGGGAGTTAAAGCCCCGGAGCGTTCCCACCCCTTGTCTTTGAGGGTGGTGAGACCCCAGCAGAGATGCCCCCCCACCCAAGAGATGCTGCAATTGGAGCCGGGCTGCCTGGCTGAGATCAGTTGTACCCTTGTCCTCTCGGTGCTCGTTAGTTGACGGCAATAATCATTAGGCTGGTTAGTCATGGGGTCTGTGAGCCTGCGAGAGGGCTGGAGGAGCTGGGCTTGGCCTCATGCAGACACTTCGGCTCCCCTTGTTCCCCCGGGAGCAGGAGGAACCCAGAATCCGCTGAGCCCCCTTGGTGGGAGGGATGGAGAGGTTGGGAGGTGCCACCTCGGAGGACGCTCCTGGGTCGATGCTCCGTATGCATATGCCCATGGGGTTCAGGCCCTGTCCTCGCCCGCTTCAGATGAATCATCCCTGAAGATGAACCACGTGGAGCACATCCCGCAGACCTTGGCCAGCCACAGCGGAAGCTACCTCTGGGAGGCCCAGCAAGATGAGCATGGGGCTGACATGCTGAAGTCTGACCCCAGGGACACCTTCTTCCTCAGTAAGTGGCTGGGACCGGACCCTCGCGCATCTCCGTGGGGTTTTGAGGGAAGAACAAGGCAGGACCTGGCTGCCACAGGCACCCAGAGCATCCCGGCTACCTTCTGCCCATCTCTTGGGTGGAGGGCATCTCTGCTGGGGTCTGTAAGCGGGGCAAGTTGAGATGGTTTGGGCTACAAATGGTAACGTGGGTTGGGCTACGGGGCTGGTAGGGCACGTGTTGGGGCTGAGCTACAGCTGCTTCTCCTCAGCCCCTGCGATCGAGGCCTCCCGAGTGGAGAACGTGCTGGTGCCCTGTGCCTACAGCCCCACCTACGTGGTGAAGGACTTCCCTATCGCCCGCTACCAGGGCCTGCAATTCGTAAGTGTCTCCCCGCGACGGGGACGGGGCCACGCTCCCATGGGAGACGTGGCGAGGCAGAGCGCTTTGCCCCCACCCCAGGGCAGGGGCGTTTCCACGCAGTTAAAATCCAGGAGAAAATGTCCCTCACTGGAAGATCGCGCTGAGCTTCCCTGTCTTGGACTGGGTTAAAAGCTCGGTGGGGTGTTTGAGGTGCTGGAGGTCACCTTGGCGTTGAGGGGCTGCACTGGTGGCCTTGGGTCCACAGCTCCTAGCCCTGCCAGCCCCCACTTCCTCAGAGTGAGCCCACTCTGCGCTGGGCTGACAGCGGCGTGGTCATCTCCCCAGGTCTACCTCTCATTTGTGTACCCCAACGACTTCACGCGCCTCACTCACATGGAGACGGAGAACAAGTGCTTCTACAGGGAGTCCCCCCTCTACCTGGAGAAGTAAGTGTTGGGGGGCCGGTATTTGGGTGTTGGGGGGCCGGTATTTGGGTGGTGGTACATGGAAGGGGAGGAAGGGGCTGATATCAACAGGGCGCTCAAAGAGCTGGAGAAACGGCACGGAGGTGATGCATCCTCAGCCGTGTGTCCCCACGCTCTGTCCCCCATGGAAAGAGCCACCTCCAGGCTGGCTCTTTTCCCATCTCTCGGGCACGTAGCAGCTTGAGACCTGGCAGTGCTCCTGGATTTTGGGAATCCCAGCTCCCTTCGGAGCTGGGCCGCGCCCGGGTGCCTGCGCTGCAGCCGGGGATGTTCCTCGCGTGCGTGTGAGCACGTCCCTTCGCGCATACGCCCCTCCCTTGTCTCCGGGACCTCATCTTTCCTCTGTCTCCCAGGTTTGGTTTTTATAAGTACATGAAGATGGATGAAGAGGAGGAGGATCCACGCCAGCGAGCGTTTCTCTTCCTCAACCCAGACAGTGAGTCACCGCTCCCCGCTGGCAGCGTTCTGGGCATCTCTCAGCAGCTTGGCACGGAGCTGAGCACCTGGCATCCTCGCCCGCCAGCCCGTCCGCGCAGGGATGCGGCTCATCGGGATGCCTCCAGCGATGCTGGGAGGCTCGAGGAGGGCAGGGCTGCGCGGAGCAGCTTGCCTCCGCACGCTCCCTGGTCGCGCATCCCACTCGGCTCAGCCACAAGGCGCCGTGGGATGCGGGAAGCGGGATGCTGGGGTTCGGATTCCCCCTCCCTGCTTCTTGAGGCCACGTACCCGCATCTCCTGGGGTGGCCCGGTCAGTGGGCGGCAGGACACCATGGGACCTGCCGTGGAGTCTGGGGCTGCTCGCGGGCACGCGCCGGAGCCGGTTTGTTCAGAGCCTGCCTTGCTGTCGGTTTGCAGCCCGGCAGAGCCCCGGCAGGCCGGGTTTGCTCCCGGATGAAATATGAGCGGTGCCAAGATGCGGCCGAGGTTTGGAGCTGTTAATGGGCAGAGCCGGGAGCTGCCAGCCCCGGTGAGCGTCGGGCAGTGCCCGCCAGCTCTCGGCCTCCCTCGCCCAGCGGCCGCTCGCAGCTTAATCTCTAGCTGGAGACAAGCTTGGCCTCCTTGTCTTGGGCCAGCGCGCTGCAGGGGGGTGTGCTGAGCGGCCGGGACCCTCGGGGAACTTACCTCTGCTTTTACTCCCTAGATTTCCTGGAGGATGAGGAAGAGGAGGAAGGAGCGGACAGCCCTGAGCCCACAGACCCACCTCCTGGAGCTAAGGAGAAGAGCTTTGGGCCGGCACCCGGAGCCAAAGGGAAGGAGACCCCGCCGGTCACTGGGGATTATGGAGACGACCTGGACTACTACAGCTTTCGCCGCAAGCCGGGTCAGGCCCAGGATGAGCCGGGCACGCCCGGGCAGCTGGGAAGATGGAGCACATCCCATCAGGCCAGCGCCAGCCCGGCGGCTGGCCCCGAGGACCTCCATGGCGAGGAGGACGTGAGCCCTGCGCCGGAGCAGGTCCATGGGCGGATGCTCAGTTGGTTACCCCAGGATCCCAGCGAGGAGGATGAACTGGGGCTGCTGGCGTCTTCGAAGCGCGCCATGGCTCTGAGCCTTCAACCCCACCTCTCTGTTCCCATCTTTGGTGGCAAAGCCAAAACGCTGGGTCCCCGCAAGGCTGCAGCACCCAGGCAGGACAAAAAGCCCCAGAAAGCCCAGGAGAAGGTCTACGTGACCAGGCTGCAGCCGGGGAAGCGCAAAGCCTCGGCCCAGGAACCAGTCTTCCCTGGCATCTTCCTTTACCCGAAACCTCTGAAGAAAGTCCACCTTCGCTCCCGGTCCCCTCAGAAGCGTCCCATCACCTCCAGCAAGCTTCGTGCTGTCCCTGGCCGCCGGACCCCCTGGCTCCTGAGCAACATCTCCAAGGAGAGGGACCCTTCCAGGCGGAAGAGCACGCGGGCGGGTGGCAGGAGGTGGGAACGTCCATCCAAGCTGGGGACCGAGCGGCGGGCGCTGCCCAGCCTCCTCGCCCTGGGGACTGATGGGCTCTTCAGTAGGGAGACCCATGAGGACACAACCCCTGCCCCGGGACGGGCAGTGGCCACCACCGCTTACAACTCCTCTGAGGCGACCCACTTGGAGGGGACGCGCGTGACGTCCTTTCTGAAGATGTCAGAAACAACGGTGTCCCAGCAGGAGGAGGGAAAGGGCCAGGAGGAAGAGGAGGAGGAGGAAGAAGAGGTGTTGGACTACAGCTACGAGACTGGGGAGCTGCAGCAGAGCTGGCTGGAGGACTCCATCAACTGGCAGAGGACGTTCAGTGTCAGCGCGGTGGACTTCGAGCTCCTGCGCTCCGACTGGAACGACCTGCGCTGCAACGTGTCGGGCAACCTGCAGCTGAGCGAGAGCGAGGTTGTTGACGTGGTGGCACAGTACATGGAGAAGCTCAACGAGAAGAACGGAGGGTAGGGAGGGCGGGGGGCATGGCGGCAGGCTGGGGGGACGTGCCTTCGCCCTGCCGGGCTCCTTGGGGCCTGGTGAGCTGGATGGTGGGTTCAGGCCAACCCCTCGAGCAAGGGACCTGCAGGGAGCAGAGCTCACGATGATGGTGCTTTCAAGTGCTTCTCCTTTCCCTGTAGCATCTACACCCTCCTGAGGATTGTCAATGTGGAGAAGCGCCGGGACACAGCCCGGGGGAACCGCTACCTGCTGGAGCTGGAGCTGGCAGAGCGGGGCCAGCGGACAGTGCGGCTGTCCGAGTACGTCTACGTCCTCTTGCACCAGGGCAAGCAGGATGACAGTGCCGAGGCCAACCCCGAAGAGCCGGCCCTCGGGGCCACCGAGCCCCAGCCAAGCACCTGGAGCATCCTCCTTGGAAAACCTGTTCTGTGCCGGCCCCTGCGGCTCAGCTGGAAGCAGGACGTCATGGTGCACTTCGTGGTACCTGGTAGGTGACAGCAGGATGCATCTCTCCAGGGTCTCTGCTGCTCCCTCTGCCCTCAGCATCCTCTGGTGGGAGGAAGGCAACCCCTTTGCTCCCCAGGTGTATCCGCCAGTCTGGCCCCAGGGGGATGAGGTTATCGCTTCTCACGAGATGCTGAGGCTATTGCTTCCCATCGGAAGGGACGTTGGTTTGGTTGGGGAAGGGGGTGCTCTTGGGACCCCCGTGGTGAGCCCATGCTGTTTGTGGCTGTGTCCGGCAGTGAAGAATCAAGCCCGCTGGGTCCAGCAGTTCATCTCGGACATGGCCCGCCTGCACGGGGCTACGAAGGACGCCAACTTCAACGTCATCCTGGTGGACTTTGACAGTGATGACATGGACGTCGAGAAAGCCCTGCGGGATGCCCGGCTGCCCCGGTAACCCACCCCACACGAGCTCCGGGTCCCACCCTGCTCTCCCGGGGGCTGCCAAGGCAGGGGTCTGCAGGGCTCCTCATGGTGGGACAGGCTACCCTGGTGGTGCCCACGCAACCTGCTGCTCCTTCCCCAGCCTGGCATGGGTTTCGGCCTCGCTGCCCCTCTCCTCCCCCTTTTTGGGGGGTTTACACTTGTTTCCCGGGTGGAGGAGATGGGAATGCGGAAACCTCTGCTGCCTCCATGGGGGGACCCTCGGCAGGAGTTGTAGGCACCTGACCCCCTTCTTGAGGATGTCCCATCTCCTTGCTGGTGGTCCCCGTCCTCCTCTTGGCTGTGTCCCTTTTGGCCACCAGCACTAACCCCCCTGTTCTCTCTCCTCAGCTACCAGTACCTGCGGCGCACGGGGAACTTTGAGCGCTCGGCCGGGCTGCAGGCGGGTGTGGACACGGTCGAGGTGAGCCGGGCGAGCGGAACCAGCTCTCACCCTGGCTCCTCTCCTGGAGCTGTTTCGCCCGGATCCTGACACACGTGTCCGTCCCCTCCTGTAGGACGGGCACAGCATCGTGTTCCTCTGTGACCTGCACATCCATTTCCCCCCCAATATCCTGGACAGCATCCGGAAGCACTGCGTGGAGGGGAAGCTGGCCTACGCGCCCATTGTCATGAGGCTGAGCTGCGGCAGCTCCCCGCGGGAGCCCAACGGTAAGCGGGGTCCCCTCTGCCGTGACGCCTTTCCCGTGCCCGAGGAGAGCTGCTGCGCCGGCTTCGGGCTGCAGCCGGGCTCGCACGCGCAGGGAGGACGGGCCAGTTCCGCTCCGGCAGGGTGAGGTTCGAGCCCAAGGGTGCTTGAGGCACGCTGGGTGTGATGCCCCCCGAAACCAGGCTGGCACCTGGCACACCCCCACAGGAGGTGGCAGTGATGGGGACGGACCCGGGCAGGGGGAAGAGGGGCTGGGACAGGGAGAGCGCAGAGGTCAAGGCCTGGGGCTCCGGAGTCCCCCGCACCCCTCGCCTCCTTGCTCTCCCCGCTCCAGGCTACTGGGAGGTGAACGGCTTCGGCCTCTTCGGCATCTACAAGTCGGACTTCGACCGCGTGGGAGGGATGAACACGGAGGAGTTCAGAGACCGCTGGGGCGGGGAGGACTGGGAGCTCCTGGACAGGTGAGGCTGGGGGTCCCGGCAGCCCCCTCACCCCCGGGCAGGGCTGGGCACCCGCGCTCCCCTCCGTCGGGCTGGCTAAAGGGCCGCCGCGGCGGGGAAGGGGCAAAGCCTCCTGTTAGGAGGGCCGGATCCATCCCTCCCTGAGCGACTGTCCCTCTGTCCGGCTGCAGGGTCCTTCAGAGCGGGCTGGAGGTGGAGCGCTTGCGTCTCAGGAACTTTTACCATTACTACCACTCCAAGCGCGGCATGTGGAATGCCCGCAGCAAGAAGCCACCCAAGGACTAGTGTCCCGAGCCCGGCCCGCAGCCGCTGACCCTCCCGTGCCTGCCGGAGGCAGGCCACCGCGGCTGTCCCTGCCCTCCGCCGGCACGCCTGCTGCCAGCACGGAGGGCACCTGTAAACGAACCGCAGTTATTTTGGGGAGGGGGGGAGTGGGGAGGGCAAAAGCGGGTGGTGATTTTTTTCTTAAGGGTCTAATTTCTTAATCAGAAATGAATTTATTAACTCATTAGCACCGGGACAATGGGCATCCTGCTGTCGGGAGGGGTAAAGCCCCTGGGCTGATCCCCGGAGCCAGTGAGTCCCTGAGGGCTGTGCTGGGCCGGTGATGGCGGAGGTGGAAAAGCAGCACCCAAGCTCGCTTGCTGGGTCGCCCCCCCAGACCACCCAGCACCTTGTCCCTGTGCCAGGCTGGAGAGCTGAGCGTGTTGGGGGGGCTACTGGTACCCACCAGAGTGGGGGGGGGGGAGCCCCCTGGGGCATCCCAAACCCTCCTGCTCCCCGCCCTGGGACCCGCAGAGCCACCACAGAGGGGAAAAGGGGACGCGCTGCTGCGGCCATACGCCGTGGGGGGCAGAGCCCCTCGGCACCATGGGCTGGCAGGCCTGCGCCCGGGGGGCCTGGGTTGGAGTGGGAAAGAGCAGAGCCCGAAGCAGGTACGGGAGAGAGGGGGAGAGCAAATGATGTTTCCAAGCTAATTTCTGTGAAATTATGATGTAGGAAGCTGTTTTCAGGAAGTTTTGTCTGTTTTGGGTTTGTTTGGGTTTTTTTTTATTCTTAAAAAATAAAATCAATGTCTTGGCTGGGATTTCCTTCCCCTCCGGCACCCTCGTCCCATGGCGGGGATGCGGCCCCTAGCCGGGTGAAGGGCACGAAAAGCCGGGCTGGCCTCTGCCCCTCGCTGCTCCCCAGGCCCCGCGGCGGGGCTGGGGGCCGTGCGGACGCTTTTGCCCGCTGGAAGTCACGGCTGCCCTTTGCAACGCCCAGGAGGGCTGGGGCAGGAGACGCGCGGGGAGCGCGCCGGGGGAAGCCTGGGGCTCAGCCTGGCTGGCGTGGCCAGGAGGGGTCGGGGCCCCCCGGGCAGGCTGGGGGCAAGGATGCGCTCTCTTCCGTGGCTGTGCGAGGCACCCCTTTTCTGTTTCGTGTGAGGAGGAGGAGAAGGAGGAGGAAGGGGAGGCAGCAGCCGTGTGTTTGATGCCCAGATGCGTGCCCGGGCTTGCAGGGAGGTTGCTGAGCCTCCGCCCCACACCTGAGCTCCACCCGGGCAGCTGCCTGCGCCCCACACGCTGCACGGGGGGCTCACCCTGGCACCCCTGGGGCTGGGGAGCCCTGGGGAGAGCCACCACGAGCTGCCCCGCTCGCTCCCGCCCACCCCTTGCACACTTGGCGGGACGGCCGTGCCCACCCGCGCCCAAGCGCCGTGTCCGTGCCTTCTCCCCTCGCTCGTGGACGTGCCCAGCCCGCACGCAGCACCGCGTGGGCTCTGGCAAACCCACTTCGCCCTGGCCCCGGCTGCCGCAAGCTCCCGCTCCTCCGCCGTGTCACCCTGTCCCCGCAGCTGCCCTGGGCTGCGACCGCTGCGTCCCGGCCGCCCCCCGCCGTGAGCACCCCTGGGAGCACCCCGGCCTTCCCCATCCCGGGGTTTCATTCCCCATCCTCAGCCTCTGGGCTCCATCCGAGCAGCGGTTGAGTGTTGGGGTGAGGATGGAGGTGGTGGGCTCAGCAACCTGCTTGCCCACAGAACACGGCCACGATGGGGGGCTCGGGGGCCTTTTTGTCCCCAGTTTGGTACTTCTGGCCCTGGGATTTGCCGGGCGGGGCAGCCTTGGCAGGCAGGAGGTTTTTTCTCCCGTGTTGGCACTCGCGGGCTGCTACCCTTCCCTGCTGCCTGCGTTTTCCAGCACTTTGGAAGCGCTTTGTTGTGGGCCCGGAGCTGGCCCGTGGGCTGGGAGGTCCCGGCAGCGCGGCGGCCCCGGGGCCAGCAGTGGGCTCCCTAAAGCTGCCTTTCCTCAGGCGTGACTTTTCCAGCAGCTTCCCAGCTGGGAGAGCTCACAACGCCACCGGCATCGCAGTGGGCACCGGGCTCAGCCAAAGCCGGAGCTGCCGCCGGTGCTGGGAGGGACGGATGCCACCGGCGCCGTCCCCACTGGGGGCACTGGTCCAGCCCCGCGGGGTGGGGAAAACGCCGGGGCCGGTTTGGAGGCGGCCGATGGTGTCTGCTGCGGGTAGGGCCAGCAGCAGAACGCGGGCGGGTGTTGTTCCTCCGGCAGCGGCCGAGCCGCGGTCCGGGGGCCGCGGGAGCCTCTCCCCCCCGCCGGCCGAGCCCCAGGCGCCCGCGGGGTGCGGGCAGGCCCCCGCTCGGGGGAGCAGCCCCGGTGCTGGGGCGAGGCGCTGGCCGGGCGGCTCGCCCGGCCCCCGGGGGACGCGGCAGAGGCGTTGGGGCTTGTTCGGGGCGGCGGAGGCGAACGTCGGCCCCGAGCGGGCTCGCTGTAAGGCTGCCCCGGCCGTGGGGCCGAGCGAGGGGTTGGTGGAGGGCGAGAGGAGCACGGGAACCTCCCCGACACCTCTGGGCTGAGAACGGGCCAAGCGTGACAGCAGTGGCTGGGTGGAGGGTCCCAGGCAGCCTCCTGCCCCGTGCTGGGCTCTGCCGGGGGACACCTCTCGGCAGCCCCCCGCGAGCGCCGGGCGCGGCGTGGAGCCCGGGCTGCGGCGCCAGTGGGAGCGATGGCCCCCAAACTGGTTTGGCCCGTTTTAAACGCTCCCTCTCAGCTTATCTGGCTTCAAAGGGCTCCTGCTCCGTCCCACGCACGCAAACACGCTCCCTGCGAGCCCCTGGGGCCCGGGGCAGCCCCTCGCACCCCAGAAACCTGTGTCCCCCCCAAGCCCTGCCTTCCCTCCATCTCCTTTTGGCAGCCCCAAAACCTTCCTTGTTGCACCCATGGGTGCCCCGTGCTGGGGGGTCCGAGGGGCTGCAGGGGAAAGGATGTGTTGGACCGTGGCCACAGTGGTGGGGCCCGATGGTGATTTTTTGGAGCATCGCGAAGGCAGGTGAGACGTGGCTCCGCTGCCCGGATGGGGCAGCCGGGACCCCCGGGCACCCCGCCGGCACCTCAGCCGTGCCGAGGCTTTTTGCGGAGCTGCCACAAGCCCCAAAAGTGCAAACTTGGCTGCGAGGCAAGCGGGTTTCGAGCGCACATGCAAAACAACGGCGAAGAGACTGGTTGGGTAAGCTCCGGGGCGGGCCTGCGCCGCAGCCCCACGCCCGCTGCACCGGCCCCGCCGCAGACGGCATCGCCCACCCCGTGCCGGGGCGCCCAGCACCCGTGTAGCACCCAGGGGTGCACCCGCCCGCCCGGGAGGATGCTGCAGGGCAACGGCCCTCCGGGGCCACCCAACAAGGTACGTGCCGGCCGGTCCCGCACCCATCGTCGCGGCCATCCCCGGCGCGGGTCCCTGGGGAAAGCCGGTGGCACCCGCCTTGCCACCAGTCCCTGAGCACTGGCTGGGGAGGGGCAGCATGGACGCCGGATCCAGCCAACTTTGGCCAAGAGGCTTTTTTTCCTCCTCTCCTCGTGCCTCGGTTTCCCCCGCGTGGCTCTTGGCACACGTGCGCTGTGGCCAGGCTGCGTGGTGCCGCGTCGGCCACTCCCTGCGCGAAACGCCGATGGCACCGGCAGCCACAGGCTCCCCTGGGGACCCGCTTTTGGGGACAGGCACTCAGTGGCGCTCAGGGGGTGGGAGAGGACGATGCGCACCCGGGAGCTGGGGTCTCCCTGGGGACGTGGCTCTGTCACCCCACGGAGGAAGGGCGATGGGTGCCTCCAGGCTGGGGGGGGCAGTGACCGCTTTAGGGACCCCCCAGACTGAGTTTATTTAACCCTGTGTCACCCTGATGGTGGCCGGATCCCTCGGGAATCCCCCAATTTTGCTTCAGATGTGGGGCTTTTTGTGTGATGATTTGTTGTTTTCGAAGCATCCCAGCACCTCCCCACTGCCATCCAACACCTTCCCCGTTAATGAGCTGCTTTAGGGGGCGAGAGCTGCCGGGTTCAGCTTCAGACCTGCTACAGCCCCCCCGCAAGGCCCCCCAGTTTCCATCTTTAAGCTGCGGACTGTCATACCAGGGGGACGGGGGCTTGGAAGGGAAGCAGAGCCTGGGGGAACGGGGCTGCCAGCGGGCTTGGGGACGGCCCCAAGCCCCTCGGTGCCTGGCACGGGGACGACAGGCAAGCATCGGCTTGCACGGGGAGCGAACCGCCCTCCCCGCCTGCTCCCGGGGGGGAAACCCGTGATTCATACGGGCTCGGAGGGTTGGGAGCGCCCTGCTGAGCTCTGCCAAACTCGGTGCACCCGCCGACCGCTCCCCGTGTGGGTGGTGCCAAGGTGGGAGAAGAGGGGGGGCCCTTGGGGTTATTCCCTGGGTGCTGTACCCTGAAAGGGTCAGTTGTGACCCCTAAGCGAAGGGGGGGCTCCCAGTAAATCCATGAAGTCTCTGGACTCCCCCACCCCCAGAGCTGGGGAGGGGGGTCTCCCCCTGCATCGGTCCGTGGGCGCGATGTGATGGTGGCACCAGGGGTTTGGGCCCATTGGGGTTTGGGGAGGCCATCAAAGTAGGGACAGTCACCGCAAAACACCTGCCTGAAGGTCTTGCCACCCTGCCCCAGCATCAGCCGCTGCTCCTGCTGACGGCGGCACATTCCTCGGGGACAGCCGCCCTTTTCACCCTCGTGAGGAAGCGCAAAAGCCATCCTGGCGTTGTCATCACCGTCCCGGCGTTGTCATCACCGGGTGGTGTAAGCCCCGGCCAGCTCACCGGCCGGCAAAGCCCATAACGCTTCTGCCAGGCGGCTTCGTCGCGGTGACGCCAAGTGCTGAGCTGTGGCTCTCTCCGGAGCCGAGGCCGCGTCGCCACAATCACCTTCAAACGACCAAAGCCAGCGCCGGCTTCTCCAGCCGATGCGCTGTGCTTGGCTCGACGGGCAAAATGCCCCGTGCCCAGAAGCAGGGACAGAGCCCGAGTGCCCAGGCATGGCTGAGAACAGGCACAACTCGGTTCAGGAGTAAGCAGCTCTGTTAGCGAGTCAGGGGCCGGCGCTGAGTAGCGTGAAACAGCACCGTGGGACTTTGGGAGCCGTTCCTAAGCACGCTGGGCTGGGGGGGTACGTGGCATCCCCCACCCCGGCCGTGCCGGGGTCGGCCGGGGCAGCTTGGCGGGTGGGGTGAGCCTAATTAGTACCTGCGTGGTGGCAGCGGCTGAGTCACCCCGCGTTCATTCCCGCCGGGCCTGCTGGCGCTGAGCCGCCCCCTTTTTTTTATTTATTATTGTTGTTTTTTAATGCCCCGGCTGATTTGAAAAGCAAAGCAGGGAGGGCCCGGCCAGTAATTACTGCCAATTAGCCCCCGTCCCGGCCCACCGGCGGGCCGGGCCCCTGCACCGGAGGGGTTTGCCGGTCGCCGTGGTGGGCAGCCCGGGGGGCTGGGGTCAGTCTCTGGGGAGGCTGCCCGGGGCTTGCTCGTGGGGCTGTGTGGGGGTCCGGGCCTGGCTGGGGAGCTTGCCCAGGGGTTCGGGCTCTCCCGGGAGGCTGCCCGAGGGTCTTGCTCTCACTGGAGGGATGATGTGTGAGTCTGGGGCTCGCCGGCAGGGCCACGTGGATCAAGGGGGAGGCTGCCCGGGGCTCTCCTGGGAGGCCGTGGGGGGGGTCTGGGTCCTGCCAGAGGGACAACGTGGGGGTCTAGGGCTGGCCGGCGGGGCCACGCGGCGGTCCGGCGCTCTCCAGAGCGGCCACGTGTGGGTCCGGGGCTCACAGGTGGGGCTGCCCGGGGACCTGGGGGTCGTCGGGGTGGCTGCCCGAGGGGGGGGCGGGGGGGCGGCTCTCGCCGCCGGGGCCGCGGGGGCGTCCGCCTCCCTCGCGCCCTCGTCCCCACGAGGTCGCCCCGGGCGCGTGCCGGTGGCGGCGGGGGCCCGGCGCGGCCCCCTCCTTCCCGCCGGCGGCGGCGGCCGAGGCGTGGCGGCGGCGGCGGGGCGGGCCGGGTGCCTCCCTACGGCTGAAGGAAGCCGCCGCCGCGCTCACCTGCGCAGGGCGGCCTCGCTCGCCTCGGCCTCCGCACCGCCGCCATGCAGGAGACTAACACCTTCTTGCTGTCGGCCCTGCAGCCCGAGGCCGGCGTCTGCTCGCTGGCCTTGCCCTCGGACCGGCAGCTGGACGGCAGGAGCCGGGAGGCGGCCGAGGCCCAGCGGCTGCGCAGCGCCCGCGTGCAGGAGCAGGTCCGCATCCGCATGATGCTGAGGGGCCAAGCGGCCGCCCGCCCCGAGGCCCCCGACCACGCCGACGGCGGCAGAGGTGGGAGATCCCCCGCGGCCCCCGGGCGCGCGCGGCGCGACAGGCGGCGGGAGCCCCTCGGTCGGCGCTGGGCTTCGGCTCGCGCCCCGGCCTGGGGCCGGGGGTTGCCCCCCACCCCGGCCGAGCCCCCGAGCCCCCGCCGCACCCCCGGCACCGGGGACGGGGGCGGCGCGGCCCCGGCGCGGGCTCGTTTCACCCCGCTCGGGGGTCGCGCCTCGGTTCCCCCACCTGCCCCCGGGGGGGATCCGCGCTGGGGGGGGTCCCACACCCTGCTTCGGGCTGGGGGGGGAGGTTTTTCTGGCCCTGGCAGATCCCCGCCCGCCCCCCCCGGCCTTTGAGCGGCGCCGCTGGCCGGGCTCCAAGCTCCTCCATTTAACGTCTGTGCTCGCGGCCTCCGCCCTGCTGCTTGGCACCGGCGGGGGCTTTCACCGAGCCCCCCGCCGCGAGGCGCTGGGGGACCCCGGCGCTGGGGACGGACCCCCCTCGGCGCCCCCAGGGCTGCCCGGGTGTGAGTCACGCTCGCGTCCCCGCCGGGGCTGGCAGCGTCCTCCCCGTCCCCGTCGGCAGACCCGGGGCGGCGGGAGGGCGGCTCGGGGTGCAGCGGGGCGGCCAGGTCCCTGCCGGGCTCCCGCCCCCAGGGTGGTGGAACCCGGACTGGTTTTGGGGAGATGCCCGGGCTGCTGACCTGGCTACGGTGGAGGGGACTGGGCTGAGCCGCCGTGTCCCTGCCAAGGTGGCAATTAGTCCCCTCGCCGTCAGGGCGTGATGAAAGGTGGGGAGGCCGCCGCGCCGCACCGCCGCGCCGCACCACCGCCGCCTCTCCTGCTCCCCGTTGCCAGCAGGCAGGCGAAGGCAGCGTCCTCCCGATCCCTCATCCCCTGGCACTGCTGCGGTTCCTGAAGCAGGTCCCCCCGGGATGAGTCGGGGGGGATCTTCGGTCCCCAGGACCACCCCTTTGGTCCCCCCACAGTGCCCACGCTGACCTCTCCGTCCTCATCCCGCAGGTGGTCAGTACGGCACGACCCTGCACTCCTCCTTCAGCTCCCGCTCCCAGAGCAATGGCTTGGACCCCAAAGCCTCGGTAGGTACTGGGGGGTTCGCACCCCACCCTGCACCGGCACCCAGCACCGTGGCGGCTGGGAATGCCGGCGGAGACCCAGCCACCGGCTGTGGTTTCAGTTGTGCCAAGGGAGGCTCTTGGCTCCGTCCTTTCCTCTTCCCATGGGTGGAGGGACAGGCTCGCGGGCACCCGCTAACCCCACGCTTCCCCCCCAGTTGTATCAGCCGCTGGCCAAGAAGGATTTTGGCACGCTGAAGGGCAGCGGCTGGTCCTCGCGCTCGGCGGTGGACCTCACGCCGCACAAGCGGATGGCGACCATCAGCAACGGGGGCTTGGTGAAGGGCCGGGGCTACGGCACTGGCTACGCCATGTCGCAGGCCGCCAACACCTCGCCGCGGCCCAGCTCCTTCCACGAGCGCAATTACCGGTCCCGTCAGAACTTCGACACCCTCTCGCTGCGCTCCCTGCGGCTGGCCGACGGGCCGCTCCAGCCCACCGCCATCGCGGATGACCGCTATAGCGTCATCTCGGAGCAGCTGGACCCCGTGGGTCACCGTTCCCTCTACAAAAGCCAAGGCAACGGCGGCTTCGCCCGCTCCTACACCTTCGAGAGGCAGATGAGCGCCGGCTCCACCACCAAGGCCACCTCTGACTGGCTGGAGGGCGGCGAGGTGACCCAGAGCCGCACCATCCGGGCGCCCGCCATGCGCACGCTCCAGCGCTTCCAGAGCAACAACCGGTCGCGGCTCAGCACCGGCTCCTTCGGCAGCATCCAGGCAGCCTCGCAGGCGGGCGTCGGGAGCTCCTACATGGGGATGGTGGAGCACAGCTCCCGCGCGCCCTCCGTGCGCAGCCTGGCCGAGTCCAGCCACCACCTCCAGGACCAGCGCGCCATGGAGATGTACAACGGGCACAGCACGCTGCTCGGCCACCAGTCGGGGGGGTGAGTGCCCACCTTGGTCACTTGGCCGCTCGAGGGCAAAACCGTCTCTGGTCTGGCGTTACCTTGCCGCAAGGGCCGCGGGAGGAGGGGTGAGGTGGTGGGCACAATTTGGCCCCGTAGCGATGGACCGTGGCATGGGTTGACCTCCAAGCGTGTCCTTGCGCGTGGCCTTAGCTCCCCTCGTGGACACATCCTGACACGGGAGGGTAGGAAGATGCTTGTTTTGCCGCGTCCGGAGTCCCGTGGCCCAAGAGCGTGGTGGGGAGGGAGATGGGTTGACGGGTCTCCCCCGAAATGCGGAACGTAGTGAGGTGCAGAGGTGGAGGACCCCCGTGGGATGCTCTGCCTGGGCTCTTCATCACCTGCCTGTGGCTTCCAGGTTTGACGACATTGACCTGCCCTCTGCAGTGAAATACCTGATAGCCAGTGACCCCAACCTGCAGGTCCTGGGCGCTGCCTACCTCCAGCACAAATGCTACAGCGACAGCAATGCCAAGAAGCAGGTGAGCACCCAGGAGCCCAAGGGGAAGGGGCTGTCCCCAGCCCCTCTGCCGCGGTGGGGCACCCCTGGGAGGGTGGAGGAGACGGAGGGAATCCCGGCTCCCAGCTGAACGGGAGAGCGGCCGGGCGTCTCAACCCAGCCGGGCTCTCCCTCGCAGGCCCGCAGCCTCCAGGCCATGCCCAAGCTGGTGAAGCTGTTCAACAGCCCCAACCAGGAGGTGCAGCGCCATGCCACGGGCGCCATGCGCAACCTTATCTACGACAACGCCGAGAACAAGCTGGCGCTGGTGGAGGAGAATGGCATCTACGAGCTCATGCGGACGCTGCGGGAGCCCGATGACGAGCTCCGCAAGAACGTCACAGGTTGGGGATGGTGGCAGGGGTGGGCCGGGGTCCTCCTCCCCTGGGGGTGGCACGTGCTCCCCCCCACCCCACGAGTAAAGCTGGCGTGGCACTTCGTGGGGACGACCTCTTTGCATCACTGTTACCCACCTTGACCCACGGCCGCTCCCGGCTGCGGGTGGTTGGCGTGAGCCCCCTGGGGAGGGGGGTCAGGGTGGCCGTGCTCTCCAGCCGTCCCCAGCACTGAGGATCGCCCTCCGCGCAGGGATCCTGTGGAATCTCTCCTCCAGTGACAACCTGAAGGATCGCCTGGCCCGGGACACTCTGGAGCAGCTCACGGACCTAGTCCTGGTCCCCCTCTCTGGGCTGGGGGGCTCAGGTGTCATCCAGCAGAACCCCTCAGAGGCGGAGATCTTCTACAACTCCACCGGCTTCCTCAGGTACCTGCGCTGGGCTGGCTCCGGCCCTCCCACTGTGGGTAGAGGTTTGGGTGGAGGAAGAGACACCATCCGTGCTGCATACGTAGGGAGCAAGATCCCCAGGGCTTGTTTCTGGGATCCCCATCCCTTGCGGCGCTCGTGTGTCAAGGCAAAGCCTGGTCAACCCCATGGGAGAGGTACTAGCTGCTCTCCCCACGGTGGTGCCCAGTGGCAGGAGGGGGGTGGCCGCGGGGAAGCCCCTTCTCGCCGTGATGGACCCACGTTCCCCATGCAGGAATCTCAGCTCTGCCAGCCAGCAGACCCGGCAGAAGATGCGTGAGTGCCACGGGCTGGTGGACTCCATGATCCACTACGTGAACAGCTCCCTGGAAGTGGGCAAGTCGGAGGACAAGGTGAGCCTGGGAGCTGGGTGCTGGGAGGGTTTGGGTGCCCTGAGACTGGGTGCTGTTTCCTCCTGGTGGCTACCTGGCCATCATGGTGCAAAGGCATGTCTTGATGTGACGGTTGGAAACCCAACCTGGCTCCATCCGACCTTACTGGGCACAGTGGGGCACCGCTGGTGTCATCGCGGTGACTCTGGCCACAGAGCCCCGTGGGATCGCGCCCCCGGGGACGTGCCAGCTGGAGACGCCCTGGCCGGCGGCACAAGGACTGACCCTGCCATGGCCCGTCTTTCCCCCCAGAGCGTGGAGAATGCCGTCTGCGTCCTGCGCAACCTCTCCTACCGCCTGTACGACGAAATGCCCCCGTCCTCCCTCCAGCGCCTGGAAGGCCACAGGAGGAACAACAGCAGCACGGTGACGGGGGAGCTGGTGGGCTGCTTCAGCCCCCAGAGCAAGAAAGCGCGAGAGGTCAGCGGCTGGGAAGCGGTGGGCACCGTGGTGGCCGCGTCACCCGGGGCGGGGTTGGCGCTGGGAAGCAGCTGGCAGTGGAGGTGACGCTGGGGCGGAGGTGGACGCCGGCCACGGCTGATGGGTGGGACACGTGGGTGAGCTCAGCGGAGGGTGAATCAATCAGGTGTGTGGGGTGAATCAGGGCGCCGAACCCCCGCTTTGCCGTGCCACGGGGCGTGACGCAGCCGGGGTGACCTGCCAGGTCCCTGCCAGCCTGGAGCTGCCCGACGGTTGGGGCCAGGCACGCAGGGCAGCGGGGACACCAGCAGCGAGGGGTGCTGCAGAGGGGACATCCCCTACGGGTCTAACGGTGCTGCCCCCATCCCCGCAGCACTACCTGAATGCGGACATCGTCACCTTCACCGAGGTCTCCAAGGACCCCAAGGGCATGGAGTGGCTCTGGAACCCGCAGATCGTGGGCATCTACAACCGGCTGCTGCAGCGCTGCGAGCTCAACAAGCACACGACGGAGGCGGCCTCGGGCGCCCTGCAGAACATCACTGCCGGGGACCGCAGGGTGAGGGCCCGGGAGGGGGACGTCCCCGGGGCTTGACGCGTCTTGCCCGGTTGTCCCCGCCACCTGGCCAGCCACAGCCGTGCCCGGGGAGGGGACGCACCTCCCTGCGGGTCCGTACCGGCCTTTCCTGGGTGGGGCACGTGGCCATCACGCTACTCACCGCCTGGGCATGGGTCACCCTGACCCGGCCCCGCTGAGCAGGAGGAGGAGGATGGGGTGGGAGGAGGAGGCAGCCGGCAGGTCCCCGGTGAGAGTCTCCAAGCGGGTGTTTGCCTCGGCAGTGGGCGGGCGTGCTGAGCCGGCTGGCCCTGGAGCAGGAGCGCATCCTGAACCCCGTGCTGGACCGCGTCCGCACCGCCGACCACCACCAGCTGCGCTCGCTGACGGGGCTCATCCGCAACCTGTCCCGCCACGCCCGCAACAAGGACGAGATGTGTGAGTGCTGGGGGGCCGGAGCTGTGGGGAGGAGCCTGACAGACGCCCTCCACTCTCTTCCTCCTTGGTCTGGCCTCCGGTTACCTCCAGCCACATCTTGGCACCTTCCTGCCTGCCGCATCCCCGCTCACAGCTGCGCGTGCGGTGGCCGGTCCATCGCCAGTGACCGAACACCCCCCACGCGTTGTGCTCTGCCCCCAACCCCACCACCTCACCTGGCTTTGTCCCCGTCCCCCAGCTCCTCTCCCAGGTGCCAGGGAGTCTCAGCAGAGACTCCAGAGAGCAAAGGGCTTGGAGATGTCCCTGGTGCTGGCCCGCAGGTCCTTGACTGCACCCTCTGTCCCCTCATTGCCCCCGGGAGGCTGCAAGGTTCATCCCCCAGCTGTCACGTGTGCCCTGGGTCTGGCCACCAGCCCTGACGTGATGCCTTTGCCCACCAGCGACCAAGGTGGTCAGCCACTTGATCGAGAAGCTGCCGGGGAGCGTCGGGGACAAGGCGCCGCCCGCCGACGTCATCGTGAACATCATCGCGGTCCTCAACAACCTGGTGGTGGAGAGCCCTATGGCCGCTCGCGACATCGTCTACTTTGATGGCCTCAGGAAGCTCTTCTACATCAAGAAGAGAAGGGACAGGTGGGATCTTCCTGTCTGCTCTGCTGTCCCGGCTCAGACCTGGGGTCCAGTCTTGCTCGCCTCCTCCTCCCCTGGTCCAGCGAGGTGGAAGAGGGTCTCCAGTCTCCCTTCTAGAGGGTTGGTGTTGGGAGTCCCCAGACCAGCTCAGAGTGGCCTCATGGCCACCTTCCAGCCCTTTGCTGCTTCCTCGGGACACCCCACCAGGGGGTTGCCCATAGCTGCAGCCACTTTCTTCCCACCTGGGTGCTTCTCACTTCTCCTGCCAGAAGCGCTCGCCACCCTGCCCATTGCAGCAGGCTCCAGCCTTTAGTCTTCTGCCTCTTCCCACCAGCGCTAAGTCCTCAGCCCCTCCGGGCCCTTCTGGGCTGGTAGCCTTGGGCTGGTGGGCACCACCCTGTGCCCAGCGGTCGCCAAAGCTCATTGCATCCTGTTCCTGTCCCAGCTCGGACAACGAGAAGTCCTCCAGAGCAGCAGCCAGCCTCCTGGGCAACATGTGGCAATACACCAAGCTCCACCGGGACTTCAAGATGGTATGTACCACCCGCCGGTGCCTCCTCCAGCCCGTGGGATCCCGGGATGGATCCCGAGGGTGGATCCCAAGGGAGTCAAGGCCAGGGGCTTCATCCCGGAAAGCCACGCCACCCAAATGCTTCCAGGCATACAACGGACCCCAACTCCACGCCTCCCCCTCCTGAAGGGGTGGGGACGTTCCCAGAGCATCGTCCCTGTGGTGGCACCTGTGCCGGTGGGGTGGGGACAGCCCCGTGCCCAGCGTGGGGACAGCGCGGCCCTGTCGGTGCCGCAGCGGAGCGGGTTTGTGTTCGCATTCCCGCCGCCCAGTGAGGCGTGGGCAGGGAGGGTGACGGCGCTGGCGTCCCCGCGTGTGACGGGTGGCCTGTCTCCTTGCAGAAGGGCTACCGGAAGGAGGACTTCCTCGGCCTGTGAGGACACCCCCCCGGCACCAGACTGCCCAGCGCTGGCTCTCCCCGCCGGGACGCTCCTTGCTGCCGGCCATGCCCTGGGGAGGCTGCTCGCCGCCGGACCCCCGCTCCATAGCGTAGACCCTGCGTGTCCCTTACGCTCCCCCCGCTCTGCCTGGACCCCCTTCCCTGGCAGGGGACACTTGTCCTCCCTCCTGCCGCAGCCTTAAACCCAGCGACTGCTTTTGGCTCTGCTGCGGGTCCCCTCTGGGACCCCAGTTAGTTGGGGGCAGCCCCACGGCACCCAAGGGTCCTCAGCCCCTGGGGACCCTGCCCGCTCCTGGGGAGCTGGCTGCAAAGCTCAGCTTGTCTCGTGGCTCGGCGGAGGGGCAGGAGCTGCAGGGCTTTGGGGAGGCTCCTGCAAAACAATGCTGGTGGGCAAGGGGGCTTCTAGGGGCACCCCATCCCAGCTCCCGGAATGGTGGCGTGCCGGGGGCTGGGAGGGTGCCGGTGCGGCCATGCCGGTGCAGGGCACGCCGTGGATTGCACGTGCTCTGCCCTGGCGCGGTGGGGACAGGGCTCCGTGTAGGCTCAGGGGGTTTGTGGGATGCCTGAGGTGGCTTCCCAAATTTTTACGGGGTGGCACCGTGGCTGAAAGGAGCTGGGAAGCGGCGTCGGTGACGCGGCGCTGAGCCTCCGCTTTGCCAGGGCTGGGGGGTGTTGTGATTGAGGCTGCCCCTGCCCTCGCTGCAAGAAGCCGGGGGATTTCGAGGCCGCGCCGTCCCCATCCGCACGCCCTGCGGGGACTGTCCCTGCGCAGGCAGAGCCACCGCTGCCGCGCCGGCTGCGCCGCTCGGGGCTGGGCCTGGCCGGTGCTGCGTAAGCAGGATCCGGGCAGGGCCAGCCGGCTTGTGTTTGCTGGGTGGCGTCTCCCCGCAGGGTGGGGAGATGCCCTTGGTGCCCGGCGCGGCTGGCGCAGGTGGGGCAGTGGGTCCAAGGCTCTTCCGGCCGTGGTGGCGGCCGGTCCGAGGCGCGCGGGTGGGCTGCGGGGTGGCTTCGGTCTGCCGGCGGGTTGGGGCTGGGCGGGGAGACCCTGCGCTTGGGGGGCATCGCACGCCCTGTTTGGGAAATGAGGTAGAGTAGGTACAGGGGGTGGGAGGGCAGGGGAGACCCGGCGGCGCTGCCAGAAGGGGCCGCATCCAGAGCTGGTGTGGCCCCTCCGGCGTGCCGGCACCCGGTGTGGTCTGGGCTGGGGTGTCACGGTGCGTTTGTCTCCCCAGCTCTCCGTGTACAAACTCCCTGAGCCCTGTGTACCCCCAAAATAAAGGCCTTGAACGATGCCCGCTTGCCCCCGTGCTCGGCCGGCACGCGGGAGGGGAGGAGAGCTCCCCGTGGGACGCCGGCGTGCGGGTGAGCTCACCCTGCGCTGCCACGCCGCTCGCCGTGACCGGGCGTTGCTCTGAGTCAGCGTGGTGGGGACGCCGGCGCAGCGACGGGACGCGGTGCGGCGCCGCCTGCTCAGCTGCCCATGGTGGGGAGCGACCCGCCGGTGGCACCCACTTCCCCGCAGATGGACGAGACCCACTCGGAGCAGCAGCATTTTATTGCCACAGGGGTTTTCCATGGGAGAGGGGGTGCTGCAGCCGCTCCTGTCGGGCATTTCCCAGCCCCTGGGCCACTGGGACTGGGGCAGGAGCACGTTGCTTCTCGGAGAGCATCACCCGTCCCAAAGCGTGTCCATCACGTAGCAAAAATGTCCCTGCTGCCCATGACAAAGGAGGGGGGCCCAGCACCCATGGGTGCCCAGGCACTGCGGTCAGGCGTGTCCCCTAGTGACGGCTTTCCACCATGGAGCGTGCTGCTAGAAGGAGCCAGCTCCTGCCTTTCCCACCGACACCTTGGCTTTGGTCTCATCATAAACCCCGGGCTGCTCTGGCCGTGATCTGGGTCCGTGTGGCCCCGCGGGGAAGGGGGACGCTGCCTTTGCCCCCAGCAGCCCCACTCAGATGTCATCCTCCGTCACCAGGCAGTAGAAGTCCGTGCGGGCGCCGTAGTTGCGCGATCCCAGGTCTGAGATGTCGAGCTCGGGTCCCTGGCTGTCCCTCGGCTGTGTGTCCTCCATCGTGCTGGCGGCCGAAGCCATGGGAGCGCCGGGACCGCCGATGCGGGGAGGCGGGGGGCTTCGGAAAACGTGCCCTCGGAGGCCTGGAAGGAGCGAGGAGAAGGCTTTTAGGTGGTGGGGAAGGGGCTAAACCCAGCCTGCCTGCCACGGGAGGGTGAAGCACAACCCAAAGGTGACCTCCAGTGCACATCTGTCCCCCCCAGGAGAAGCAGCAGGGGACAAGGACCTGTACCGAGGTCCCCATCCGGGTGGAGGTCACCACCGCTGTCCAGGTAGCTGCTGTGCAGGATCAGCATGGGGTCCTTGTCCTCCTGCAGCTGGGTCTGCGGGTCCCCCATGGTCCCCTGGAAGGACACCTTGCGGGGCAGGGCGAGGCACAGCTCCTTCCAGAAGTCCGACGACGGGGTCTGCGTGGGGCAGGGAGGAGATGAGCTGCGTCGGGACCACCACGAAGACAAGCCCAGCCCTGCACGGGGCTGGGGAAGGCTTTGCGGGGCTTGGCTCACTCTCCCCAGCGCTGGGAGCTCAGCCAAGGCGAGGGCTGCGCTCCCGGCGTGGCAGCGCGCCTGCGCACCGGTGGAGAAACCGGCCCGACCTGCTGAAACGCTCCCGAGGACTCCAGCTCCCAGCCTGGCCCTGAAATGGCCACAGCATCCGTGGGCCAAAGCTTTGCCCCGAGAGCGCAGGCTTCACCCCGGCACCTCGGCCAGGGGACACCCCGGAGTGGCACGGGGTTCCTGATCCCGCAAGTTTGGGGAGCGAGCACCCAGATCTAGGGCTGTGTTTGTTTTTTTTTTTTAAATTGCCTCTAGAGATGAGCGTCCCAACCTGCTTTTTAGGAGCACTGAAGCACGGGGAGCAGCCCCAGAGCATTTCTGGGAGGCTGACACAAAACGGGGTGCTGGGGATGGAAATGGGGGTGCCGGCGGGACAGGGTCCTGCTCGGCTCTCACCATGGAGCCGGCTCGCCACACCAGCAAGGTCACCATGCCCCGATGCTGCTTCAGCAGGCTGATGGCAGGGTGGGTGATCTCCCGGTACTGGCTCTCAAAGACGATGAAGATGGGTTTCTTGGAAAGCTCCAGCAGCCTCCAAAGCCCTTCCCTGCGAGACAGGCGTGTGGCGGGAGGGCGAAGGACCTGCCGGCTCCTCTGCCCTGGGAGCAGGCAGGAGCAGCTCCTACCTGAAGCTGCTGTTGCACCAGTCTTGCTCCAGGTACGCGACGGAGAGGACCACGATGAGACGCCGGCACCGGCTCACGTTCATGATCAGGTCAGCCGACGGCTCTGCAGGCAAAGGGATTTCAAGCCCCCGGGCGCCAGTGTCTCCCCTCGGCCCAACCCCGCACGGGGATGGTGCCCACCTGAGTTGGGCAGGATGGTTTGCTCATCCAGGAAGAGCTTGTAGCCGTAGCGGTTCTCCAGCTGCGGCTTCACGATGAAGTGGACAAACTTTCGGTCATCCGGGGCGGTGGCGTGGGAGACGTAGGCATCGTACAGCTTCCCGTCTGGGGGGGGCACAGGGAGCGGGGGGTGTAACGCTAGGGAGGGTGCGTCAGCGAGCCCCTGGCCCGGGGGAGACTTTTCCCACGGGGGACACCACCTCGGTGCCCTTCTCAGGCGGCTCACCGTTGATCTCCAGCTCGCCGTAGCGGTTCCGGTACCAGAGGAGCATGCTCAGGCGGCATCGGACGTAGAGCCCGGCCAGAAGCACCAGGAGTGCCAGGACCAGGAGGGCTGCCAGCACCGCGGGCACGTGCCCTGCCGCCTCTGCAAGGACAGGGAAGGGCACGGTGAGCGTGGCCGGTGGTCCCTGGCCCAGGTTTTCCGGGTTTGGTGTAGGTTTGTGCCGCGATACGTTGCCCTGGGAGAGGCAGCGATGGTCCCCGTGCGGCTGCCGTTCCCGCCCCGTGCAAGCGGGCCCTCCTTGGAGGTGTCCCTGCTCTGTCCCCGGCATGGCCCTACCCACGCGCCGCAGGGTGAAGGTGGCCGTGGCGTTGCTGACCCAGCAGGCAAACACCCCGAAGTCGGCGTCGTGCGTGAGGTTGAGCTGCAGGACGCTGGCGAGGAGCTGCTCCGAGGCGTTTTGGGCAAACCTGGGGGGGAGATGGGGCCGCCGTGGGTTGGGCCGTGCCGCGACCCACCCCAACAGACAGACAGAAGGACGGACATACCCCAGGACGGGCTCCTTACCAGGTGGTGTCCTGGCTGCTGTCGCTGCCCAGCCGCTGCCCGTCTTTGGTCCAGGCGGGGACGGGCTGGCAGCGCTCGGCGGCCGCCCAGCGCACGGTGCAGTTCAGCACTACCCGGCTCCCCAGCGCCAGCTCCAGCGTCTCGTTGGCGGCCGGGACGAGGATTTCAGGGGGCACGCTGCAAAGGTCTGGGGGCACGGCGGGAAGGGGGTTTGGGATGGGAAAGCTGATCCAGCTCCCGGCTGGGCAGGCAGCTGTCGTAGCCATCCCGTCTTCCCCAGAAAAACAAGCTCTGCCACGGGGGTCTGGAAGTGAGCGGTGCTTGCGGCTGTTTTGCAACAGGCTGAGCTGGTTTTTGGGGCTGTGATGGACCCTCACCCGCACCACGAGGCAAACCCAGAGCAGCGAGGCAGACCCCCGTCCTGCCGGTGAGTGAGGGGTCCTTCCCAACTGAAAACAGGCGAAAGTTTTGATTTTGCAGCCTACCTGCCATGGCGTGCTCAGGCGATGTGCGCGGGAGCTGCCGGCATCACCAGTGGGCCACCCGCGCAGGAGGGCCCCGACAGCACGGCGTCTTCCGCGGGGGCGAAGTCCGGCTGCGGCCGCCGCAGGGCGGGCTGGGCCTGGAATCGGTCAGAAACGGCTCCGTGAGCGCTGGCTGCTCCAGGCCGGGGCAGCATCGGGAGCGCCCCGGGGTGCCCATCCTTCCCTGCAGCGATTCGGGTTGGGGGGCAGCGGGTGCTGCTCTGGGGCAAAGCCAAAGCCACGTCCCGGCCGTGGCTTGGTGGCCACAGTGTCACGTGCTGTCCCCGTGCAGCGCCGACTCGCAGCCTGGCTTTCCCGACCGTGAATTTACGGGCGGGAGGCGGTTAATGGCCAGCCGGGGGCTGCAGGACATTAAAAATGTGGCTTCAGCTCAAACCAGAGGCCAGCGAGGGGAAAGGAGCAGCGGCCGCAGCTCAACCGTGGGGCGTGCAACACCTCCCCGTGAAAGCACGGCGAGCTGCCCCCGCGGCTGCGTTCGGGGGGCTCGGCGGGACCCCCCTCGTGCTGCCAACACGCCCTCGTGGCTGCAGTCCTGCTTCCAGCCCGGCGTGCCCATTGAAATCGCCAATTAAACAGTGGGGCGGCTTATTTATAGCAACAGCGGCTTCCTACCTGACGAGCGCTCGCAGCGCTGAGCTACGCCGCGTGGGCGCAGCGCTCCCCTCGCGTTAGGAGGCTCGGCGTGCTGCCGTCCTGCCGCCGTGCCGGGGGAGAGCCGTAGCCGCACGACGCGAGCGGGCGAGCGGGAGCGCCAGGGTGGTGCACGGGGACCGGGGGGGGATCGGCCCCCGGCTGGCGTCGTGCCGGCGGCGGCAGTGCCGCTGCAATACCCTGCAGGACAAGGGGGCCCACGGGGGACACCCCGCGCCCCGCCGATAAAGCGCGGCGGTGCGAAGGGGCGCTGGGAGCAAATGGCGAAGCAGAGCCCGGTGCCGGGGTCGGGCTCCTCTGCCCCCAAACACCCGCAGAGCCGCCGGTGCGGGCGGCGCGTCCGCCGGGGCTGATGTGGGAATAACAAGGACGTCACGTTGCCGGTGTTTCTGCAAGGCAGCATGACCGTAAACACATCCATGACATAAACACACGCAACATAACTGCAGGGGCCAGCAGGGATAACAATCTCTCTCGGCTGCCTCTTTGCCCCTGAGCTTCGCCGCGCTCGGTTGCAAACCGGTTTTGGGTAACAGCAGGGCTGCAGGGGCTGGGCTCGTCCCTGGAGAAACCGCATCTCCCTGCTGCGGAGTGACAGGGGAAGAGGGGCGGTCTGCAGGGCTGCTCTGCTCTGAGCGGGCACGGAGGCACGCTGCTTCCCTTTGGCACGGCAGCCCTGGTGCCAGGCGTGGGGTGAAACCGTGGGTCAAGGTACACAACGGACGCTTATAACGCGTTCAGCTTGAGCAGCTGGGAAGCGATTTATACCTAAAGTATTAACTGTGTTTCTCCGTGGCCAGGGATGGAAGAGCAAGGGATGGAGATGAGCCAGCCCACCCCGCTTTTGCCAGGGGACGGGGACGGGAGACGCTACACCACGGTGGTGTGGGGCTTTCTCTGCCCGGTGGGGATGCTCTGGATGGGTCGCTCGTAAATCGTTTCACTCTGATGGTTGGAAATAAGGAAGCCCCGACGAGACGCAGAACTGGCCAGAAAGCTCAGGGAGGCCCTAAACACCTCCACGGCCCCGTGGGGAGGTGCAGCCAGTCGGGGCCCCTTTGCTCTGGGGCATGAAATGGCGGTGGATACCCATCAGGGCTGCTGGCCGCGAGGAAGGGAGGAGCGCAGGTTAACGGGCAGCGGCACGCTCCCGTTTCCTACGTCTTGGGGTTGGGGACGCCCCGGTTTTATCGCGCTCCAAGCGCGGCAGAGGACCGTGCAGATGCCGCGTGGTGGTGGGTGACGGTTGGTCTGTGGCATCCCCCCGGAGCACGGCCACAGGGAAAGCGAGGTGGGCAGGGAGGCAGGGCGGCAAAGGAGCCGCAGGTCTGCGTATGCCGAGAGAGCAAGCGGGGCCAGAGGAGAGCAGCAGGACTTGCGGGGAGAGGGCGAAAGCCTGCTGACCCTGGCCGGGACGGCATCGATGCGGAAAGGGAAGCAGAGGAGAGCTGCATTTACCTTCGGAGCTTCCCCAGGTGCCCTGGCCGCAGGCTTCCTGCTAGCTGCCTCCCTCGTGTGCCGCTCGAGCTGACGGGACCTGCCAGATCAGTGCTTGTTTTTACCTTTTTTTTTTTAAATAATTTATTTGTTTTCCCCCCTCCCCGGTTCAGACCCTGCCCTTCGCCAGGCTCTCCCGCTGCCCCAATCACTGGGCGCCAGGCCTGCAGGAGGGGTTGGCCGTCCCTCCTTCCTGCTGCTCCACCTCCGTCGTCTCCACCTGAACCTGTGGGGGAAAAAAATAAACAACTCTGGCTTTAGGGGAGGGGAAAAGCAAAAAAAAAAAAGAAGAAAAAAGAAGGCAACCCATCCAGCCTGCCTGCCCAGCAGCCCCGGGGAGCCAGGCACTCGCAGGTTGCGTGAGGCTCCCGGGGAGGAAACCCCCCGGCTCTCCGGGGCTGGAAAAGCCCACGGAGGTGTCAGGGCAAGACAAAACCTGCACCCAGCGCCCGCCGCCACCGGTAATACCAGCTCCCCGGGCCACAGCGGCAGCTGGGGGCTTGCACGGGCGTGTGCCTGGGGGCTTTGTGGGTGTCTGCTCAATGCAGCGCCGTGGGGAGAGCCCAGGGCAAAACCCTGCATTCTGGGGCCCTGGTTTGCTGAGCACCAGCAAACTCGATACTCTCAGGCTCTGTCAAGGTGAGTTACCGATGGAGGGAGGCGGGGGAGGCCGGGCAGCTCACATCCATGACCGCACGTGTCTTGGGGTCTCCCGTCTGTTTCCTTCTCCTCCGTGATTTTAAAAGCCTTTTTGCAAGTTGAAACCGGTACCATGGGGTGGCTCCTCGGGCTGGCGCCGGCGGCGGGGAGCCAGGCCCAGGCATGGCCGCTCCCGAACAGCAGGTGATCGCTTGTAGTAATTGCCGAGGTGGCGATTAGAGCCCCAGCACGGCCCAGGCTGTGCTCGCAGCGCGGCACAGCCTGGGCACTGCAGCCAGCCTCGGCCGGCCTAAGAGAAACGCCGACCCGACCTGCAGCCGCTGAGCAGCGGGAGCAACGGCCAGCACACGCTCTGGGACCAGAACGGGAAGAAAAGAGGCTGTTTTCCTCCTGCAAGGCCCCGGCTCAAGCAGGGTTGGAGGCTCGGGGATGGCGCTGGGGCCCTGGCGCGCGGTCGGGGCGGGTGAACGGGGGCGGGAAGGGCTCCTTCAGCGTTCCTCAATCCTCGCCTTGGAACAAACATGGGTCTCGCTTCCCCTTTGCGTGCTTTCACTTCTAATTACTGATTTATTTTCAATTTTTTTAGCAAATCCCTCCCGCAGCCCTGTTGGAGAGCCCGGGCCTGGGCTCCCCGGTGTGCTCCCGCCCGCCCCCTCGGGCCGGCGGCGCGCTGTTTCCATGGCAACTGCCGGCCGCCGGGCTGGAAGCGGGTTTCGCCCCCGCGCGGTGTACGCCGGGTGCTGTAGTCTTGGCGCCGCGGGCCCCCACCCCGTCTGTGGCCACGACACTACATCTCCCAGCATGCCCCGCGGGCCGCCAAGATGGTGGCCCTCCTGGTTTTCTTGGTCCCGCAGCTGCCCGCCTTCGCCCCGGGCGTAGAAACGCGGAGGCTGAATAACGCCGATCGTGGGGTCTGCGCGGCGCCGGGGCCTCCCCCACCCCCGAGGGAAAAGCTTCCATACTGGGGGGGCGGGACAAGCGCTGGCAAAGTGTGCCTGGGCTTGTGTGTGGCTGATGCTTGACTTGGTAGGGCCTGTTGTCCCTGGGTGAAGTGTATATATGTATTTTTTTATATATATATACACACACACACAAACATGTGCAGGTCACAGATAGGTCCATGGGCCTATTCACAAGGAGGAACACCCCCAACTAAGAATCCTTACTGGTTATTATGTAAAATGTTGGTGCTGTTGACCTATTGTGGGGGGGAAAAAAGGGATAGAGAGAGCCCCGTTGGAGGGCTGGTGCTCTGGGGATGGCCCCTTGGTCCTCTGCCCTCCAGCACAGCAGCTGCGTGCGTGTTTGGGGTAGCAGCTATCTAAGCAGCTCTTTTAGGGACGGCTTCTCTGTCGTCCACGATACCATGGTCACTTTGATGTATGGGCTGCAAAAGCCCGTGTAAACCAGTTGACTTTGTGGGATGATGAAGGATCCCAAGGAACAAGCCCAGGTCCTGTGGATGGCAAGGGTGTGAGGCGGCTTGGAAGTAAATGGGGAGCTGATAAAACCTTTCTTGTCCATCAGAGTTATTCCTGTGTGTAGCAAGGAGTGGAGGCGGTCTGGGTCACAGTGGTGAAAGGACAAAACAAGCCAGAGGGCTGAGAGCGTTGTACGGCTCATTTCAGTCCCCTGCTAGACAGTTAGTGGCTTTCGACGTGCTTGGGAGTGAAGTTTCGAGGCCGAGGTAACCCTGGAGCCTTTCTCTGCAGTACTGACTCAGACACGTCACCTCCAGGATAGTCACCTGCTCTCCGCAGCTGGCCTCAGCCGTGGGGCACAGCCCCTACGGACCCCCACCTCCTGGTGTGCCTGTGCTGGGAGCCTTGGGAGACTCCAGCAGCGCTACGGATTCCGCAGCGGAATGCTTGTGACCCTGCCCTGTGCTTTGACAGAGCCATGTCCTGGTCAGCCGTGGCTGGCGTCAGCACATCTGGGGAAGGAGGGGGCTGACCTCCAGCTCCACATCTGAATCCCTTGTCAAAATCCTCTTGAGCTCAGGCTGTCACCTTCAGACCCTGCGCCATGCCAGGGCTTGGGACCTCGTCCTGCCTGCTGCCACACCCCAGCCCGAGGCACGAATGGCTCCCCATGAACGAGCAGGTGAATGACAATTACTGTGTAGCATGAGCTCGCTAATAGCCGATTCTTGATGGATTTAACAGCTTGAAGTTAATTAAATTTAAGCTACTTAGAGCTGCCACGCGACTATGTTCCAAGGCCACCGATACAATATGAAACCAGGGTTTGCTTCTAAGTCCCAGAAATGAGAATATCGCTGCAGGATGTGGTGCTACCTAGTAACAGACCTTTAATCACAATCACTGCTCCTCTCCGAGGAGGCACAGTGGGCGCTGGCTTTTTGCTCTTAAACAGGGGCTGCGTTGACCCTTCCAGAGAGCTGAAAGTGGCGTGGCCTCCCCTGACACATGCAGTTCTTGCAGCGCTTTATACAGCGAGAACCGGCTTAATGACTGGGAGGAAGCATCACTGCGCAGACTTCTGTGCAGCAGTATGGCTCTAGCCACAGCTGGGGCTTGGGCCAGTCTGACTTTTAATTACAGAACAAGACAAATGGGCCCTGATGAAATACTTGTTCATGACCTGTAGTGCTCATATTTGCTTCTCTGCGTCTTTCTGAGTTTGCAGCGTGGCTATCGCAGCTGTTACGCCTGCACACACACGTGCTCATGCTGTGGCACCCTTGTGGCTCCCACATTTCTTTCAGTTTATCCCCACAATTCACCTCCAACACAGGGAGGCACCTACTGCTGTTTTACAGAGGAGGGGATGAAGGGGTAGAGCTCGAGGTTAAACTTACAAACCAGTTCAGAGTTTCCAGTTCTTACAAAGAAGAAAGACACTAAAACTTTGAAACACTCTAGTGGATTTGCCCAGGAGTTCATGAGCACCATAAGAAAGCTGGAAACAGAGCTGCTGTCCCATGCTACTGCCTTCCTCGTTAACTGAAATCAGGAAAAAATAAGAGGAAAGCTTTTTCCCCGTACGTTTGCAAACCCAGCTCAGCGAGGCTGCATGGGCCTGATGTAACGTGTGTGGAATCTCACAGGGCATCAAAGGGCTGTTTCTGCGCTCAATGCCGAGCGAAGAGTCACGTGCTTGAGGGCACGTTATCATTCCTGGCAGCGATGAACAGAGACTTTGTTCCCTGAGCACAAATAGCCCTGCCTCGAGTCAGTAAGCGGATCGCTAAAGGTAGACCCGGCAGAGAGCGAAGCTAAGAGGCCGGGAATGTGCATCGATCAGAAAAGTCGCAGTGCTGGCTGTGACAGCAGCCCAGCCGTGGGATGTAAGCCCTGCTCTCTCCTGCGGACAAACCCCCTTCTGTCTGTGGCTGTAAGGAGATGGAGGGCCAGCACTGCAGGGCTGTAAGGGAAGGGGTGGAGAAATTGCAGGCTGGCAGGGCTCGGGTTTAGGCTAGCAGGTCATGTTCTGGAGCAAGAGATAACCCTTGCTAGCCCTATCACTCAGGATTTTCTGTGTAGCTCAGTATTTCTGTTACACCAGCACATTTAACAGGTTGTTTTCCCACTGCTCATGGTCAAAGTGCCAACTTCCTTTAAGTGTCTCACCAGCCAGCACCCACACGCGGCCCTAGCTCCGGGTTACGCACAGACTCTTCAGCTCCGGGCTTTTTTAATTATCCACGTTGAGACAAGAAAAGGTTCTGAGGGGGACGATTTCTTTGGGTGATGTGGATGGCAAAGGAGGGAGGCAGGAATGATACCAGTGTGCATACAGTGATTCAACAGCAGCTGAAGATCTGGCCGCTTGTGTCCATGTGGGTGTTAATGTTTTTATTTACCATTTTGCTCGTGGTAGTTGAGCCAGGCACAACTGTCAGGTGCGCTTAGGGCAGATGCAGAGGCTCGGCAGATCCCGGAGCAAAATGCAGTCAGGCTAACAAACAACTGCATTTTTTCCAATGTCCGTGAAAACAGCAGGATGGAGCCGCAGCCATGCGGTGGTGGTGCCAAGAGGAGGATTGCGCTGGCTGTGGTGAAAGAGGAAGGACTCAAGTTTCTCGGCGGTGCAAGAGCAGGGAGGTCACTGAAGGCCGAGAAAAAAGGGGCCAAAGTGCAAATACAGAGCTGGCGAGGGAAGCTGGAACGAGGTAACCGGCTTTTCTGGTGATGCTGAGTTGCACGTCAAGGCAGTGATAGACGAGGAAGCCAGGTCATCTCACGCAGACCAGCGTCGTGCTCGCCCGGCAGCGGCTGGGTGCTGCGCCGTGGTTTGTCTCTAGTGCCAAAGCTCTTCCCCAGCTACTCGGCGTGCTGGGAAGGCACCATCCCCAGCTCTGCCGCAACTTCCTTCCTCCTCGCAGCCGTGGAGGAAGGCATCCTGCTCCTGCGAAGCCACCGTCACGTTGTCACTTCCCAGTTCAGGTCCAAGCTTGGTCACAGCCAGGGCCCGGGGCCCGTGTCCGCGGGCAGTGCTGCCGTGGTGCCCCCCGCGCCTGTGGCACTGCCAGGCTGGGGAGGGGGCTCAAGTCCACGTTTCTCATGCTCCTTGGCAAGCGGTGGCTACACCTCGGTGGAGTACTCCATCATGCTGGGGGGAAAGGAGAGGGGTGTTGCGGAAGGGAACTGTCCGAATCAGGAAGAAACGGGGAGGTGTGGAAAAATATTCCGAGTGGGAAACAGGGCCTTTTGGCAGAAATAAATGGAGAAAGAATGACGCGCTATTTGTGGTAAATCCCTGTTTGAGGGAAGTCCCTCCATCAACAGGGAGCCAGCGCCTGAAAGCTGAACTGTGGCAGTGCGGTGCCTGCTGAGCCCTGCTCGCCTCTACTCTGGCCTGGGTTTTGGGGTGGCAGCTGGGACAAGGGCTAGGCTGAGCCCTCCTCCAAAGCGGGGCTCAGTCCATGAGGGACAGCAGCATGAGCAGCCCAGCCTATGGCTCTTGACTACATTGGTTCTGTTTCCAGATGGAATACTTAATTTTTTATTTTTTTTTAAACAAAGTTTACATGGAAAATGTGGGCAAAATTGCTCCTTGTTTTAACTTGGAGCTTTTCTTTTTCTGAAGGAAAAGCCAAAGCCAAGCAGACCCTTCCTCTGGTGAGCCCTAGTGTTGAATTGCCTCAGGTGGGACTCGTTTCACTGGCCTTGAGTGCCTAAAAACCAGGCACCTGGGCTGGTGAGTGGGGGCTCAGGGGGGTTGGTTCTCATTTATGGGTCACGCAGCTCATCTTAAAAAGAACATTTTCTGCTGTAGGTCCCAGGTAGCAGAGGCTGGGCTGAAACCTGGGGGAGAAGCTAACCTGAAAAGGGTGATGGAGGAGCTGCCCTGAGGGCAGGGACTCACAGCCCCCCCTTCTCTGTGCCCATGGTGGTGAGCGTTAGCCTGATCGTGGGGCTCTGGAGCGGACGGATCCTGCAGCTGGGCAGGTCTCCTGCTGGAGGCTGTGCCATCTCCGAGCACAGCAACCCTGGCACCTTCTGGGGCATCACCCACCTCAGTTCCTTGCGAAGGTTGCTGTGTTTTCTGTCCAGAAATTGATTCTTGACCGACTGGGGGACATCAGGGACGTACCAGGCTGCAATCAGTTTGACGCACAGAGCCACGTGCTGCAGAAAGCAAAGGGACCCACTAACGTGGCCCGTGCCCGGCCCCAGCCTCCTCCTGCCCCCGCAGGTGCTCACCTCGAAGAGGATGAGGAAGGCAAGCCGGGCCGCGAAGATGTGCCAGAACTGGACCGTGTAGCTGTAGTCGTCGGCGCGCCTGTAATCCCGGTACCTGCAGCACAGCCCCGTCGGTGCCGGCCCAGGCTGCCCCTGCGCCAGGCGTTGTGCTCTGCCTCGCCGCCCTCCGTGGGGTCCGAGAGGAGCCCCAGCGCCTTCCCTCGCTCCAGCATCCGCCCGTTCCCCGGCTGCGGGCTGGGCATCACGGTGAGGGGCTCGGGGTGGAATGCTACTGAGCAATGGCCACAGGCTGTTGTTACCTGCACTCCTTGATCTCGTCCCCGGCAAAGTCCGGCAGCGTTTCGGGCACTTTTGTGTACGGCTCGAAGTCCTGGACGCGGAAGACGGAGAGGCTGTGGTTGATGTAGCCGGTCGAGCAGCTGCGTGGGGGGAAAGGTCGTGTCTGTGCGCACCGGCCCGGCCATGAAGGGGATGCTCGTGGCCATGCTGGGGGGTTGTGGCATACCCTAACCAAAAGCTGCCGCTTTTGTGTCTTCTAGGGGAGTCAAAAGGCCTCTGGTTGTGACAAAGCCTGTCTATCTGCAGCTTTCCTTTCTACGGTTTCCCTGGTGTGGGGATTCTCAGGTGACTAGTAGTATGGTTGAGCACAGACTGTAGCCTCCCATTTTGGGGAAGCCAGCACCCATCTGGGGCTCTCCCTCCCTAGCTACCCATTTTCACAAAGCCTGGGGCAGATGAATGTCTCCGAGACTTCTGTCCAGTTTGACTGAACTTGGCCAGTGAGCCAAGGCTTGGAGGACAAGGGGGAGGGCAGGGGCAGGCACCCAGACAGTCCTGCAGCTCTCCAACAGTACGCGGTGCTCTTTCCATTCAGGGGTACCAGTTTACCCACCACAGGGATGATGCGAGTGGGAGGCTGGCTGGGATGCTGAAGACTGTGCCATCTGGAAAATCCTCCCCTGCTCCCCTTTTCGCCCACCCCAGTGCAGGGGACCGCTCATCTGCCTCGTGCTTCTGCACCAGTGACACCACAGGCAGGGACACCGCAGGCAGGGCTTGCAAGCAGCCGACTGGCAGCACTCACTCCACGTCAGTGCTGTTTTCCATCACGCAGGGGCTGTACGTGTACTTGTAGACCTGCATGGGAATGAAGTCGGACGTGATGGCGATCACCAGCCCATTCCCGATGACAGCCAGGATGCCGATGGCCTCCAGGACCTGCAGCCAGATTCCTGTGGGAGAGGAGTGATCAGTGAGGCCCCTCTGACGGCTCACGGCCGCTGTTCAGGGGTTGCAGACCAAGCCCCAGCTCAGGCAGGTTTGGCATGGCCAGAAGAGGTCAAGG
The DNA here is from genome assembly GCF_964289735.1 of Phaethon aethereus. Lineage (NCBI taxonomy): Eukaryota > Metazoa > Chordata > Aves > Phaethontiformes > Phaethontidae > Phaethon > Phaethon aethereus. Next base: position 71,669,014 of record NC_138579.1, on the reverse strand, counting down.
AAGGAGGCCTCCAAGCTTCCCCTCGGCCTCTGCAGAGTCTGAAATGGCTTCTCCTTCCCCAAGCCACAGCTCTCCCTGTGCTCTCCTACCTCCGCGGTGAAGTGCTACCCGCCCCAGCGAAGGGGTGCTTGAGGGCTTCACACTGGGGAAGAGGCTTAACGCCAGCACGGTTCGCACAAGCAGCAGCGCTGGAGGGAGGGTGCTCCTCAGGCCCCATCTCACCGATGTCGTTGGCCTTCCTGGGCACCATGCGCCGGCGCAGCCGCATCATCTTGATGGCATCCAGGCGGATCTCGAAGAGGTTGTTGCAGAACGCCAGCAGCGGGGCGAGGGGAAAGGCAGCAACGAAAATGGTGGTGAAGCTGTACTGGATCACTGCGGAGGGGGAAAATGCCAGGTGCTGGTGTGAAGCTTCACACCGCAGAGGGGACATCCCACAGCGTCCTGACCGCTGTCTGGATTTCTCCTGCTTTGCGGCTTGTGTCAGAGGGGCTTTGCAGGGGTGAAAGGGGGATATAGGCCTGTCTTGGGAACCCCCCCAGCCCCACAGGGATCACCCACCTCTCCCGGGGCTGTCAGAGAGGGGGATCTGTGGGGGCCCCGCAGGGCACTGGTTGAGCCAGCCAGGCAGAGGGACCACCCTGGGGTTACAGCCATCACCTTGACGCTCCTGGGAGGAGAGGAAGGTCCTAGGCAGGGACCCAAGGCCAGCACAGTTGCCTGCTCTCCCTTGTTTTGGGAATGATCTCCTTGGTGTGCCAGAGCTCTTGGAGTGGGGCTGGGCATGGAGATGGGTCTCGGAGCTCTCCCTTGCCTACGTATGGGCTCCCCAGCACGATGCTGTCTCCAGCCAAGGAGGGCATGTGTCTCTGCGCCCAGCATCCCTCCTCACTTGACCTCCTGCCCTACATACCCATCTCCAAGAACTCGTCAAACAAGCTGAAGATGTTGACCTCGTTGAGTTGATAGTTGCTCAGCCACTGCCTTTTGCAGGGGTCCTCGACCTCCTCCTCCTCTCCTAACATCATGCTTCTCTTCTTGGGGCGCTGCCGCTTCTTGCGTAGCTTGTGGGCCATCCAGCTGCAAGGGGAGGGAGCGATTTGTACAGCTGCTTGCACAGGACAGCAGGGCTGAACTGCTGCTAGTGACAGCCCTGGAGACCTGAGGAAGGAAAAGGAGGAAATCTTGGCCCAAAGACCAGGGTCACTCTCTGTAAGAGCTGGGAAGCTGTCCTGAACGTGCAGGAGCGCCAGTGAGCACTTCGCAGGCTAGAGGAAATCTTACGGGACGAGATACTCCATCACGTTGCTGATGGTCTGCTTGAGCAGCATGATGATGGCCATCTGGATGAAGAGGTCAGTGATGCAGCCACTGGGGTGGCACTGCGAAGGGACGAGAGGAGAGGAGTTGCGCACTGCAAGCAGGGCGACCTGGCCCGGGGGGCTGTTTGGCCAAGGCAGGTACTACACGAGGAAGCTGAGATTCCCAGAGCCTTGCTGGGCAGCAGGGAAGGGAAGTGTAGGAGTTGTGGTGTGCGGTCAGAGAGCTTCTCGGCAAGTCCCTCACCTCCTCCAGCCTCCACTTGCCAGCAACGCGCACATAGTTCCCTGGGTGGCCGTTGATCCTGAGGATGGAAGCAACAGCAGCGATACCTGATGAGCCCCACTGCTGACCCCCATTGGATGAACATCCAGCAGCAGGATGGAGGGCACTATCCTCCAAGCACTGGTGGAGAGGCAAGGGGCTTTCCTCACCCACCATGCCCACAGGGAAAATTCATGGCCCTCCTGAGGTCCCAAATGGGGTCCCTGTGCCTGGTGGGGAGGGTAGAGGGACTGGGCTGTTCCCAGACCCTGGAGAGATTTGGGGGTGTATGCCCCAAACACAGGCTCCCCTCTGCTCTCTGCCAAGCCTCCAGCCACTACTCACCGTCCCAGGAAAAAGGCGATGTAGATGAGCGAAGAGAAGTTTGTGAAGAACTGGAAGGTGAAGATCTTCACGGTGAAGTTGTTCTCACGCTGGGAGAAGGTCCGTGGTTTCTCTGGGGAAGGGAGCAAAGCCCAGAGGCTTGGTCACAGGGCGGTGGGACCTTGCCCTGCTCCCCCTCAGATGCCACAGCAGCTCTTTGAAGGTTGGAAGGGTGTGTCTGCCCCTCGTGGAGCCTTCCCTGCCCTTCCCCTTTGGTGGAACTGATCCCAGCTAAGCAGGGAGGTCCCTCAGAGCCATGAGCTGGGGGAGAATGGGCCCTTCAGCTGGGAGGAAAACCATGTTGTGACCTCTCCTGCAGCTGTGGTGGGTTCCGGTGCGTGCCGAGCCTCAGCCCCGCAGGGTGGCTGCCCCTCCAAAGCGTAATGTGGCTGTGGGACAGCCAGCTGGCAGCATGTGGGCCACAGATGAGCTTGTGTGTTGGAGGGCTGCTGGCTCCCGTGGGGACCTGCCTGGCAAGAGCTGCCTGGTAGATGCTTTGTGATGGTGAAGCAAGGGAAGGGGCCAGGAGCCTGGCTGCATTTGGGGACCGAGGGGCTGCTGCGCTGCAGTCCCTGGGTACGGCTGGGCAGCTCGGCGTTGCGGGGTGTGGGTGCAGGTGGGAGACAGCCCCTGGTTTCCCTTACCCAGGTCACAGAGATAGAGGGCCACACGCCTGTTGACCTGCAGGAGAGAGGTGTAAAATGGGGAGGGAGGATTGATGGTGGAAAAGCAAACAGAAGACCTGCTGCCTGCCCGGTGTCTCACTCCACACCTTGGTCATGATGACAATGGTGATATAGTGCAGCACAGCCCCTGTCATCACTGCCATTGTGTTGGCCTGCTCGCGGAGGAACTCGAAGTTGCTCTGGGTGAAGAGAGCCGTTGCTATCACCCGGTAAATGACGAGCGCGTGGGCAATGCCGATCAGCACGGCAATCTGTGGAGGAGGGCAGCAGAGTGGTGAGAAGCTGTGCATGAAGGGCACGTGCTCCATCCTACCTGAGGACCACCAGCCTTTCAAACCCTGACACCCTTCACCAGAGCTCATCTGGACATGGTCTCAAGTGCAAGCCAGTGCTCTTCACTTAAGGATGGGAGGTTCATAAGGTGGATGTCTCCTGAACTACTCATCTAGACTCTAGACCTGAACTGCTCATCTAGACTCTCTCCACTGATCCATGGGGAGAAAGAAGACCATCAAGGCTTTGCCTCTTCCTACCCTCTGTGTTACTGCCTTGATCTTCACTGCCTTCCATTGCAAGAGCAGAGCCTCCGGCCCAGATCCCCAAAGGGTGGTTGGCCTCTCCCATCAGCACAGCAAGGTGTGAGCATAGGGAGGCCCCTGGATCCTTGTGATGGGCACAGACCTGCTCTGGCAACCTGCTTTGTGCCTTTGCTCCAGCAATAGGACACTCTGAGGTGCTGTTCTTGCAGCAGAATAGGGAGGGAAGGTGGAAAGTCCATGTGCCCTTAAACCACATCTTCCTTTGTTCACCCTGGCACGTACCATCAGCAGAACCAAGAGGAGTATGATGGTGCTGCGGAAGTAGGAGTGCTGGTACTTCCGGGGTTCATGCTGCAAATTATTGATCAGCTCCATAGCCAGCTCCTCCTTAAAAAAAAAAAAAAAAAAAATCAAAAAAGAAAGGATCCAGCAGATCTGTGCCCAGGTAGTGGAAAGTTCAGGGGTCATTGTGTTAATGGATATATGGGATGAGCAGCACCAGAGAAGGACAGAGATGGACACCCAACCCAACCCACAACAGCGTGGCCAATCCTGATTGTGTTCAAGTTCTTGTGCAGGTGGAGAGCTGGCTAGCAATGCGGAGAGGCGCTAGCATCTGCTTAAGTCTCCAGAGGACTCTGCCTCTCCCAGGACTCTCCCAGGGCTGTCAGATGTTGGCTTTGCCATTTCTTTTAGTGTCTCCATTAGATGTTTACAATGACAGAGTATCAAGCTGGGCAAGGGGGTCCCTGTGGCGTGTCTTTTCTGTAGGTCCAGCTGAATACTGGCCTGAAAAGGGAAGCAGTAAGCAGGAAAGATGACGTCCTCACCTCTTCCTCATCCCACCTGTACAGGTTCCAGTCGGTGACCACGGTGGCTCTCTGCCTCTTCCACAGTTCCAGGAACACTGTGGCTGTGAGGGGAAGGAGAGAGTGCTGTGACACTCGGGGATGGCTCTGGAGATGAAGTCACCCCTCTGTGCCACAGCGCGGGATGGATAGTCACATTACCACCCAACCCGATGGCAAACCAGCCTGGGCTGCCCTTGGCCCACGAAGGACCGGCAGCCGCCGCTGCGTCGCAGCGACCGGGAAGGACCCTGGGCGCGCAGCGGTGAGAGCTCGGCCGCGCGTGGGGATGGGGACGGAGGAGCGCGGGTTGGCTGGGCGTTGGGCCAGCTGTGGTGTCTGCATAGAGTGGGCGCCAGGGCTGCTCTGCTGGGGCTGGCATGTCTACACGGCTCCAGCCGGCCACGTTACTCTGGATTAATGAAAAAACCACCTTTCAAGTGGAACAGGTGTCCTGCACTGCACCCCAGCATGGCTACACCTCTGCAAATCCATTTATAACCACCCTGTCTGTTAATCTGGATTGACCTTCCTGGGCTTGTCCCTGTGTAAACCAGCCTGCAGCAACACGCAAGACCACGTCCGTGACCTGCTCAGACCACGGTCTCGCAGGTGCAGCGCCCAGCCCGCACCTGCGATGGCCTTTGTGACGGAAAGGGCTGTAGTAAAGCCAAATGAGAGGTGTAGCCAGTATGGTGATGGGACCCTGTCAGCTCAGCGCCCAGCAGTCTGCGCGCTTGTGCCACTGCAGCCGTCTGGGAGGGTTAATGGGGGATCCGGTGGTGGCTCCTTCCTGCGGCTGCGACCGCTCACAGGCAGCTGCTGGAAGAGTCCAGCTAGAGAGGCTGCCGGGTGCTCTGCAGGAGGCTGTGGTGGGAGAGAAGTAAAAGCCCTCAGGCAGGACGGGTAGGGAGCGCTTGGGGAGCTGAAGGAAATTGCTGGGGTGAGTGTGTCCCTTGCCTTGTCTGGAAGGGGAGCTGGTGGCCCTGGAAGCGGAGGAGGTGAGGACCGAGAAGCCCCTGAATGGTGAAGCTGTGTTAGTGTCCCTTTTCCCTCCACCTCCTCTCCCCCTAAGCCGCCGCGGGCCGTTCCCTCCTCCCAGCTGTGTGTGCTTGGCACCAAGACATTGACACCTACCCCAGATCGCCATGAACATGGCAAACAAAACCGTCCCCTCGTTGTCAATCATGTGAGTGACCTGGAGGACATCAAGGAAGAGCGTGATGGGGCAGCGGGGTGCAGGGGAGAGGCCTCCGTGCTCAGCGCTCCGCTTGCCGCCCTGGACCCCAGAGACAGGTAAAGCTGCTGCAGGAGGGCAGAATGCAGGAAGGGGGCTGCCTACCTTGGCGTAGGTGCAGGTGTCGGAGAGCAGCCAGAACGGGCACTTCTGGTCACAGAGCGGGCACATGACGGTGTTACTGGCTTCACAGATCTCCTTGCTAGAGAGAAAGGCGTAGAGGGAAGCAGAGGGGAGTGACGGTGGCTCAAAGCTACGTGCACAGCAAAGGCTCGTGAACGGGATGCGCGTTTGGCGTCTTCGACTGCCTTACCTCACCTGGCTGGAATTGAAAACAGTAATCCCAGCCACGAAGACCACCAGTCCGACCGCTGCAGCGATTCCCAGCAGGTAGGTGTACCAGCCCAGCCAGGCAAAGTACAAGGCCACCTTCTCGCCGAAATAGCACCTAGAAGGAAAAGCGAGATGTGATTTGCAGCTGGGGAAGAGACCACGTTGTCAGGGGTCACTGAAAGATGATTGTCCCGCGCAAAGGGATATCAGGTCCAGGAGGGGCAGTGCCGTCTGTATGTCTGGGGATTCTGCTGGGACTGGGAGGGTCAGCCCAGCTGAGCGGAGGAGCCGGAGGAACCACAAGCGCGCAGCACCTCCCGGGGATTGCAGCAGCGGCAGGCGCCAGCAGAGGTAGCTGGGTCTCCTTGTGCGCCGACCGCACAGGAATCCCACAGCGGACATCGCCATGGGACTGCGCAGCGAAGACGTGCTGAGAGGCGACAGCGGGATGGAGAGCAATGGGGGGCCATTGCGGGGGCTGGCCCGGTCTTACGGTGGCATGTATCTCAGCTTTTCTGGTGAGGGGAAGAGGCTCGGAGGCATGGGTGAGAAATGATGGTAACTACTGACTGGTGGACCCGCCGCCTCTCCCGTACTCTAGAGGAATTAACTTTCTCCCAGCAGTCAAAGATGGTGATGTGTTCCCTGGCCTTTGTTTAAAACAAACAAAACCCCCAACACGCCCCTCGCCCCTCCAATTTCACAGCCAGCCCTTTAAGCCTTCCGTGGCAGCGACAAGTCACGATGCATTCACCTCGGAAAGGGTGAGTTGTCTGCCCTTGTGTGCCGCGGCGGCATCAGGAGTCCCTAGTGCCTCTGCTAGACTTGGGCACGGCAATAAACATTTAAGGGAGGAGAGCGCATCTCCACTGCAATATTTCATCTCCCTAACAGCCCGCTGACCGCTTTATGCGGTAGCATGTTCTTCTTGTGCGCCTTCCCCTGGCCATGGAGAGTTTGTTTTCTTCCCCTTTTAAAATAAGAGCTGTGCTCTTGCCTGAGTTTTAATGTGGTTATGGGAGCCCCTTGTTTTTAATGCCCCAAGTTCAGCCTCGAGCTAGATGTGCAGCACTGATGCTGTTCCCACCTCGCCTTCCTTTTGAATGTGGGAGCATGTGGTTGAAAACGAAACGGGGCAATGAAAAACCGTGCAGATGCAGGGGTTGTTTCATGCTGCAAAATTAGCAGATGGAGCTCGGTGCCACAGGGATACCCCTTAGGCTAAGAACTTTGCAGGCTTCAGAGCAGCCCAATACTTGCAGGAAGAGCCAGGTTCAAACTAATGATTTAAAAGAAAACACGGGAGCCTGGCGAAGGGCATAAAGACCTCTCGGTTTCAGGTGGGACCCCTTGGTTAGAAGGATCTGTCGTGCCCCTTCTGCCTGTGTTACCTGATCTTCTCAATCGGCTGTTGGCAAAATATATCTCTCCAGCGAGCCCATTTCTCCTTTAGGAATTCCCTTACCTCTTCTTTCTGGAGAGCAGAGAGGTTGGTCAGATACAAGAATGTTAGGGCAATCCCCAGCCCCGCTCCCAGGCTGCTGCCAGGAGCTTTGTTGTGCTTCATCCCGAGAGATCCTGGTGCAGCCCCAGTTACCCAAAGGTCTCTTCCACCTCTCGTGGCTTTGCCTCCCTGGCACCCGTGTGCTCAGCCTTACCTCGTGCAGGGGAAACGTTGCTTCAAAGACCTTCTTCCTCATCAGGTCACGCAGCTTCTCTGGTAGCAGAGCAGAAAAGAGAGGATTAGTGAAGCTTTGCTCTCACCCCATGTGCTCCTGGCCAGGCGGAATCACCCCAAACCTTTTCTGGAGCCTTTGAGGTGGGCCAAAAAAAACCCCAACCCCACCTGGGAGAGGCTGAGCAATTCAAAGGGGATCAGCACTAATCCTTGCGGTTGTGCTGCGCTGCCGCAGGCTGTCTCGTGGCTGGCTCTGGGAGCAAGCCATGTGGGCAGGTCCTCAGAGATGGCTAGAAAGCCAGCACCCTGTGCTGCCCTGCTCATCCCGGGGTGTCAGAGAGGGATGAGCTCTTCTGGGGACACTGGAGAGCAGCGGTGGGCAGCTGAGCTTTGGGCAGAGGGAGTAGAAGGCTGTTGCTGCAGTCCAGATCTCCCAGCCTCTGGATGCAGTAGCAAATTTACTTGTCTGAGCTGCAGCTGGGCTTTCTCCCCTCCTCTGCATCCTCCCCGGGGGTGGCAAGGCAGCTGGGGATGCCCGTGCCCGCCATGGGGCAGGAGCCTTGCTGCAGATCCAGGCTAAGCATCACCCCTGCTGGCCCCGTTCCCTTACCAAGGTCGGATGTCACCGTGTTCTGCAGGACGAAGTTCACGATCTGTATCCTGAGCAAGGAGAAACGAGTTAAAAGCTGCTCTGGGGATACAGACTTGTGCTGTGTGGCCCTGGAAAGCAAGGGAGGGAAGGGAGAAGGTATGCACTAGAATCCAGGGAAGGAAGGGGGGAAGAAATGGGGAGCTGGCTGTGGACAGTGAGAAGCCAGCAACTTTGCACGTGGTAGGTGGAGGTGGCCTTCTGTGGAAAATGAAAAGCCTGGCAAAGCCGTAAGCGGAGCTGGAAAATGGGTGCTGGCGTGGAGAAAGGGGAGTGCAAGACACTGGAAGTCAGTAGCCCAGCCCATCTCAGCACCCACCTGGTGGTCACTGGTGTGTCATGATGGGCACCGGGGTTTTGCAGCCTGCTGTCGGGGTTCCTCAGGAGCCGTTGGTATTTCTGGAAGATCCATTCTGGGGCACGGACCCCATAAAATAGCTTCTTGTCCTCAATTTTCTAGTGGGTGGAAGAGAAGCGCTATTAGAGCAATGCTGGCAGAGTCAAAGTGGCAGGAAAAGGGACGGCGCTGCCCGGGCTGGGGGCTGTGTAAGTCCTGGGGCTGAGGTCTCCCCTGCTTGAAGCGTGCAGTATGTTTTTCAGCCCTGATACAGTGGATCAGCTCACTGGTTCAGGCCTCTCCCATCTCCTGGGATGCAGGAGCCCAAACCAGGCTTGGATCCCAGGTATCACAAGATATCCAAGTATCTGCTGCCTTTTCCTCCTACAGCCCCTCACCTTGATGGTGAACCCCTTCTTGCTCAGCTCATCCAGGAACTTCTTCCTCTTGATCTCCTTCTCACTGCCCACCTCATGGATGTCACTCACCAGGACGTAATCCCACTTCTCTTCATCCTGCCCGCAGAAAATGCCAGGGAATTAATGGGGGTGGCAAGCCAAGAGCTCTCCCTCTCGGCTCCAGCCTCCCGGAGGTTTGGACCTTCATCACGACTGTGTAGAGGGCCACTGGGAACCGGGAGTGAGCAGGAGAGTGGGGATGGGGACAGCGAGGCAGCTTCTGCCTTGACACTGCCCTGCTCCCCTCTCTGAGCTGTGCTGAACTCACTGTGAGCGCGGAGGGAGCAAAGCTTACCGGTGGGGCGAACGGCTCCGCGTATTCGACAGGAGAGTCCCTCCAGGGAGTCAACAGAATGTCATCCTGCGGGAGAGAAAACAAGTGAAGGCTGCAGCGGGCTCCCCGGGATATCCTGCGTCCGGGCACAGAGCAAACGTCTCTGCTAATGTTTGGATGGCGTCACGATGCCCTGGACCAAGCTGCCCCGCTCCGGGTGGGGAGCGCAGGTGAGCCGCGCTCCGCTCCTGGAACACAGAAGCCCACCTGTCAGCAGAGCCCACGTAGATAAAATTGCATCACTACGTAAGATGAAGACCCACCTGTCCCAGTTTTCCTCTCCCAGCAGCCACAAGGGGATGGATGCCCAGGGAGGAGGGTATGAGCAGGCTTGTCTGAAACCCTCTCCCACACACTCCGGCTCTCCGGTTCGGGGTCTTCCTGAGCCAAACGTGGCTTCGTGTTTAGGGATCCTGCAGGGACAGCTGCTCTGTGAGCACGTGCAGCCTCCCCTTGGACTCGTGTAATGGCCAATGCTTATGGCACCCTGGGGCCGTGAGGGAGCCAGACAGGAGGGGAAAAACCCCACTCCCTCCGCTCCGGACTTTGCTGCTGCTTGTTTCACCTGGTGCCCTGACGTTTGTACTGGGAGAGTGTCAACACTTAACTCTCTCTGCACGCTACAGCGGTTTTTACAATCTTTAATCAACCTTTCCCCCTCAGGTAGGGCACTGTTAACTTTTCGGCGAGGGTGGGGAAGGTAGCTTTAAATCCCGGTGAAGGGAGAGTGGGGCATGGACGGTCGGAGGCTTGCACAAGCCTGCGGACTGCAGGGGTGAAAAACGAGTTCCTGGGAAACACCTCGGATGTCCGTTGCCTGCAGCCAAGGGACAGAGAGGGGAAGATGAGCTGCTGGCGCGTGGCTTCTGCCTGGTCCCCTCCCGTGTGCTACCAGCTCTGCAGCGGGGGGTTGCACTGGGGCGAGCGCAGCAGCTCGCCTTCCCTGTGTGAGCCTAATTATGCTCAGCCAGGCAATGGTGCAGCTCTGGCAGTGCACAAAGCAAATAAGGCGGCCCTGTGGCAGCAGCTCCCCTCTGCCCAGAGCCTTTTCCCAGCCCAGGGTGCTCCTCTGCCGAAGGATGCTGCAGCAAGTGCCCTTGGGTGGCCTGGACCTGCTGGGTGCCCAGAACTGGAGCACGTCAGCCTCAAACTGTTTTGTCCCTGCCCTCTACGCCTGGCTTCCCTGACGTGATCTCAGCCTGGTTTTGCAGCCGTAGTCCCCTCTTAGGCAAGAGGGGATTAGTCCAACCAGTCTTTCCATGGATTGGCAAGAGCACGCCGGGCTTCAGGCCCCGGGAATGCAACGAGTTTAATAAAGATGCGCTCCGCAGGCCACGCCGTGACTGGGGCAGGGGATGGGTACCGTCCCAAAAACAGCATTTTGGGGGGTTTTGCAGTTCTCTGATGTGACTCATGGTGCAGCCCAACAAACAGTTATGCCGCCTGTCCCGAGGGCATGGTGATGCAGCACAGAAGTGGGAAGGAGCTGCCAGGGGATGGGGACATCATCAGTCAGTATTGCCACCACAGATGTTGTGACCTGAAACAGGGGCCAGCCAGACAAGTTCATCCAGCTGTAATCTCGGGAGCAGCGCGGTGGTGGTGCAGCCATGCCCTGATGCAAGATATGGATCCCAAGCTTTCACTGAAGAATGAGGCCATGGGAGCAGCGGAGACTGGGATGAGGAAAGGGCTGAAATGCTCCACCAAATCCTCTCTCACGCGGAGCTAGGGCCCCGGCTTCCGCTAAAGCAAAAGGGCCATGGGGAGACTGGCCAACAGAAAGCCAAAGTGAAAAGGCTTGAGAAGAGGGTATTGTCCCCCAGAGATGCTGTTGTAGTAAGGACCAGCACTTCCCACTGCTAAAAGGTGCCCCAGTTTAGGCCAAGATGCAGAGGGGGGCTACGGTGCTGTCCTCTGTTCTGCCGAAGCCCTGAGCAGGCTTTGGGGTGGGAGAATTGGGTTTTGGCTCAGGCTGATCTCCCCACGTGGTGAGTGACTAGCTGGTGCGGCAGCCCAGCCAAGAGCCCCTCTCTGGGCACAGGGGAGGGAGTAGGGGTCCCGTTGGGGCTCTGCCCCTCCTGCTGGTGCTCTAATGCTGGCACAGACCTGCCCTGGCACCACATCTCTGCAGGTCGCGTTGTCTCATTCTGCCCGGCTGGTTTCTCTCAGCCTGTGTGTGCACCAGCCCCATCCCGCCAAGACTGCCCGCCAGGGCTGCCAGCCTTCCAGCTCCACCGGTGACCCTGCAACGTGGAGGGGAACCAGACAGTGGGCTTTCAAGCTGTTCCTATGATGCCACTGGGCTCAGCACCTTGACACAGCCATCCTGCTGGTGTTGACCCCAACGTTGCTCAGGAGGAGGTGAAGGGACCTGCTGGCATCGCAGCTCCTGCGTCCAGGTGGCTCCCACCCCGCTGTCTGCAGGCACGGCCCCCTCTCAGCAGCCGAAGCATCCTGACCAGCACATCCTTCTCTGATGTGACTACCAAGGTAGGATCACAAATGGGACGTATCCAGCCACGGGGCTTGGTCTGTGTAGCCAGGCTGGAGTATCAGAAGCCTTATGCCCGGATCCCTGGTGGTGCTACCAGCCCCTGCCTGTGCCTCGGGCCTTGCCGATGGGGACAGCACTGGGGCTGAGCCTGCAGAGCTTCGTCAGAGCATCCTTCCTCCGTCAGCATCCCCACTTGTAGTGGGAGGTGTTCAAAAAATGTGGCACTTGAGGACATGGTTTAGTGGGCATGGTGGTGTTGGGTTGACGGTTGGGCTTGATGATCTTAGAGGTCTTTTCCAACCTTAATGATTCTGTGATTCTGTCTCTCAGACCTGATGCAGCCAGGTGCTGCCCCTGCTTCTCCATGTTCCTGAAATGGCAAGCACCGATTTTAATCCCAGCAGGGACTTGTTGCTTTCTAATTTTCCAGTCAAGCCCTAGGACTTGGGGGGGACCCTTCCCAGGCCGCCCGTGCACGGGTCTCTAGGCAATAAAGGTGTCGTGGCAGCAGAGTTGGGCTTTTCGCTGTGTTCCCATAGCAACGTGATGCACCGCCGGGTACCCGCACCGCAGGCACCGCGAGCGCCTCCGCGTAGGGCTGAAAAATGGGGAGGAACCTGCGAATGATTTGCAGGTTAGCACAGACAATCCCCAGTACCCCAGTCGGGAGCGGTAACAGATAAAAACTGCAGTCAGCGGCAGAGGGGGATGCGCAAAGCTGCGGCGACGGAAAAGCAGCGTTTCAGTGGGTTTGGCTCACACCGGCGGCTGCCGGCACCCTCGCTGGGCAGAGGCTGCTTTAAGCCCTGGCTACTGGGGCTGCTGTGCTGGAGCCCAGCCTGCTTCCGCGGGCAGATGTGGCTTGCACGAACGGACAGCTGCGGAAGGCAGGGACTTCGGGTCACTGCTGCTCTCACGCCGGATTTTTTTGCCTCGGGGGACTACAGACACTGTCAGACTGCGGCTGCTTTGCTCGGGCAGCACGAGGCAGGCAGATCGGACCGGCGTGCAAGGCCACCTCGGCTCTGAAATGGTTGTATAAACCCTGGACTCTAATCCCTGCTATCAAGGAGGACAGTGCCTGTTTTGCTTTCCGGCCCCGTGGCTGGAGCAGGGTTGGAGTCCCGCTGGGCAAAGGTGTAGGAGAAGTAACCTGCACGACGAGAAGCAGGAATGCCAATGTTACAAAAGGGTTTGCGTGCCCTGAAGTGTGCCTGGTTTCTCTCCAGCTGTACCGGCAGGTCCTTGTCCCCTTGTCGCAGGCCGGGTAACCCGCTGCCCCGTACGAGGTTACTGGATCCTGTAGCGAAATGGTACCAGGCATTTGGGCTGGGGGTGCAGCCACCCGCATGGGTAACGCAGGCAGAGGACCCGGATAGGATCCGGCATCCTTGTGTTCCTTTCTGACTGTGGGCTGGTGAGGGTTTGGGTGGTTCCCAATCACCCACGCCGAGATGATCGCATTGCTCTTATCTCAGGGATGTTTCTTACAAACGCTTCCCTCAGAGCACTTCCACCTTACCTCACCGTTTCCTAAGGAACGTGTCAATCTTTAATTGAACGGGCAGATAGTACAGCTGTGCATTTACTAGCTGCCCCAATCTTAGAGAGTTTCCCTGGCTTTTTGAATAAAAGAAAACCGCATCTTTTCTTTCAAGCTAAAGAAACAAAACTTCACAGCTCTCCCTCTCCCCTTGCTTTATTTCAGGTGGTCCTGAAACTTCTAGGGCTGTCCCTCCGCTGCTGTATGCAGTGCCTGGGTTTATACAAGCGAAAGATCTGGTCTCAGTCCAAACCATCCTTCTCTGACCCATGCTCTGAACTCTGGTACCAACATCTGGGGCCATGCGCGACGCCCCTGGCCTGACGCCGCTGTGCCTTGGGGTGCGTGGGGCTCGGCTCTGCCTCGCTCCCCGGCTGCGGGGAACTGCAGAGCCAGCAGCACGCACCACTTTCCCCATCGCACGCTCACGGTAGGAATGAGATGGCTCCCTGAAAAGCGGAACGGGAGTTTTGTAGTACTTTTTCAGTGCTTTAAAGGCTGAAAGCACGTGAGTGGCAGAGATCAGAGCTTAGAGTGTCCCATGTCTCCAGATACAGGTGACTCAGAGGTGCTGAAATGCAACCTCTTGGAAATAGCTGAGCAGTTTCTGTTTCCTACCTGCATGGTGGAGAGCCTTTCTCTTTCCCCCTCTCCGCTCTCGCTCCTCCAGGCAGACCTCCGAGGAGCTGTCTGCGGGCAGCTGGCCAAGCCGAGGCCGCAGGCGGGACGAGCGGCGAGGCGCCTGGGGTTTCGCCGCAGCGTGCGGTTTCCTTCCCCAGCTCCTTCGCCTCGGGTCTCGTGCGAACCCAGTGGGTTTGACTTCCGTGTGGGACTCCCGCCCGCCTTGGGAGGGAGCTGCCTCTGCCTGGCAGCGGGCAGATATCAAGGAGGAGGCGAGAAGGTTGCCCTTCACCCTTGCTCAAAGGAGTGGCGAGCCCAGTACCGCCCCGCAGAGCAGGCAGGTAACCGTGCCGCGCTCCTCTTGCCAGCTCCAGCGCTCTGCCACCCCCGTCTTCCTCCTCTGCCCCTCGCGGTGCCAGTGATGCTTGCTCTACCTTCTGAACATCCCCAAAGAGGTGTCACAAGTGGGCCAAAAGGAGGAAGGGGGTATTAGCAGAAGTTCTAGAAAGCGTTAAAACTATTTCTTACAAGGAGGGAAAAAAACATTAACCCTAAAAAGAGAAAATAGAGCTGAGCTGTGCGTGACCTGCCTCATTCTCGGGGTGAAGTCTGGGCTCCACGGCAGAGATTGGATGTGAGAGGTAGGGATGGGAGCAGCACAGGCTCTGAGAGCGGGTGGGTCGGGGCCAGCGGTGAGCTTGTTAACAGCCAGGGCAAGGAAAAGAGGCAAAGCATGAGCTTCCAGATAAGGGAGGAGACTCTGCTCCACAGTTTTTTCCACTTGAATGCAGCCCTGTTCCTTCCTGCCTTGGACAGTGGCCTGGTTTGCTCTCCACCACTTTGGTTTCCCCATGCGGCTTCCAGAAACCCTTCTGTGAACCACAGAGAAAACCTGGCTCCCTGGAAGGACCGAACAGAGACCGAGAAATCCCTTTTTCACACCTCGCTGGCTGGCGAAACAGCACTGGAAATGGTGTGCTTTTTTTCCCCATGTGTAATAGTGCTGTCACATGAGGGGCATCAGGGTTTGGCATCAACAATTATGGGAACATCTGTAAGTATTTTAAGAATCCATAAGGACAAATATCCCCTCCCTCCTTGAAGAGGAAAGCATCAAAGTGTGCTCTGAATGTTCCTCCAAACCACAGAGCCCTCCTGCCTCACTGCTCCTTACACACTTGTCACTTCTGAGTAGATACGATTTACCAGAGTACGATGGCTCCCGCCTCTGCTTTCCTCATGGCATCTGTGTCAGGGTGCTCAGCTGTGGCCCACTGGAAATTGTGACTAAATCACTGAGTGCCCATTTTGTTCACAAAGGTTTGATCCATCTGGACGTATGGCTTGGGGCAGGGTATAACTCTCCTTTTACAAAAAGGGTGCATGAAAAGGTACACCAAAATTTGGCTTGTGTAAGCCAAATCTCACAGCTCTCCTGATCTGTTTTCTGGGGTTTTTTGTTGCTTTAGTTTCCAAGATGAGAAGAGCTGCCTTTTCCTGGGTAGAGAAGAAGGGCCTGGATTCCCTTGTGCTCTCCAACAGCACTGCTATGGGTTGCTCTTAAATAAAGTAAGTCTTGGGGGTAATCCGGCTGTGTCCTGGCAGGAAAGGCAGACGGTATTTCCAGAGTGTTGTTCTCAGTCAAGCCAACACCACTCTGCGGCTTTGCCGAGTGCCTTGAACAGACTCTGAATCAGACCTGCAAATTAAAAAAGAAAAAAAAAAAGGGAAGAAAAGAAAAAGTCATCTTCCAATTTTCCTGCTTTGTGTGAAATCAAGAGCAGAGCAGGGGAAGGAGCGGGCAGACCTTCAGCCGCCCAGAAGCAATCTGCAGGGCAGGCCGGGAGGGGAAAACTGTCTCTCTCACCCGCAGCTCTCCATGTGTGTGGGAGAACGTGTGTGTGTTTAGCTGGAGGAGAGTGAAGCCCTGTAAGAGGATCGACGGTGCTTTCCACATCTCCTGACAGCAGACCGAAGATCTTTCCAGTGTGAGCACTGCTGGGTTAACGGGAAGCGGGGTTAGGTGTGGGTGGGACAGCCACGTCACCCCACCTGCACATCTGCTGCTTCCTCCCGCAAATTTTTCCGAGTAGGATTGGGAGGACTTTGCCCTCCAGATAGGCCAGCTCATTGAATGCGGGCACCCAGCCGCAGACCCGAAAACTCGGGGGCTTTACTAGCCAGCAGGGAAGGTGAGTCTGTGCCTGCGGAGTGGCTTTGTCCGAGGTATCCGCCCCCCGCAGCATCTCTCATGGCACTCAGAGCAGACAGTGCGCTTTTGCTGCTTCTCTTTGGGAGGAATTTGGCTTTGCCAAGGCGAGATGTAGCTCCTTGTGCAGCAAGGCAGGCAACCAAATTGATGGTGTTCCTCTTTCAGCGCTTTCCCCCCCAGGCAAGCCTCCTGCCATGCACCGTCTCAGCATTTATTGCTCTTGGGGGACTGCTGCTGAGGATGGCAGTGTGAAAAACTAAAATCAGGGAGGGAGATGATGTACCTTCCAGTTTATTGGTGAAAAAATCTGCTTAAGACATGAAGTGTTGTGGAGCTCTGGCTCATACACGTGCTGAGGTATTGCAACCACACGAACCCTTCGTAAGCAGCTAGAATTATTTAAGATATTATCACCCTCCCCTGTTTATTGCTGGTGGGGCCGGTCACGTGTTCCCATCCTAATCCACCGTGGCATTGCACCGGGCGGATAGACTGCAACCCCTTCGGGCAGTGGTCTGAGCCGCATGGCGCGGGTTGGCAGCCGAGCTCGCCAGGAGCGCTCCCCCGACCCGTTACCCCGGCTGGCGAGGAGGTGGTAATTTCCACCCGAGAAGCGGTAACAAACCTCTGAAGGCTTTCGTGTACGAAACCGCTTCAGCCAGAGGCTGCCGCTCCGCGCCCCACCTGGCAAGGATGCTTTCTGACGGGGAGCTCCTCTCCTGAGTGCACAAAGGCTATCCTCTGCGCAAGCATCCCTAATTTAGGGTGGTGTTAAAATATTTATTTGCTCTTTTCAGTTCCCAGAGTCTTGGATATTTTTTTTTTTCCAGGAGAAGACTTTAAAGAGTCTTGCTTTCCTGCGTATCTGCCTAGAAGGACACGAGAGCAGAAAGATCCTTCAGAAGCGGTTGTTCAGATGTTTGTCAGCACCAAACTGCAACTTTCTGGTCAGCGGGGCTGTGTTTCCCTGAACCACCTTTATGTCACTCATGAACGGATTTGAAGCAGAGGTTCTTTATCCTGCCCAGGTATGTTGTTGCTCTGACAAAGATAGGAGCTGGCTGCTCACCTTCACATGAGAGCCCAGCACTAGAGGTACCCTTAGCTGCTACAAGAAATTGCAATTCAGTTTATGTAATGACTGGCACAGGGCAGGGAAAATTAAAAAAAGAAAAAATATAGGACTTTTTCTTTCTGTCTTCATTTTGAAGACATCAGTCAAAAGCAGATAGAAGTGTTTGGGAAAAACTGAAGAAAATTAATGGAAGTCTTGGATCCTAGCTGCTATTGGAAAAGGAGAGGGAAGACAAGCTTCAAACAGAAGTCAGTGATGCCAGACCAGCATATGAAGCCTGACTAATACTTGTTGAACCTGTTAGGCTTTAGGATTGATCATAGTGTCTCTGTTTCTCAGCAGCTAGTAAAAATCCTATTGGAAAACAGCGCTAATGAGCAAGCTGGCCGGAAACCGAGAGCTTGGCAAGAAGAATACGTTGGGTCTGAACACAAGCTGCTGTCGTCTAGCTCCACCAACTGTGCTTTGGGGTAGTTCAGCAGGAGTGGCTCTGGCTGGGAACATACCACTTTCTTGGCCAAAAGCTGTTTTGACATTTGAGACTAAGGCAGGCAGAGGAGCAGCCAGTGTGCTGCAGAGAGGGTAGCCTGCTGCCGGCTCCGGAGGTAGAGCAGCGTGGTGTAGCCTTCTTCCGGCTGCGCGGTGCGGTGCTGCTCTGGGTAAAAGCACCAGGAGGCTTTGCTTCACCCTGTGAGTCGTGGAAACGTGGGAGTGCTGTTGGGACGGGCCCCTGGAGGTCTCTAGTCCGACCTCCTGCTCAAAGCGGGTGAACTGCCAGCAGTAGCTCATCAGGGCTCTGTCCTAGCTGAGTCTTTGAAAGCCTCCATTGGCAGAGATTCCTCCCCGCTTCCTTGGGTGACCTGTTGCAGCCCTGCGCAACCCTCCGCAGGAAAAGGCTTCTCCTAAAGTCTAAACTGCACTTTCCAACTGCAGTTCATGGCCTCTGCTGCAAAGTCTGCTCTGGCTGCACCTTTTTGGCCTCTTGTGCACTACTTCTGGCTGTGCCCGGCCAGTGAGCATCTCCGAAAAGCTGGGTCCTATGATGCCAAAGGCCATTTTGCTGTAGGGTTGAGTGGCTGTACAATCGCCCGTCTTTGCCTGTAAAACCAGGGCATTTTCACCCAAGCCCTGGTCTGTTTAGATCCACCGGTATCCCCGGAGCTACAGTTGATGCTTCACAGCGGAGGATGGGGTTTGAGGTAAGCCCTGCTTGTAGTTAAGAAGTATTGGGTGCTTAGGAGAGTAAATCTCCTTCCTGAGCATGAGGAAAGGCTTTTTGTGCTGCCGCCTGCTAGTGCGGGAGGCTCTGAGACCTCAGCACTGTTCAGCCTGCTGAAGAAGCTCTGCTGGACTCACCTCGACACATCATTCGCAAGGTATCAGCGTTTCCCTCCTTTGGAGAGAATTCCTACTCGTCCTGCAGGCCCAAAGCAACGGTGATGGGCCCACGCCAACAGACACAGGGAAACAAGAGGCCGTGAGTGACCAGGAGGCCTGGGCCTGACTGAGCACTTGCCGTGACTGCAGAAAGCCGAATCGTCAGCTGTCCGTGAGTTTCTTTGATGTTTGGTTTTTCTTTGATGTTTTGCTATGGGGGTGGCAGGAAAGGGACGCCTGGAAGAGTTTATTCACGTTTCTTTCGTGAGATGTGGCGGATGCTCAAGTGGCAGAAAGCTCAGATGCCCACTGTGGCAGAGCCGTGCGACTCCAGCTTTTGCTTTTGCAGTGGGAGGTGGCACCTCTTGGAACAAGCCAAGTGCCTCCAGGTCTCATAAAATATAGTGGGGTGGCCAGAAGGATGTTTCAGGTTGGTCGGGGATTGAGCAGAAGCCAGAAGTGTCCTTATATATCTGCAGAACTGTGGGGTGGGGTTGGGTTTTTTTTTTGGTGTCTTTTTCTTTTTTTCTCAAAGGGCGGGATGTTCCACTTTCTCAGGGAATCTTTGGTTAAATACTTCTCACTTAGATGTGGCAACTACACAACTTAAGCTGTCATTACTAATTGGGAGAGAAAACAAGCAGAAGCATGGCTTTGCCAACACAGCAAAACTCTTTTCACGTACAAATGGCTCTAATAGTTCAGAGCTGGTGGTTTAGGGTAACTTCTGCTGCCAGAGTCAGGGCAGTCACTAAGCTGCACGCTCCCTCTTGCTAGCCCAGCTGCTTGCTGCCATCCCATGGCCAGCTCATTTATTTGCAGTCACGTAAATGTTTCCTCTCATTTCTTCCTCAGTTTCGTTTCTCTGCCCCTGCAGGGCTTTCTCTTTTCTACAGATCGCATCCTCTGGTGCTTCCCGCATTGTCAGAATGGCTCTAGCATCCTGCCAGAAAGAAAGGTCGCCACGCCTGGATTTGTCCTGGTTGAAGAGCCTGACCTTGCATTGATTTCAAAGAATAATTTGGAAAGCTCTGCTGCACGCAAGAGCTGCCGGGAGGGGGTTTGAGGAATTAAAAAAATACAGCAGGCTTGAGGGCAGAGGAGCACACGACAGCCTGCGCTTGTCTCTCCAGATACGTCCCCGCGTGCAGCTGAAGAAGGGAGCAGGTGGCTCCAGCCCTGGCTGGACCCTCTGCGTGCAAACAAAACCCCTCTGCCAGCAAAACTCTCTTGTGTTGTTGCAAACGTGAAAGTGGTGAAACGGTTAATGTGCCATTGCAGGAGGAAGCAGGTGTTGGGACAGCCATGGCATCGGGGATGGGACTGGCTGGAAAGCACTTGAAAAGTCCTTGAAAGCCGCAGAACAGTCTGGCAAAGAGCAGAGCACTTATCCCTGAGTAATTCAAATGAGTGCATGTGGAATTCAGCCGTTTTCTTTAATTAGCATTCTTTGGTGGCTTTTGCCAAAAGACACCGAATTTTAGCATCAGATATTGCTACAGTACTGCTACAGTTTGCAAATGCCAAGTTTATGTACTCATAGCATAACCCTCTCCTGTCTCAGCCGGAAGGACCTTTCATTCTTCGTTTTTCCCCTCTCCTCCGTATTTTCTTGGAAAGAGGAAAGGGCATTTCTCTCTGCCTTTCCCCCCCTGGGCAAAGCAAAGGCCTGCCACCTCCAGCAAAGGTGCCCCCAGGTTTCACAAGCGCAAGGCACGTTCGCCGAAGATCACGGGGGAGCTCTTGACAGCGCTGGGGTGCTTCCTCCTGGCTGCGGCGGCAGCCACCGCAGGCCTCAGCCACCACGCCTGAAGTCCTGGCGCACTTCGAATCAGCCAGGCCGCCCTCCTCCCGCGCTGCAAGGGCTTTTCGTTACCTCAGCCCCGCCGGAGCCTCCAGCCCGCGGCTGCCGAGCGCCCGGCCGGGAGGATATCGAGCGGAACAGGTGCGTTAATGCCGCTCCTCGCTCAGCACCCGGGCCTGGGCCCCGAGCAGCAGCTTCCCCCCGCCGTGGGCACCACCGCGGGGGTGACCCTGCGGCCGTGCCCTGGGTCCTCCGCCGCCGGGCTGCGGCCTGCGCCTCGGCCTCGGCTTCCACCTGCGGCGGCCCCGGCAGGGGCTCCCGCCGGCGGCTGCGGGGAGCCTAGGGCCGGGCAAGAGCGCCCCGGGGCAGGCCGCGGCGCGGGAGCTGCGGCAGGCGGCGGGAGGCCCCTCAGCGGCGGCACCCGGGCGGTTGCCGCGGCAACGGAAGACGCCTTGCTGCTCCCCGCCGTTCCCTTGGGAGCGCTCCGCGCTTGCGCCGGGCGCGCGCTCTCCGCGCCTACGTGAGGTCGCGCCCCGCCCCGCCCTCCTCCTCCCCACGTCTCCCCGCCCCCCCCGCCACCGGCGTGAGCGCGGGGCTGCCCGAGCGGCTCGCCCTCCTCCGCGTGCGCGGCCGTTACGTGGCCGGTGCCGCCATGAGGCGCGGCGAGCGGCGGGGCCACGGCGGGGCCCTGGGTAAAGCCGCCCTGGAGGAGCAGCAGCCCCTGCAGCCCAACGGCGGCGCCCCCGCCGCGGCAGAGCGACCCCCGCCGCCCGGCGCCGAGAGGGACGGCCCCGGCCTCCGCCGCAGCACCGAGTCCGAGGTCTACGACGACGGCACCAACACCTTCTTCTGGTGAGAGCCGCCCCCTCGCGCCGAGGCCCGGCCGGGCGCCTTCCCACCGGGCTGCGCCGGCCCGCCGTGGCGAGCGGGCCTCCGCCGCGAGCCGCGGTTCCCGGTTCCCGCGGGCTCCCTGCCGGGCGAAGCCCCCCGCTCCGCCGGGGCCTGCCGAGGGCGGCGGTAGCCCTTCGCTCCGCCGCCGCCTTTGGCGAGGTGTGCCGCTTGGCAGCGCGCGGCTGTTCGGAGTGGCCCAGCAAAGCGGTTACCGGCCTCGGGAGCCCGGGAGGAAAACGGGAAAGTTCCTACGCGTTATCTGTAGTCCCCGGTGCTCTTCCTGCCCCCCCAACGGACACCGGTGCTAAAACGGAGAAACCGTAGGCTGTGTCCAAAAACGTTTTTCCTGGTGGTGTGGTGCTATTAGCTACTGTTTCCTGGCAGTTGAACAGAGGCTTGGGGCAGACTGCTGGCGGCGGCACCTCCTTTCCCAGTCCTGCCGTAAGCCCCCCGCCAGCAGCAGCCTCGCCGCGAGCGAGGCGGCCTGTCTCACCAGGTGAAGGCTTTGGAGGTGTTCTCTGGCGCGTCGGGAGAATCCAGCTTTCAGGCGTGTTTTTGGTTGTTTTACCAGCATCGTTTCTGTGAACTCCATGTATTTCTTCCCCCTCCCTCGGTCTTGAAAGAGGCCTTTTCTGTCCATGTTCCTTCCCGTAACCTGATAGAAAGCTGAAGCTGGTACACCCGAGTTCTGCTGGTCAGGTATTTCGTATGGCTTTGTGGCATGCTCAGTCCAGAAAATCGGTGCAGAAAACCGTGACTGTCTGTGTTAGGCCAATGGGGCAAATCGGGTTTTTTTTTTTCAATTCGATCCTGGCAGGAAGAGATGTGTTTGTACCTAGAAAAGTGCTTCTAAATCCTATCTTTGCCGGAGTTGTTCCAGAAATCCACTGCAGCATGCATGTGTGTACATCCATAGTTTTTCTGTCTGTGTTAAATGCATGTCCTTTTTCATTAAGGAAACCAAGCTGACGTTGAAGTCCCTCATTTGGAATACGAGCTGAGGGTGATATGATTTGGCTCGAGTTTGACATTAAGGAGTAGAAGGGGGAGGGCGCTTGGCTCTCGCCCTGCCAGTCTGGGCAGCAGTGGAGCGGGGAGGGGGTGTTGATCTTGATGCAGCCACCGATTCTAGGTGATATTTCTGCTAGTACAAACAGCAAAGGAACACTTAGACGCTGCTGGATCGCAAGGTGGTCACTGCGGAAGCCTGACGTATGCAAGTGTAGCGGAGGGACATCATCATCTTGAGGGCAAGACGACCTTTCAGAGAGAGCACGTTAGTGTTGCCACATGTAGGCTGAGGGACCAACTGAATAAGTGGATCCTGCCGAGGTCTGTGGAGAGGTGCCATCTTATAAATGGAAAATGGGTAAAACTGTCGTTTTCTTACTGTCTAGTTAAGGTGGCTCTTGCCAGGTCTTTTTTTGGTTGCCTTAAAGACACCTTTTTTTATTGTATAGTCTCACCTTGTTGCACCTTTTTCCTGTTGTGGGGGTCTGGGGCCAGCGTGCAGTCTGCCACTAGGCAGATTGTCATCCTAAAATAAAGGCTGTAACTGCAGTTAATTTGTCCATGTGAACTGTTCCTTTGAAAGTCCGAATGTGCCGCTGTTCTTTAAGGAGCTTCCCTTCTGTGGACTAGTCCCTTCCAGGAGGACAGTGGGGACAAGTGTGTTGTTGAATTGTTCTGTAACTTACATATTTATTCTATTTTATTTTTCCTAGTAGTGTATGTCACTTGCGCTGGCAGCCAGGAGTTTACATGCTTATAAAAGTTTCAAGGTTCTTCCTCCTGTTACTTTTGACCTGTGCATGACAGCGCTGAGTGTGTTAGTGTATCCTTTGGTAATGACTCAGTTCTTACAGCGGCCAAGAATATAGATTATGCAGAGGAACGATTTTCTTTCTGTGACCCTTGATACTCTTCTTGCACTGTCTGTTACGGAGATGATCACAGAAAATGGAAATTTAAGAGAGTATAAGTAATAAAGCCCTTTGCCCAAATGGAAAAGTATGGAAAGTACCTTTTCTCCTTGAAGTTCAGAAGCTAGTGGACATAGTTACCCACACGGTCTGCTCAGTTTGGAAGAATTCAAGAATTTGGGACTTGTAGGCACAGTCAGAAATCATTCTAGAAGTAAAGTAGTTCAATCTGCAAGGGTAATTTTACCGCTATAAATGCAATCCTTGGGAAAGGTGTTACGTCCTAGCTGTCTGCCTGGTCTTTTAAAATCTTTTTAAAACTTTGAAAAACAAGTTATATGCTGTATAATACTTCTATTCTTATTCAGTCTTAATAACTTGAAACTGGAAAATACTATGCTTTAATTACATTGTGGGAACCTGCTCAGTCAGTACCTTGACAGCTCTTTTTGTCGTTGGGAAACATCAAGAAAAGGAAATGGGAAGAAGCTTTATGAAACAGGTTGGCGGTCTCTGTATCTTTTATCCCTGAACTAATTTCAAAACATCTATTACCACCAGCGGGGAGTTGGGACTGCCAGGCCTGCCTGGCAAGCCGCTGTTCTAGGCAAACATGTTCACTGTTGTTTCCAGTACCTTTGATTGTTTCTTGCCCCGTCTGCTTACAGCATTAGCTTTCTGAATACAAACAAAGGACCTCTTTATGGCTGAGTTCTTGACTTTTGTTTTTGTGTGGTGTGAAGCGTAGTAAATCTGATAATTTTTACTGAGCTAGCATGGAAAAGCCACCGATTTTGTTTGGTTTTTTTTTAAATATCCCCACACAGAGCTTTCTATAACATCTCAGTGGCTTTGTTTCTCTAACCTGCAGAATGTGAATGCTGATGTGTCTTACAAATTTTTGCTACTGGGACTTTGTTCTGTGTGGAAAAAGGTAATCCAGTAGAAGCTGGGATTTGTTACCTGTGAACCATAACTGTGATGGGTGCCTAAAGATACTTGAAGCTGGAAGAGGAGGCGATGGGTGCCTTTCTGTGGGGGAGTAAAAAAGCTCAGTGAAATAGTAAATTGATTAATCTCCACTAAATAAAATAATAAATAAATGATAAATGTAGAGGTGTGCAGTAACTTTTTTGAAGAGAAGAGGAACCCTTTCTCCCCCTCCTGGTAGCCAGCGAAAGGCAGCAGAAGGTGGTGGTGTTCTGAGTGTTTTCATGCCAGCTCAGCCTGGTCTTGGATCACCAGTTTGGGACCATCAACTTAGACACCGTGTATGATTCTCTCCATAAATTTCTGTGTTGCCCCTGATTTCTGTATATATTTCATAGCTTGTATTTAACCAAAGCCTATCTTCCAGGAAGGCATCCAGTCTTGATCTGAAGATGTTGGGAGGTGCCAGATAAATCTTTGCTACCACATTACATTGTGACTCTATGGGCTAATTGTTTTTGCTAAGCCTTACTTTAATTTGAATTTAATTAGCTTTAATGTCCTCTGTTAGTTATTGATGTGTTTTTGTCTCACACTAAATAATTCTATATTGCTATGATGTGCATATGATGTTAGTTACTAAGGTCATAGCGTGGCAGCAGATATCTATGGAGCTCAGGAGGTTTTTAAAAAAAAAAGAAAAGGAAAAAAAGGAAAAGAAGTAAAAAAGGAGGGAAATGGCAGGTAGAAGACTCTATGGGCTAATACAGCTTTTGTAGGAATTAATTCAGACTGTTTGGTGAAAAAAGCATAGAAATTGCAGCTAAGGAAAAGGCAGCTTGCAGATGCCTCTGCCTTGGATGTTTCTCTCGTTTTGTTCTTTACTGTGAGAAATCTTTCCTGGTGGCCGGCACAGGGACACTCCTTTGGAAATGAGGATACGTGTGTGCAAACCAGCCATTTTTTGAAAAACAGGATTGGTATTCAAATCAAAGTATAGCTTAGCCGTTCCGTGCATATAGCTCTTAGCTCTGAAAAAAACGAAGCTTACAGCAGCATGAGATTTTCTAAAAGGCTGTCTGGAGGAAGAGATGATGATTTATCTGAGAGATTAGGGAGATAGAAGATCTGCAAATTGGCAGGAACTTTTTTCTGTACCCTCTCATGAGGGTTGGCTACAGCACTTCCAAAGCAACATTGCTCAAGCTTGTTAGAAGCATGACATTTGCTGTTTTTTTGGTTGTTTTTTCCCCCATACTGTAAAAGCTGGCCGCTTTAAAGCGGGCCTTGGGAGGCTCTGTATTTGCTGATGCACTCTTCTGATTCTCCACCTGCTCAGAACCGACTAAGTTTAAGCCTCTTGCTTAACTTGCGCAGAGACATCTTGCATCAGGCTACTGATGTGTCACCCAGCCTGTGCTTTTTTAGTGCTTGGGTATGCCCTTGCAGTGCCCAGGTGCTGGGACATCCAGGAGGTGGCTGGGTGTATTAACTCTTGTCGCAGATGAGGCTAGCTGTCCGCCGAGGACCGCGTTATTAGAACGTCGTTGCCCTTCCTGAAAGGAAGGGATTGCACAGTTCCTTCACGTAAGCTAGAAGTGTGTCTTTATGCATAGACCCTGCGAGAGTTTAATGCCCCACCTGGGCTTTAGGCCTAGTGTTAATTCTCTGTAAAGGTTTATTTTTGTAAACACGCTGCAGAAGTTTCAAGGAGAATGGGGGAAAACGGGGTGGGTGTCCTCGGGGTGCTTGTCAGGGGCCACTGCGAAGGCAGGCTCCCGCTACTGGAAGCAAGACACGTGAGTTTTCAGCGTCTGGTGAAATCAAAGGCCAGGAGTGCCCAGGATTAGTTTGATCCCGGGAAATCACTTTCCTTATAATGGTGTGTATCCTGCGCACAGAAAGAGTTGGTGTTCGTGAGCGTGCCTTGGGATGGCACGAGCTCTCTGCAGAGGGCTTCTGCCATGCTGGTGTTGGAACTCCGGCTCATCAGAGTGCTGTCATATCATTTGAATTCTACAGCAGTTTACAAAACAAATCAACCCCAAAAATTAGCTCCGTGCTTTTATGCAGTTAAATCTGGCATAAAGGCACCTTCCTCCCATTCCTGTTTGTTGCTGTTTTTTCAAAAGACCTGCTTAAAGTGTGTGTTATCTGTAACACAAAGTCATGCTGTCTCAGTGGAACTGTTTTAAAATAAAACCTGAAACAAAGCTTTCAATATGTTTAGTATTTAAAATAAATAACTTTGGGAACTTTGATTAACTTGGGAACTCTGTAGAACTGATGAATGAAAACTTTGTCTTTCCTCTTTTCTTATTCAAAGGAAAATGACTATTTTGCTGAAGGTTTGCTTTTTAATCCATTGTGCTGGTTTTTCTAAGGAGGTATGTGTTACTGTACATCTTTTACTGAGTGATCGTTTTATGAGAGGCACCAACTTATGGCAAGGAAAATGAACGTTACTATTTTGGAGTGTCACAAGTATGTACAGAAATTTAATCGGTGTTGTGTACCTTTATAGATGTGCTGAAGACTCAGTACTGGTCTAAGAATAGGTACTTTTTTATTATGTCTGAGAGTTTAGACAGATTTTAAAATGCCGCCTACAGCTTAAAACCAACAGGCACATTTCTGTTGCCTTACAGGTGTAGATGCTTGGAGCTTTCAGGCAGTGTCACGTACAAAGTACATACTTTGGATGGTGGCCACTGATTATTTATTTGTGATCTAATGTCACAAACTGGCAGTTAACCTCTTACTTTTGAAATGTTGAGACCTGACTACTTGCTTTGGCCCTGTGCAGCATGAACGTCTCAGTTTTATGTCTCTAATTTTGGATGCATTATCAAGATTATGACCAAGGTTGAATTTTTGTTGAAGGTTTCAAAAACCTCTCTATACGCAAACAGGATTGTTTCCCTGTTGATTACGATTTTGATTTTGAATGTCAAAATATTGTTCGGTTTTAAGTTGTTATGATACAGGAAAATACAATAGAAATTAATATTCTTTACAATAACTTAAACACTATACTGCTGTTGAAGTAATAGATTTGTTGTACTATTTGTCGTATTTTCTGAGAATTCCCAGCATGTGTCAGCTGATGTGTTGATATATGGAGGATAGAGAGCTTTAACATTTGTTCATCTTTTAAAATCTCTTTCAGAAATGCTTTTATGACTTTAACATTATTTGGAATAAGGAAAAAAAATATTTCTTTGTGAGAGAGTTGATGGTAGGCTAAGATGGGACTAGTTGTTTTTGGTTTAAAAAGTTACATTAATAGCTACTGCTAGCGGAAGAATCTGTCAACAAAGAGGCAAACCATACTGGCTGTTCTTTGGAATTTTGTTTCACTTAGAGAACTGACAAAAAGATGAATAAATAAATCCTTTGCGGGTTGTTCTCAATGATTGTTATTATTTGAACGTAGTTATTGCATCGTGTGTGACAAACAAGAACACTAACGCAAAGCAGTGGATAAGAAGGGTGTGGTCCCACTCACTTAAGCTGATTTTAGTTTGTGCTGGAGATTGAATCAGGTCATCAACTGCACGCTCTGCGGGGGTATGGCTTCTTCCGTTCCGTCCAGGGAATCTCCTTTCTGTCCGAATCTCCCCCAAAAAAGAGATACTTAAAAAATTTCCTTAGGTTATTTTTGTCATATACTTTATTTGGAAAATAAAAGCTCTGATAATAATTTCCTTGAAAAACCTACAGTTTCTGAATGTGACAGAAGAAGGAATTAACCAAGACAAAAGGAAGTTAGTATCAGCCTTGGTCCCGTTCCCTGGAAAAGCCCGCACTCGCAGTGAGGAGAGGTGTAGTGACTGACGCTGCCTCTTGGACTGCCGAAGTTGCTCTCGCCCGGTGTTTAAGTTAGCAGAGCAAGTATTTTTATAAAAACAGAAGTGGAATTATTTCACTTCAGTGCCCCAGTGTTTAAATGGGGAAAGAGCTAGATGTAAGATATGGAAAGACAGAAAAATGCTAGTGCAGAAAAATAAGCTATTTGGTGTTCCAGCTTTTTAGTAGTTTGGGATTTGTTGTGAATTCGCATTGATCTTCCTGGCTTTACATATTTTTGTATGCATATACTTTTAGGCAGTGCTTTCTCAGATTTTTTGACATAAAACCTCCTAGAACTGGCTGTAGTCTGCACCCTGCCTTGCTTCTGGTGTATTGCCCAAACTCCTGTATAATTCCAAGGGGAAGATACCTGCTCTGCTTAGCTTAGCTCTTTTCAGTCTCCACAGACTCCAGGCTAGGAGAACATAAGCCTTTCTGCTTAATTCCTGTAATGCTTACCTTGCTGGGGATGTCCTTAGCTGTATTGTCTTCCTCTTGCTGTCTTATTTTAAGGTGTACGTGGAGACAGAAATAATCCCTCTTTATGTAGTTTAATTTATCCTGACTTCACTTGTACAACTACTTCTGTATGTTCTTCATCTTTCTGGCTACTGTAGCTGCTTCACATTTTGTCTTGTTCCATATGACTGGGGATTTCTATTTTATCGTCTTAACTCTCAAGCTGTGGACAGATAGGGTGTGTATCTGTGTTTGGCTTGCTTTAGGGTTTTTTTTTTGCTCTGACAGGTAGGTTTGCATGACGCTCTGCTACCTCTAGCAGCTGTCATCACTTTTGTCACTACTTGCAGTTTTCTGGTTAGAGCTGCCAACTTGCTCTTTCCTGAAGACAACCTGATCCAGAAAGTCTTTCATCCTGGCTTCTGGATTTCATGCTAGACTGAAAATACCTTTACATGACTAAACATCTTGAAAACTTGCTGCAAGAGAATCTGGCTTCATTTGGGAATGAAAACGGAGCTAAAAGGGAAATGCATATGAGATATATAGCCTTTTGTTTCTCATTAAACAGGGGCGCTTGTTGAATTCCAAGTTGATGGTTGCGGCGCCAGAAAGAAACTGAAAGCAGGGCGCGTGAAGCTCTCAAACACTGACCATTTACCTTGCTCCCAACAGGGATAAATGGAACTAGACTGTCGTTGTTCTACTAGACGAGTTTCTAGGTGTGTTTATCTAAATGAGGGCATGCTAATAACTGATTTTTTGGCAATTTACACAACAGTCAATGCATTGAAAAAGTAATTGATTTCATATAGGTGTTCGCACGGTGAAATGGTAAGATGCAAGACAGCATTTCTACATTTATTTTAGTAGCTTCTTAGATATTAGTTTCAAAAAAGTAAACAATAAGACAAAGCATAAACTATAATGCATGGCCTTGCAGTTAATGTTACCTTTTCTGTGATGAAAATGTGGGTTGTTTTTGTCATATATATGTGTCGAACAAGACCATGGTCTGATTTAAGTGAATTAGAGCATTTAATTCAATCCCCTGCTGTACTGCCTCCTTTGAGAGGACAGTATTTAGTTTTTGAAACTACTGTAGGTTACAAAATAGGTACCGAGTCACGTGCGTGTCCCTGAATGCTAAGGCTGTGCTGTCTGAATCACCTGGTATTTGGCATCCTGGGAGGCAAGTCAAAGGGAAAATGCATCTGTGGAGCAGGAAGCTTGCTGCTGCGAAGCCTTTGCATATGGTTTTTTGACATGTTGATTCCTTCCTAATTTTTAAAATACTCCTGGGTCCTTTTTTAATTTTTTTGCTTTTTAAATTTTTTTGCTTTTTGAATTTTTTTTTTTTTCCCTTGGAGCTGGTTAGTCTGCATCCTCTGGACTGCAAGGGAGGATAGTGTTAAATGCCAAACACCTTTTTAGCAGTGGCGAAGAGGATTGCATCTGCTTATGAGGTATTGCATGTGTTTTCCCGTGGGATTAAAAGGATGCTGTGAGAAGTGGCTGTGTTTTGGATTAGGATGAAATTGTAGTTCAAAATAACGCTTACCTTAACTTTCAGAGCAGTTTTAGGTAGATTACTGGGTTTGATTTTTTTAAAGGTAAGTCAGTGGACTTCCTAAAAATCCATGGTGATCTGTGGTTTGTCATGCACTGTGCAATGTGAATATACACAAACTTTGGTCTTCTGGCATAAACTGGAAATGTAATGCTAGCTTCTATTACAGTATAATATAAAAAGAAAACGTAAAAAGAGTCAGTATGTATGAATACTTGTCACATACAGTCATTTTCATTCACACTTTTTCTGTTCTCTAAGCTTGGTGCTTTATACCTGTGCTATTTTAATCACTTGTATTAAGAGCTGTTGTGTAGTCCTCTAAAACAGAACTCATATGTCTTTATGATTTGATCTTAAATGTCCAGACTTCCCATGCTTTGGCTTCCGAGCTGAGGTCAGATAAGTTTTCCACTGAAAGCAATAAATGGCTTCTCTTTAGGAAAGGAATTTTCAACTTTAAATAAAAAAAAAAAATGCAGACAATGCAATGTAAGAATTATTATATATGTTGTAATCAGTAGGTGTACGTGTGTGCATATCAACTAGCTGCAGTTCAGTTCCCTTCTAACGCCTGGGTCTGGCTAGGTGTTCTGCGCTCTTTTTTTCTTTCACACACAAGTGCTTTACGAAAATCAATATAAGCAAATGGACTCTCCTGGGTGGGGAAGCGAACACGTGTGACTAGCAGCGTCCTGCCTGTACCAGTATGTTACACCAACAAGGCTGCACATTTTAACAGTGTAGAACAACAACCACCAAGCTTTACAGTGGAGCTTTGCTGCCACGGTTGTTCCGGCAGAAACCCCTTATGTAGAGATGGCTGCATATAGGTCTGCAGGCACAAACCTCTAGTCAGTCTGTACCTGCTCTTCAGATCTAAGATGAAACGGAAATGTAAGAATTACTGGAAATAAGGCATCTAGAGGCAGCTTCATAATTCTTACAATTGCAACTGCTCTCATTCAGAGACTTTTTTTTTAATTACTAGTTTTTCTTGTAATATGTAATTCCTGTGTCTGGGGTGAGTTCCCTTCTGTTTAGTCTTAAGAGCCTGTTCAGTCTGCTGCAGTTTTTATTAACAGGCTTTGAAATAGAGCTGTGCAGCAGCACCGTCAAGTACATACCTGACAAACCAGGAGACAAATCTGGAGGTTTTTAGAGCTAAGTATTAGCACAGCTGGTGCTAATTTTTTTCCAAGTCGTCATTGTTTGCCTGGCAAGTGTTTGTCCAAATCTTCCTTAGCTCAAAGCAGTGGTAGGAAAATGAGCAAGACCCGTTCTTGTAGACTTGTGTCGCATGCTAGTGCACAGTGGACTGATAACTAAATTTAGGGCCAATGTAAATTCTGTTTTCTGTGCTGTACAGGACATAAAATGTCTTTAGTATTATTGACCACTGTCTGTGTATTAGACTTACTGAGGCCTCACTGACAGGTGAAGATTACGTTTTTCTGCTTTCTGATGTCAATTTTCTCTCTCCTAAATTTTAGGAGAGCTCATACCTTAACAGTCTTGTTCATCCTCACGTGTGCGCTGGGCTACGTAACCTTGCTTGAAGAAACACCACAAGATACAGCCTACAATACAAAGAGGTAAATATTTGAGAAAGCATTTCTATAAGGTGTGTGTTAGAAAAGGGTGGCTGTATGAACAAGTTACGGTACATGCTTTTACCTGTGGATAAGCCACCTCAAAAGACCTTTGCCTTAACTTGTTTGAATGCCCGAACCCTTAGAAAGTGACAAAACCAAGCACAAGTCTGTAAGCTACTTTGCCGGTTGTTGAATTTAGTTTCTAATCAGTTTAGTGTCACTGCCTGTCATACCTGGTGGCTGCTGTGTATGTGATTTAAAACAAAATACGAAACTCGCTCTAAAGCCTTGAAAGTACTGGCTGTGTTTCTTTGTCAATGATCCTGCTTCTTTTTCTTAAAATAACCTAACTTTCTAAATTGTGTGAGCTACGACTGAATTTTCTGACTTAAGTGCTTTTTGTAAAATTATGTCCAAGATTTCAATACAGCTTTTTATTTGTTGCTGAAAATAAACATGAGAACTTGTAGCCCAAAGGGAAACCCTTGGAAAATAAGAATGAGTCTTACATGTGTGGTCTATTTCTACCATAATTTAAACTGATTAAATTTAGTTGAATTTCTCCTTTTTAAAAAGAAATACAGGAGGGAACAAAAAGGGGGAAGAAAAGTGGCCTTTTAAAAATTAAGAGGTGCTTCCAGACTGCAAAGCATCCTTGCCGTAAGCATGAAAGTCACTCTGTTTGCTACCAGTCTGGTTTCTTAAATATAATGCTGTTTTTTCCCCTTGCTATTAAAGGGTTTCTTCTTTTTTTTTTTTTTTTTTAAAAGTGCTGTAGTACTCACTGTCATGGAGGTGTGGGAACTGGGGTATTCCCTGAGATAACCTCGGCTGTTGTTCTGTCAGACAGCAGTGTAACTTGCTCTTGCCGGCATGTCTGGCTGAGGGCTTGTGCCTCTATGAGTGGAGGTGAAGTGGAACAAGTTGGAACACGGTGCCCTGTCTGGAGCTGGGAATATTTCTGCAAGGCTTTGGTGTGAACAAATGCCACTTTATTCCCAGTTATAAGGAGCGAGACCAGGGAACAGATGGAGGCGAGACATTCTCTAGAATTGGCAGTTCAAAATAGGGAAGGGGAAAAGCTGAGAGAGAAGTGATGATGCATCAGCAGGGAGTAATACAGATAGAAGGTGACTCAGTGGAATATCTTATTATCGAGATTAGAGCCTTTACTGCTTTAGTAAAAACAAAACCAGAGAAGATTAATCAGCAGATTAACCTTTCTTTCATGAAATAGAAGTTGCTTTCTGCGTATTCAGTGCAGGGAATAATGGGTCCAGTTGTTCCAGTCAATTTAACAGCATCATACCAGGCAAGGAGTAGTGAATGTTCTTTGATCACTTCTGCATCTCTGCTTGTGGAATCCTGCCTGCAGTATCTAGAGGCAAAAATACCTGAGAAGCAGCATCCTGAGAATTGTATACATTCTTCTAGATACTGTTTTTTGTTATTGGTTTTGAAGGATACATCTCTGTTTCCACTCATGTTGCACCCTTATGCTATTGCCATAGTCATTCAGGCTACATGCCAAATTCTGAGATAGTAGTTAACTCACCCATATCATTACCTTTTCCAAAGCCAAAGATCAATGCAGACATAATGCACGAGTCCTGTGGGCCTTTCCTAAGCTTTACCTCTGTTGCCTTGGCCCTGATTTACGGAACGGATGGAAATGTCTGTGTTGTTCAGCACACTTATGCTGAGTCAGTTTTCTGTGAACTCCTATTTGGTCTCAATTAATTCTCTTTTCTAAGTCTTTGAGGTAAGTGCTATGCCAAGTTTAGCACCGTTATGCATGAAGGATTCCAGCTCAATTCATGTTCCAGCCCTTGTTCTTACTTTAACCACCGGTATGTCTGCTGCTTCCTTATGTCTCCTGACCAATTTTATGTGGCTCTCTAGGTGTGTATTTGAACAAAAAGAGGCATTTCAGAGCAGGAGTAAGATGGTCACAACATGCATAAGTATATCCATATCCCAAATTTTTACTTTTTTTTTTTTCTTCATAACTTTAAATACCTTATCCTACCCTGAGATCTTTTTCAGTCTTAATTAGAGCCATTGTGTGTTTTGATCTAAAATTTTGGCCTGCATGAGGCTGTCACTGTGTGCAGATATTTCACGGGAACACTTGCCTGCTTAACGAACAGAAGTAGTTTTATTACCAATGAGCAGTGTCTCTAGCTGTCATGCTTTTTTATTTCCAACTGCTGCACAATGACAGTCGAGCAGTGTTTCGGTGCAAAGTCTGAATACATGCCTGCAAACACGTAAACCGCCGTTGTTTTCAGGCTCTTGCTGAGAGGTGTTAGAGTGCCTGTGAACTGCATTAGGTGCTTAGAGCAGAACATTAAGTTGAAGCAAAGTTTTACAATTTGCTGCGCTGGCTGCTGTGTTTCCTGGACTAGCTAAAGCAGTAGGAAGTCCTCTGAGGCTGCCATCTTCTCCCCTATAAAAGTGCTCCATCCAGTCACTTACAGAAGCAGCTGAGGGCAGGGTGAGTGGCTGGATCCATGCAGTAAGTCATCAGGAGAAATAATAGACAAAACCAAATTAGAACATGAACCTCTGAGATCATGGGGTGTGGTATCTATACCTAGGATTTATATTTGCATCTGTTTATACGCTGACATTTGAGTGCCATTTTCCTTCCTGCAACGTGTTAGGGCAATTAAAGGAGGATTTTTTTTTTTTTAAAGATTTCTAGAAATATTTTATATGTAAATCTAGTCAAAGTGCATTGGGATCATACACACAGATGTTGACGTGATCATGTGATATATGTGATCAGATTGCCTCTGTTGTAAAGACAGTTGAAAATTTACTTCGTTAGCCAAAGAGATGGATGTTGCACTGCAAAACCTGTCAGATCAATGAGACTTTTAATTCACGCAGTTCCTACAGCGTTCAAGGCAGCCTTGAAATAGTCCATCCCGTCTGACAACTGTCAACTTCTCTTCTGTTGAGCACCCAGGAGGAGCTGACAGGGACTGAGCACCAGCTCTGAGGGTAGCTAAACAAATATTCAGCCACCTCCTTTGAGTACAGTGGCTGTGGAAGAAATCCATATCTCCCAAATACTTTGAATGCTGAGGGGTTCTTGGCGAGTGGGAAGTTAATATTTTTTCCATATAAAAAAGACATCAGGGTTTAAAAAATCCTGTATGCCTCAGGGCTGTGCATTGAATTCAAGTCGTGAAACAGTCTCTCTTCTGTGATGCCGTTCTACATTAGTTTTTGGCAATAACTGATCACTGCTCAGCCCTGGTAACAAAGCTAGGTGTGTTTGCAAGTTGATGATCTCCAGCTCCTGTCGCTGAACACCCATAGAGAAAATAAGGTAGCAAGGAGGCTAGACCTCCCTCTGCCAGTCTGCCTGTTCTTCGGCCTGTGATGCCACCGAGGGGGTGTAGCGGTCACTGCTGTGGATGAGCCAGAGGAGGGACAGGGACCTTAAGAGCCTAGAACACAGGGCGACGTACAGATACTCGATACAAGCTTCATTGTCTTGTGTCTCTGAATCGACTCTTAAAGTAGCACAAACAATAGCTTCTTTGTGCTAATGGAACTGTTGCCATGTTCTCCCTTTCTTACTTGGTGAAGTGCTAAAATTATTTTTGTAGGCACCCTTTACTATTTAGTGTCTTCCTGATCTGCTGCTCAAGGAAATAAATTAGCCATGTCCACCCAGGCTGCCTGCAGGGGCAGTTTGAAGAACCCCCCTCTCAAATGCTGGAGAAGTTCTTGCCTCAAGCCATGGTGAGCCAGCAGGCCAAGCTGCTGGCTGGGCTTTGAAAGCTTCGTAAGGAGGCAGTACCATGATGCCAAGGGGAGAAGTTTGCTTACCACAGGAAAAAAAAAAAAAAAACATAATGGAGCTGGTGTGGTTATTATGCAAATTTTGTGATTTTCTTTAAAACTTCCCATGGTGAACTTGAAGTAAAATAATACAGCTGAAACTCCAGCTTCTTTCAACACAGCTGCTGCATCTGCTGTTTGTCTGAGAGTGAATTTTAGAAAAAGGAACATAACTGTAAGTTCCTGTGGTGATTTAGATTCAAGTCATCTCCAGCTTTGGGAAAATTACCCTCACAAGGCTTAAAACAATGGTCTTGGACATCTTCGTTCGCGGCTGAGCATAACAATTGTGAACAAAGAGATGTGTGTTGTTACATGATACAGAATGCAGACTATTCTGTGTAAATGTAAATTTGTAGTCCTGGTATTTCCAAATACAGACTAGTGACTCAAAATGCAGAACAGCCTCGTTATTTGAGATCAGCTGGAAACTTTTTTAGCATCTTCATCTTTGAAAATCATGATGGAACTATCTAGTCGCTGTTTCATTCAGTAGCTAATTCTGTTGAGCTTCCCAGTGCAATGAAGCAAGCAAAATAACTGAGTTATATCCGGTAAGTAAAACCGAATTTTATTTTTGGGAAGCGCAAACTTTTTATACTCAGGTGAATATTGCAAAACAGTTTTCATAAATCCTTTTGCTTTCTATTTTGAAAGAAGATTTTGAAATGTTTAAAGCATGAATAGTCTACTATGGCTTCTGTTATGTAACATTTTCTCAATAAGAGCAAAATTATTAGGTATTTTCTCTGGCTCCTGCAAACAGAGCCACTTTATTTACAGTCAGGGCTTGCATCATTTACTGCAAACATGGCCTACACTTATCCTGCAGTGTAGTGAGGCACTTCTCAATTATCTATCTCTGCAGCCAGCTCTTAAGCAGGTAGTAGGAGAAAGCATGAAAGTTCTATTGGGAGTTTGGATGTAGGAAAAAAGAGCATTCTTGGATTGCATTATACCATTTCATCCTTTAAGACTAAAGGAGCATGCCCAAGTATAGACCATGTCTTCATGAAAAACAAGTGGTGCCCCCTGAAAAAGAGATGCCATTTTGTGCAGGTGAGGTGTTTAAAATCTCAGGAGAATTTTAAGTTGATGTTGGGTACTTTGAAATTAAATGCCGGACCTAACCCACCTAAGCCGCATCTCAGTCTCTTCAGGTCTGTCCTGCATGCTGAGAGAGTGGCGTTCCTGGCAGTACGGCTCAGGCCTTCAGACACGAGTGTTTGTATTTTATCATTTTTCTTTTATTGGCAAAACAAAATTTTATTGACGAACATGCTGCGTGTCATCAGTCGGCTTCAAATCCTGGATCTTGAATGTTGTTTGCTTAGTTAGACCATGCAGGTCTGGGCATAGGGTATTGGGATGAGGTTGTGGGTCTTCAGTATACTTGGGCTCATGGTCCGATAATTTGGGGGATTTTTTTTCATTCTTCTTTAATGTCTCCGTACGTTCTGTTAGGCTCTATATTATAGTTCCAGCTTTTGGAATAGCAGCAGTGCTGGTTTGGTCTTAGAAGTTTCTCCTCGTCTTTAGTTGGCTAAGAAAATGTTTTGGAGTGGTGACAAGTTCAACAGGTCATTTTTAAATTTAATTGAAATTTTACTAGAACAATGAGAAGCTCTCTAAGTTGAGAGCCTTCTCGCCACTAAATTTTAAATATCTTTCTGACAAAGTGGGCATGAAAGCTTCTCAAAGACATAGGGAAGCGCTTGACTTACTGTGCATCTCATGATCATGTGCAGCTTAAGGCTCATCACATGGCTCGAGGAACTGCTCTTTTTGTTTTGTTTTTGCTGGGTGAGTTCTTGGCCAGATCAGGCTCCTCTCCTGGCTGGCCAGACACTAGTAAATGACAGCAAAATGGAAGGAAAGGAAGCAGGCAGTTAGCGGGGAGGAAGGGAGGATGGATGGGCAAACTTTGGTGTTTGAGATAGTCTGTCATGAAACCACGCTTAAAAGTATAGGAATTTATACCCGTTTCCCTGAAATATAATCTCCAAAAGGCATCTATTTATGATTGACTTGTTTAGTAGTTAAGGAACAAGGACCAGGCATTTTTTACATCAAAGGATATAATTTACAATTTCATTAGGAAGATGAAGCAATATAACCAGTTTGTTCTGTTTTTCACTTTCAGAGGTATCGTTGCCAGTATTTTGGTTTTCTTATGTTTTGGAGTTACACAAGCTAAAGATGGACCATTTTCAAGACCTCATCCAGGTAATTTAAGTTGCTTAAGTCACTCATATATTTCTGATAAATTGCGTGGTTTATGGTGAACGTAAATATTTGTGTTGCTTGTAGAGAAGGTAAGTCGTAATTTAAATAATAGTGATACAGGTTCACAAACCGCACACTTACCACGTAGCCTCCCAGCTTCCACCCAGCCTCCAAACAGCGTAGTGATCCTTCTGTGCTTTCAATCTGCATGTAGCACCGCATTTTTTTAAACGTTTTTTTGATGTCCCTGTTTTGGCTTCCTGTTGTTACTAAAAAGCTTTGTGTGAACTGCCAGATTCTTGAAACCTTAACTTCCCTTGTTTATCCCTTTTTTATTTGACTTCTTTCTGTAACAGGACTGCACTTCTGACCGTGTATCCGGTTGCTGGAGCACTACGCTCCCTTTTGCTCTGTGCTCATTTTCCACAGTAAAACTGGTGGATTAGAAGTCCTTGATTATGATTTTAAAGATTTCTACTAAGACTGTAAGTCTTGAAAGCATTTGAAAGCACAGCACAAAACCTCTTCCATGTAGTGTTACATTAGGTGAAGTATGAAAACATTTTAATATCTTTGATCTTTTGCCTATTTTTAGATGTGAAGCATTGAGAAAGCATTAAGGGTATTTATATAGGCTTACATAATATTCCTGAAAGCATTAGGCTCTCCTACAGTCAAATAAAGCTATAAGTATTTCTCACGCCAAAAATGTAAGCTTTCCGTTTAGGAATGCTTGATCAAAGCAGACGTTGTTCTTGAGCAATGCCCACAGCACACCTCTGCAAACTTAATGTTTTATTCAGAAGTTTGCATTTCTGAGGTCTTATTAAATAGCAGTTTTTAGTCTTTCCTTTCTGTTACAGTTAATTCTGGTTCCTCCTATAGGACAAATCACTCCTTTTAAGGACACCATGATACTTGGGTGCTTTCAGTTTTAGAACATCCAGTGGTTTTGTCTGGGACAGAAGTTGTTTTTATTCGCTAGAACAAAGCAGTACTAACTGGATGGGGAAAGTCCAAAGGTCAGAGATCTTTGCAGCTAACCAGGAGTGCAGACTGAGCCAAGGCCTACCAGCTCTGTACGCTCCTGTCTGGGAACAGCAGTTACTGGGCTAGAGCTGAGTATCTTTCAGCAGAATCAAATTGTCCATGAACAGTCTGATTGAAGAAGCTCCCACGTGTCCAGTCACTTCAAATACTGAGTGTATTCGTGTCGTCGTTTGTAATAACTTCACCTTTCCTCTAGCTTGCTTGATGGGATGGTCTTCTGAAGAGTGGTTTTCAGGGGCTATAGCAGTTTGCTAGGATAGTGGATACTTCCACAGCCACAGCAAGACATCTGGGTGCCTGTTCAAAGGAGAACGGCTGTCTTTCTCCGTATGCGCCTGTAGGAAAGCTCTTGCAGGCAGCCCCACGAGATGATTCAGCGTCGGCTCTCTGGTTACAGAGGGGTATATTAGGAAGTGCCCATCAGGCAATCGAGCCTCTGACCTTAGCTTCGTGGTGCTGTTCCGGGAGAAAGATCTCACCTCAAAGGAACTGGCAGCGCAGGCCGCTGGTGTGCGCTGCTTCCATTTATAGGGCAGAAGGAAGCCTTTGGGTCAGTCAGGTCACTGCGATCACACGCAGCCACATCAGGTTTGTTACATGAACTCTTCAAGCTGTGTCTTAAAAGTAGCTAGGTTTCGTGCCCTGCTTCTGTCGGGTGGTTTTGGAGCCCTGTTATTCGATATGTGCATACTTATTCATGACCAGCTCAGAGATGTTTTATATTTTGGTGTGGGTTTTTTTGTGCCTAATGTTGTTCTGTTTAAATAGCTCTACTTACTCTGTGCTTATCCACCTGATTTATTTATACACAGCTCGCATATACCAATTTGCCATTGGTTTTGCTAAAGCAACAAGTTTTGCTTTTAGTCTCTCCCCTCAATATAAGTCTGCTTTCCTCCTAACGTTTTGGTAGTTCTTCTCTTTGTGTGTTTTGAGTTTTCTTCTTTGAAAATGGTTGTCCAGAACAGTGTAGGATATTGCATTAACACTTAATCTGCAGGGTTAATGCTTCCCAGCATCTCTCTGGCAGTACCTTGATGACTGTCTTTATATTGCATGTGCTTTTTTCTCGACTATACTACAGCGACAGCTCAGTGACTGGCAGGTGATACCGAATCCTTCTGTTTCAGCTGGTGAGCTAACATGAAAATGTACTGGTTCCGAAGTATGAAACTGTATTATGAGCTCTTCTATTACTCTAGCCTTTGGAGATCATCTGATTTTTCTCTTTGCTGTCCCTGTCTTCCCTGCTGCTGTTGTTTGTGCTCTGTGTTATTAACCTACTTTTCAGTAAGACCATTAATGAAACTGATCTTAGCCACCACATAAGCGGTATCCATCCAGACTGGTGTGTTTTGGGGTTTGTTTTTTTTTTGGCCTTCCTTTCAGTACTACCAGCAGTGTCAGCTTTAACCAATGGCTCATCCAGCTTTACCATTTTTCTGCTGATTTCTCCCTCTCACTCCTGCTTTCTCCAGTTTAGCAGATAATTTGCCATATTGGACCTATACCAGTAGCCTTACAGTAATTTGGAAATGTAGGACTACCATGAAAATAAGTATGTATGAGTATTTAGGCAAGCCTTCTTTACAAACTTACCCTGCTTTTTATCCCATTTTCCATTTCCTTCCTGTAAACCGGTGGCTTCAAGTCCTCCATTTAGTTCCATCAAAACACGGCCTCATCACTGCCTTAACGTACTGATGCTGACTTTTTAGTATTTGCAAATAAAAGATATTCTTATTGTCAGCTCCATTTATGGAGCCTTCAACATGCAAATGGACTGGTGTTGCAAGAGTTCAATGACTCTTTATTGTCTTTGTGAAGATAACATGCCCATGTTGTAATTTTAAAGAAATTTTCCATGACAATTATTAATGCCCTAAGAAATAGCTTTTAATATTCCCAGCCTTTGCCAACAGTTCTTTTGACTTAACACATCATGCCCGACAGCACAAGCAGCTTGGCGAGTAAAGGATGACGTTGCTAACTAACCCATAGGCTGGAGGCCGCAGCAGGCAGAGGTGAGCAGGCGAGCACTGGATCTCTGCCGTCCCTGTCCCTGAGTAGGCGGCCCAGCCCGCTGGTGGAGCTGGAGGGAGCAGCTGGTTGCCTTGTAATTCCGCAAAGTTCATTAGAACTTTATCCAGGGAATAGTACATGATCTGCCCCTTTCCGACAACTCTTTAACAGTTCAGGAATGCGGATACTCACCAGTGGTTTTACATGAACGTATTGGACTGTTGGGATAGTGATACTAATTGGCTGCTTTTTCACTGACTGGGTGGAACAGACGACGCTCTATTTAGGGGTTTGGACAAGCTGAGCTTTTAACTCATATTTTTGTATCTTAACATAGCGTTTAATGTCTCCAGGCACTACATTTAGAAATGCAAAATACTAGCTAGGAGTAGTCTGAAGGGCTCACCTGCCTCTGTTACTCTCTTGGTTGTCCCACTTCCTAGTCATTGCAACTCCCAGGTCACGCGTGGTGCTTTTGAACCTGCGCTTTTGAACCCTGTGCTCCAGAGCAGTAATTTGAGCAGGCATATGCTGGCCCAGGCTCGTGTGGCTGCTCAGACCAGACAGTTCTCCCTGCTCGCGTCCTGTGCAACTTCTGATTAGCCCTTCATAGCTTCCAGCCACTTAGCAGCTATAAGATATGTACCTTGCTTGGGCAAATAGCTTAGAATTTTTTTTTCTTTACTCAGCCTTCCAGGTGGCATAGGTCAAACTCAAACCTGCGTTGATAAATAGGGGTAAGCGGCTGGTTGTGCACTCAGCCTGGCAGTGCTCTCTTGTTAAGGGTCCATCTTGTGTTCGCAAGTCTCCCTACAATGGCAACAGTTTAGTGTTTGAGCATAGTAATCACTAAACGAGCAGGTATGCAAATGTTTAGTTGAAGCCTACTTAATCAGGAAGATAGTCCTAATTTGAGGGAGGTTCATGGTGACAAGTACATCTAAGGAAAATAAATATTAGAGGTATGCCAGAAATAACTTTATAGCTAAAGCTGAGGCCAGTGCAGGAAGAGAGAGAGAGAACACAATGTTTGTACAGCTTTGAAAACATCTTGTTTCTGGTGTACACATACAAATATAAAGTAGTCTTTAAAACTTCTTGGGTACTTCTGTCAGCTGGCGACAAAGCACACTACGTTATAACCAAATTATTATGAAGTATTGCTGAGCATGTTCAGCAGCTGCAGATCATCTGTTGCCAGAACCCTATGTATGTAGGAGAACAAAAGCTCAGATAAGGATTTAGATTTTTCTGGTTTCTGAACTATATGTACATCAGTTTCAGAACTGGTCTGCCACGTTTATGTCAGAGTAGTGTAAAATCTGTCATACAAGGCTTTATAGGTCAGAAAAAAATTGGCGTTTTTAAGGCTCATAGTCTGAAGATGATGTTTGAAGGAAACCATGCTCAGTTCTTGTGGGAGAAGCATGTTAATGAAACGTTAATTCTCACTTCTGGCATGAACATAGTGCTTACTCTTCAAGGTATGCAGTCATTATAGGAAAGGATAGAAAACACCTTATCAAAGACAAACTGTTTTTTTTAATCACCTAAAAAAAAAAGTCACCACTGCATTTCTATCCTGCAGACTCATTCA
Organism: Phaethon aethereus; assembly: GCF_964289735.1. Classification (NCBI taxonomy): domain Eukaryota; kingdom Metazoa; phylum Chordata; class Aves; order Phaethontiformes; family Phaethontidae; genus Phaethon; species Phaethon aethereus. Next base: position 71,626,846 of record NC_138579.1, on the reverse strand, counting down.
AAAGGCTGAAGTATTTTTCAGCAGCACAGTGGTGCTTGTTTGGAGAGAGGTTCTTCTCTTCCAAATAATCTATTGACCAATGAAAGGGTTTTTTGCTGTTTGTTTTCTCCTAAGCTGCATTCCAGAAACACAGGAGGGTGAACGCGCATTCTCGGTGGGTCCTTCCAAGTGAAATTTGCCCATGGATTTGAAAGTTAATCAAATCTGAAGGAAGGACATAAGTCTCAAGTAGTGGTTTCTACAACTTCTGTGTAAGGAGAGCTGCACAAGAGGCACTAGTTATTGCTTTACCAAGGAGAAGGTAGGCTGAACTCTGCTTTTCCTTCCCTCAAGGAAACAAGGGGCAAAACCACCCCATAGAGGTTTAGAGGTCTGTTTGGGTTTTTTAATGACTGACCCCTAAGAAGACACTTAATTGTCATTTCTTAATTATGCAATACAATGATGTTTGTAGTCTTTAAGTCAAAATCGTAAAAGTTCCAAATTTCCAGTGAAAGCTGTTACCGAGCTCTGAACTTCCTGTTATCCAGGCCACACCTGCTTTTTTTTTTTCCTTTTCCTGGAAGTGTAAAGTAGGCCATTGTGATGAAATTAATTTCGCAGCTTTGCTGAAAGCAGGTCACACCTTCTCACATTTCAGTCTATTTTAATGATGGTGTCAGAAACAGGCTGTCAGAGACTTCTTCTAAAAATGTGGATTTCTAAAATTTTTGTCCTACTTGAGGCTGAATTGGGCAAAGATGACGTTTTCTCTTTGTTGCAGGGGGCAAACAGCCTCTCTCAAGCTCTGCAATACCATGGCTAGCTGATGTCAGGTTCTGAGCTGATAAACAAGTATGTTTGCAAGCCTGGAGTTTATGTTTAGTTTTTGCATTATTTATGTCATGGTCCTGCTTTTAAGCATTAACATACCTAAGTTGCCTTGGAGTTAGTAGAGGTAAATGCCCAAATCAGGCCTGAAGGTTCTTGTTTTTTTCACTTCATGGCAAACCATGTTCATGCAGGTGGAATAGCTTGCTGGCTCCACTCAACCATATGAACGACTGTCTTGATTCCTCTCTGCCTCAATCCAATTCTAACTATCACCTAGATGTAACCATGGAAGGAGAGCTCTGTTTTATAAGTGTAAACAGGAAACACCTGAAGGAAAGTCTATTAAAATCATTCCAGAGTGATTAGTATGTGACGTTACTGAGAGATGTAAATGTCCACTTGGAACAAGTCGAGTTTTGCTGAATTACCTTGTATAGCTCCTTGGATGTGGTTAGGAAGAAATGCTGGAGCACTCTGTATGCATGCTGGCTCTGTATTTACCTGCTCCCTCTCATATAGCAGTTAACAAAAAAGCTGGATGAGATTTCAGAGCCCAGAAATCGCTTTACGGAATAGAGGCCAAACCAGTCTCTGCATGCAGTAGGATGAATTAGGGGCGTGCATGCAGCCCGTGGACCACAAAGATTGTACCCAGGACAGTCAGAGAGCCTATTACCTGAGGACTGAGTCTTTCAGAAGAACTGAGGTGACAGTGCTGGAGCTGGAAGTGTACAAACGCTTTAATTTGTGTACCCTTTAGATTCAGGTGTTGCTTCAGTGTGAGAAGAGCTGTAATCACACATCTTGGGAGGGTGAAAAATGACTGCAGACTCTGAAGCAGCTGAGTTCTGCATGATGTGTCTCTTGCTATGAAGAGTTTCAGATGATCTCATAGGTCTTGCATCTAGCACCTTCTAAACCTTTGGTACTTTTAAAAATTTATTTCCTAGTAAAAGTGAAAATATCTTTGGTATTTTGAAATGCTTTCTGCCCCTTTAGGAAACAACTGTGTCTTCAGCGGAAAAAAAAACGGGCTTACAAAAGTAAAAGCAGTGGTTCCTCCTGCCGGTCTTAGTCTTGTCAGTTTTAGCAGTACATAGGCAGAGGCTGGCAAAGCGTGTTAGCCATGATGGGACTGGGAAAACCAAAGTTGGACAGGTGAGGTTATGTGAGATTGTGGAGAAAGAAATGGGATTAGTTCAGGAAGGGTATAGTTTTCTTCAAGGACCGCTAGAAAGCATTGCAAGCGGCACGTGTCATTCCTTCTAATTCTTAAATATTTTGTTCATTGGGTTGAAGCGTTCTTATGGATCCTGGCGCATTCTCACAGATCCGGGTCATTGCTCGAGCGATTCTGGCAAACTTACATAGCTGCCTGTCGGGTTGTACTCTTCAGGAAGGATGGTGAATGCTTTGCTTGAATGCTGGGCTTTGTAATTTCTTGGTGGGAGCATCTCTTCTTGAAATGTTTAGTTATATTACAATAAATGAATAATTGACTGCCGTTGTGCTTGAAAGCTTGCTAACATCCTGTTTGTTTCTGTAGCTTACTGGAGGTTTTGGCTGTGTGTCAGCGTTGTGTATGAGCTCTTCCTCATCTTTATACTCTTTCAGGTAAGTAACTTAGACCTCTAGTTAATAAATGCTAGTTTAATGTGGATATACAATCCTTCGTGGTGTTCTTTAGGGTTCTTGCTGACTACAGGAGATGCGCTTCATTTTTGTGAAATCAAACGATTGTGCTATTTAATGAGACTTACAGGTTGAGGAAAAATTATAATACTATAAAAATATTTCACCTTGTTGTCTAACCTCCAGTTAGTCTCAGCCTAGGTTAGACACCACAGTGAAGTGTTCTTAAAGCAGTTGATAAGTCAGACTTCTTGTTCAGGTCAAATGATCAGGAGTTGGTGCTTCTCATGCTTAGTCTCTTCTGTGCTGGACTTGATGTGACTTGCTGAAGTTGTGTACCAGCTGTTAGTTTCTTAGATCCTACAAATTGTAGGGTGAAGTAATTTTGTTTAATCCTTTTAAATACTTTTTACTTTGAATGATAGGTGCTTTGAACGTTGGGGTTTGGGGGTTTTTTTTGCAATAGACTGAAACTTCATACGTGACTTCGTAGTGACAGCAAACTAAGGATTATGATTTTTCTAGAAAAGAGACTATTATTGGTATTTACAGATAAAGCATGTTATTTTTTACCAAATTCTTGTCCTTGAGAATTTTCCCCTGGTTTTTACAATTCTATGACTTCTCAGAAATGCAGCAGTTGAGGTAAAATAGTAAACCTGACGCTATTAACAAAGCCATTGTGTTCCTGTATGTATACTTACACCACTGCAAATCAAGTTTGAGTGCCAAGAAGGAGCTCGAGATTATGGAGGAGCCTCATCCTTTCCTCAGTTACTCAATCCAGTTATTGCAGTTATCTCCTCAGGCAACGGCCTGACTGAAAGCAAAAGCAAGCAGCTGTAGAGATATAAAACCATGAGAGATGACTGTCCTGCTCAGTCAGACAGCTGGATACTTTTCAGATTTAGATTTCAATTAGAGTTCCCAGTTGTTCATTTTCATATAGGTCCTTCTTGCTGATGTCTTAGTAACGTTTGCTCTGTATTTTAAAGGGTTGTGCAAGTGCCATCACATACTCATCAGGTAGCTTTAAAAAAATCATTATGAGGAACATGTTTTTAAAAAAATGTTTTGCCGCTAGAGGCCAACTGAGCTTGGAGAAGTGGGGCTGGAATTCAGAGGTGTCAGGATCTGTCTTCTGTTGGAGTAGGGCATTTGCTTTGCAAACAAGTTTTTAATATTGACCAAACTCTTTCCAGCTAATCAAAGATTTCCTTTGGCTTCCAGCATTTCTTGTTCTGCTTGGCTTTCCTGGAGCCACCCCAAAACTGTCTTTTTTTGCCTGGCTTCTTGTCTCAGTGGGCAGCTGGAATAGGTCTGCAGTAGATCAGTAAACAACAGTGTGAGTTTCTCTTCCATTGACATAACTTGAGGCTTCAGTGTAAACCCTTACGCAGGGCCTAATGTCTCATTAGGGTTTCTTTTAGGCTGCCTGGAAGGAGTGGAGTTCTGACCCTTTCACAGGCATGAACAGGTCTGTCTTGCCTTTTTTGTTGTTATTCCTCACCACTGGGGAATACTTACTCAGTTCCGATTTATTCTTACGTTCTTATTGTTTCATGTCACCCTGGTTTGTTTGGGTTTTTTCGGGCATCCTTGTAAATGATACTCCTGACTAGCTGCAGTCAGGCTGAATAATATGGTTCATTTTTATTTGATAGTGCTGTTGTAGTTCTGAATGCTAATAAACAGCCTGGAATTGCTTGGCTTTCCTCTGGCAGTATGTTATGTTACCAGCCGTTTAGTTGTTATGGACACTCACTAGCGGTTGCTCAGCTCTTTACCAAAAATACATTATGCACAGGTTTAAATAAGGTTAAAATTATGCTGAGTCTGTAAGTGACTAAACCTCCTTAAAAGCAAATACAAGCTCACTCATAGTTGAAACTTGTCTTAACAGTTAATGTGACTTCAGTGGTTTTATTCTATAATTTTATTATTACTGCTATTAACTAATTTTGGCCTTGCCCTGCTTTCACTGTCTGCTAGTCTGTCGTAGATGCTACGTTGCTTCTGTTGTAACACACTGACCACAACAGTGAGCAATTTCACTGGGAAATACCTTATTCAGCAAATGTGTGTGTGAGTTACTAGTAAATTAGTTCAAGCTTGGTCACTGTTTATAACTAATATTTTTGCTGTTTGCTTCAAGTTTATTACCCGTGCTCCTAGTGGGATCTTACTGGAAATGACTGTTTGTTCAAAGAGCTGCACTAAATTTTTTCTGCCATGAAACGCAGTGCAGTTCTCGACTTTCTGGAGCTGCAGGGAGCTGAGCACACGTGCACGACTAAACCTGCTAACAGGGCACCTAATCGCTGTGCTCGATCTGCTGATGTTTGCACGTACTGCATTTTGTTCGAGCTGCATGATTGAAGTGCTGCTGGATCTTTCCCATTCTAGGAAACCAGAAGGTCACTCATGCAGGAGATGCAGCCATTAAACGAGCCTTTCCTGAGTTACTGGCTGCTTTTTCTTTACCCTCGAGGAGGGGAAAGGAAGGGCAGAAGGGTCAATGAGAAGGATGAATTGGGTGCCAGTTCGAGTGCTAAGCTTTTGGGAGGGAGGGGGAATGGAGGAGTGGCTTAGGAAAGAGAGTTAGCCTTCTCAGATTTCTTAAAGATGAGAAAAATCGTAAGTTCATTCTGTAGTCACTTTTTTCCTTAATGTTTAGCATTAGAGGCCCAGAAGGTCAGGTATATATACTGTGTGATGCTTTGAGGTGTGGATGTATTTCAAGAATTGTTCTGCAACACAGTTTTTAAAAAAAACAACACCCGTTTGAGGATGCAATGTTGTTCTTAATTATCTTTGTACTTTTCTGTGTATTAATAGTTATTAAGAGGAAAACACGGGGTTTGTGTTCCTTTTGCAGACTGTACAAGATGGCAGACAGTTTATGAAGTACATTGATCCACATTTAGGCGTTCCTTTGCCAGAAAGAGACTACGGTGGAAACTGCCTTATTTATGATCCTGGCAATGAAACCGATCCATTTCACAACATCTGGGTGAGAAACAAATGAAGTTACTCGCTAATGGGTCGTGACTACTTTTTGGTAAAATGTTGCCGAATTGAACTCCTCAAAGTGCAGCCATGAGTCTTTCTGAGCGTTGAATGAGAGAACAGGTCATGACTTAGCTTTTGTGTTTCTCTTCTCTTGACCTTTCCTGTCAATCAAATGGAGATGTGTCTCTTTGGATCCTAATCCGTTGCCCAGGAGAGAGAGTAAACTGTTTAACAATTCTCCTTTCTCAGATTATTGATGTAAACCTTTTGCCTTAGGAGTTTGGGTTTATTTGTGTGCTTAAAGAATCTTCTACTCGCAGTCACATTAGGGCACAAAGTTCAAAAGTTGTATGTTGCCAAGCAACCCATAAGTTGCACTTTTTCTGAATACCAGAAACCGTCAGGTTATTGTTTCTCTCTGGCAAACAGAAGACTCAAAATTCAAGGGCAAAGGAATTACGGTTACTTACACTCCCTGACTGCATGGAACTGTTAGTGCTTGTGTAGTGAGCACCTTTGGGTCTCCTGTGTAAGTCTTCAGTGCATCAGGAACTGGAATAACTGAGAGCAGTTCCAGCTGTCCTTTTCTAGTCTTGCACCAAAACTAGGAGGAGGCAAGGCGCACTCTGCCCAGGAATTTATGGTGGCAGGACTGGTAAGATTTAAGAAGCTCTGATAGATAGAAGATGGGGGTCTGATGAAGAAATGTATGTTCTTGCTCTGGCTTGAACGTGTTCTGCTTCTGTCCCCTTGGAAGGCAAGGAACGTGACATTTGACATTAGAAAGGTAGTCTCTGCTTTATTGATACGATCCTAATTCCAGTTTCTGCCCCTTAAAATTGTTGACATTGCTTTGAAGATGGCCTGTTTGTTCACTGTACTCGAGAACACAGAAACTCATAAAATGCATCTAGTATTTATATGTGAAACAACTGAAGCTTATTGCTGCGTTTTTCTTGGGGGGGAAAAAAGTAAGCCTTAAGAATGGGTTGCTGTTTGGAGTTCAAAGTGACCTACACTCTCTTCTTGGTTTATAGGACAAACTGGATGGTTTTGTTCCTGCTCACTTTTTTGGCTGGTACCTGAAAGTAAGAATGGATCTTCTGTTACAGTTGTATTCTACTTGTAAAGCTTGACTGCTTCTGTTGTAGTGATGCCAGTCTTCATGGTCAATTATATTAGGCAGTCATCTGTGGACTAAACTGACTGTAATACATGAAAGGCCTCTTTTTCTTTTATTCCCCCCCCTCTCCCGACCATGTTAGGTCACCACATTTCTTTCCGGAGTGACATTACATTGACAAGCTCCCTCCTCCACCATAATTCATTCTGAAGTCAGATTAATAAATGTAAAAACCTTTACTCCTGTAGCAAGATAAATGCTTGAATGACCTTTGAATGCAGAGTATGGGGAAGACATGGTTCGGGGAAGGCAGTGAAAGTGGTGTTCCCCAAACACAGATGCATGATGATATACTGCAAGTGTTCCAAGGCAGGCTTTTCCCAGTGGCATCCAAATCAGGATTTTAAATCATTAAATGGGTAGCGGTTGAATTCTCGTTACTTTTTAGCCAATATCAGCCAGCTGTGGAAGGAATTCCAGTTGTGCTTGTCTCTGGCACAACACATTCCACACATGTTTTGCTGGTTACTTTGGTCTAAATGTTAGCTTTTTTTAACCTGAGCAAATTTACTAGCTAACTTTATTTTGTGCTGCAAACCTTGTTTGTTTTTTTACCTACCAGATCACTATATTTAAGAAGTGGAAAAAGCTCTGGCCGTTTTAAAAAAAAGCTACAACTGTTTTGTTTTTACTTTTCAAAAGTGCAGGTGCATTCCTATGAGTGTTTGCTTTTGATCTGGTTTTTTTCCTCCCATAACCAAAAGATGAGTATGCTAGGTATGGGGAGACCTTGACTTCAGATCAAAGTGGCTTGCTTTGTTAGTATACAGAATTATAAATTTGGAGAAACCTGCATCTTCTTCATCCAAGAGAATTACATTAGAAACTTAAATATCAAAACAGTATTTCAGTTACATTCTGTATTTATTTTTACAAATAATGCCATACTGAGGAAAAAGGTGCCTAAATAGTGAGAGCCTCGTAACAAGACATAAGGGGAGTAGTAACACATTCCTGAGGAACCAGAATGGGATAGAATTCAATATGCCAGTCCACTCAATCAAGCTATTATCTGTCGTGGTTTGGAAGAAACCTAGTTTTTATTAAAGAGACTATTTCTGCAGAAATGCTTGAGATGGTATGTCATCTTGTCAACCTGCAATCTGATCTGAAGGGCCCAGCATGCTTCACAAGGTGTTTGTTTCTGTGCTGCTAAGCTTGAAGGAAACTGGCTGCTATATTTCTTATTTGTCAGTTAATGTGTTTTTCTGTCAAGAAGCTGGAAGTTGAGTGTGTTGTCTTCGTAAACAGAGATGAGCATGTGTTTGGGTTTGTTGTCTGTCTTTTTGGTCTGGTTTGAGTAACAGACTCTTAAGCTATATCTCAAAGCACCAGAATGGCAATATTGAAAATGAATGTGCCTCACTCATCAGAAATGATTGTGGGCCTCCTGTTTGCTTTGGAGTAATTTAGATCACATGTTGTTAAACTAATGTATGGTAATGCATATCTTTTTCCACCTTCTGGTTGAGGTGGTCAACGCCAAGCTACATTCTTCTGCTAATTTTGCAGAATCCGTACTAGCACATTTGGGGCTGCCACCTTCCATCTAGGCACCCGGCTGAGGATTTGCATGCACAGTTGAGTTCCATGCAGCAGACAAGATGTACCAACAGGCTCTCTGTGCTCTTACCACTTACTTACAAATATGAAATAAAGTGTTACCACAAGTTTCTTCCCTTGTTTTGACAATAGGCTGAGATGATACATATGTTCTAGGGCTGCAGCCCAGCTGAATCCTTATGCTGAAAGTGGAAGAAGATGCTGCTCTTCATTGCTCACCCTGACAAGCTGCTGGCTGGTATAAAGTAGACCTGAGCATCCCAGCATAGTCAGGGCTGAGATTTAGTGCAGGTGACTTTTAAAAAGTTTGTATTAAGCAGGCTCTGAAAAGCCTTTTTTTGAGCAGCGTTAGGATGACGCTACCTGTGGTGGTCAAGCACCCAGTAATTCTGTTCATCTAACTAACTTAAATTCCTTCTGAATCCTGTCTCGCCTGCCTTTATTCTTTCATGGAATGGTATCATGTCATCATCTATACTCTTCAGTGTCTGTCTTGTCTATTGTGCTGCATACTTGATAAGTTGAGAGGCCTGTGAACATTAGGCTTTACTAGACTATCACATGATAAAAGATTGTCATGGATACTGGAGACAAGATATTCAACTGTAGAAATAACTGGTAAACAAAGCACACCATGTGTGTCCTCTGTGTTCAGAGTCCAGAAGGGTTAACCTCAGATTCTTTAAGTGTTCCGTTTTGAAATTAGGAAAAAAACATAATTCAACATATATTGTTGCAAAACTATAAATCTGAGCAGTGACTCTACAGTATTTATGGAGTTCTCCTTTATTTAGATTTCTAAAGGGCATTAGTGCAAGTGGTGTCTGGTTCTTCTCAGTCTGGTGTGCAAGTATTCCTTTTTGTAATGGTTTTTAGTATGTTGTGCAACTGTTGTGGATATTTGAAAGACCTTTTTCTCCCTTTATATAGACGTTGATGATTCGAGACTGGTGGATGTGTATGATCATCAGTGTAATGTTTGAGTTTCTGGAGTACAGTCTGGAACACCAGCTTCCAAACTTCAGTGAATGTTGGTGGGATCACGTATGTACCGCATAAATCATGATATATTTGTCTAAATGGAAGTATATATGTTAAAGGGAGCAGGTAGGAAGTTGTGAGAACTGTGTCATGTGTATGTGACAGAGATATATGTGTGACTACTGCAGCTCAGGAGCTTTGGTGCCTCTGCGTGTTGAGTTTGTAATACATTTGTCACACTGCAATTTTGCAGGTTTTTTGCAGATGGTTAAATACTTGTTTTGGTTGATTTCACACCAGAGAAAGAATCTGAAGCTTTACCTGATCATTTTCAAATGTTTGATGATGCTACAAACCTTAAAATATAAAATTAAGAGAAAGGTAAAAACTTCATGTATTAAGTTTCAGATGGTGAGTTTTCCTACCTGTTAAAAAAAAAGAAAAAAGAAAAAAGAAAAAGAGGCTCAGTACAATTTGTGGTCAGCTCTTCCTTCTGTGCAAACCTATCTTCACGTTTTCTGAAAACAGTAAATATTACTGTGTTTAGCATTTATGTTGTGGTTTATAAAATGCTTTTAAAAGCTAAATATTTGGCCTTACTGAAAAGCTGTATGGTCTTTGCACGTGATAGTCTGTAACCATTCTTGTCCTAAAATACTGCTTGTGTGTATTTTTTCAAGCCAGAGGGACTACTCTGATCTAGTTTCTCTGTGGAAAAAATAAGCTCTATAACTTAGTGATGCTTTTTAAAAAATTTTTACAATATATTTTCCTATGGAATGTAAATTGGTTACCAAAGTGATCAAAATTATCTACATTCACGGAACACAGCTATGTTTCTTATGTTATTTTGACTTGTTTTTATTCTTACAGTACAAGCTGTTTCGCAAGCTTGTAATGATTTGCTACACGGTTGTATTTATAAAACTAAATGCATTCTGTATAAAGACATCAAGCAAAGCTATTTTGCCCTCAAAAAAACTTCTTATGAAATTAACACTTGGTGCTCTGCTTCTTTGAATGTGAAAGACAGCCAATTTTTTTTCAGCTCAAGAGCTCCATCTCCAGAATTAAAGCTTGGCAATAAGACGGGGCGATGGGGAGAAATCACTTGTGTATTTTCACATCCTGTGCTTGGAGAGAAGTCATTTCTTTAGGAGGCAGCCTGAAGCGTAAAGAGTTTGTTAAGTTACTGGGCATAGTAAAATCAGGTCTGTAGGAACAGGTTCGGATTTTGTGTGTGTGTGTGTTTCTAAAGTTCTATTGACAGAGTAGAGTTGAGCTGGCAGTAAGTGGGAAGAGGTCTGTGGTGTAGCAGAATTAATACATTAAAAAAGAAGCTACAGCCATCATCTGCTGAACACTTGCTTTATTTGAATAGACTTGGGCAGCCAAGATTCTTTCTCCTGACAGTTCGTGCACCTCTCTTCTCTGGGGATGCTCAGTCCTTGTGAGTGAGAGTGTGTGTGTTGTGTACCTACAGTATCTTCCCTTTTACAAGCTTCAGTGCTTCTTCTCCAGCATCACCGTGTCTTTCTCCTTTCAGTGGATAATGGATGTGATCTTATGTAATGGATTAGGAATTTACTGTGGGATGAAGACTCTGTCTTGGCTTTCTTTGAAAACATACAAATGGCAAGGACTTTGGAACATTCCTACATACAAGTAAGTTGGTGTAGAAAGTAACTCCACAAGCAGTAGCACAGTGCAAAGTTTGGGCCTGTGTTAAAGATCTTGGTCGTTAAAAGGTTGTTCTGTTAGGGTTAATGTGAATTAAAGAATTCATGTGTGTTTAGATGACTCAAGTATCTAGTAACTTACTACTGCATGGAAGCTTGTTTAGGAGACTTTGGTTAACTTGCAAATGAAATTGTTGAAAATATACCTGTCTGTCATGAGCATTGCCTGATGTCTAGGAAATGAGGGCATCTTGTGGAAATGAGCTTATTCAATGAAATTGTTAGAGGAGGTGCAGGAATCCAAGTCAGGATCATACTCTCTTATTCACGGCAAGGATCTATTTGGTCCTTGTGCAAATAATTCATTCCCTAGTAATCAGAACTTCATAGTAATTGAGACACTGAAACATCAAATTTAATAAATCCCTTGTAGTCTTGTACCAGTAATGAACTATCCTTTTCTGTAGTATCTTTGCTTAGCAAAGGAGAACTGAGGAACTGCTTCCTACAATGGGTGTGGTATATTAAAGTTTAAAATGATAGTCCAAATAACAGGCTTCTCCCTAACTCAGAATGTTAATCTCATTAAGCAATAATTTTTATGGAGTAAATGGAGGCATTTTGCATATGTGAGTTGGTGTCTCAAATGGAAATGTTAGTAGATGTCGTACGTGCTGTTTCTTAAAATTGCAAGAATGTGTTCTGCTTTTTTTCAGAGGTAAAATGAAGAGAATTGTCTTCCAGTTCACCCCCTATAGCTGGGTCAAATTTGAGTGGAAGCCAGCGTCCAGCTTACGCAGATGGCTAGCAGTTTGTGGCATAATCTTCGTAGTAAGGAAACCTCTCTGTGTTTTCTCTACTGTTTGATTTAATGTTTTGTAACACTCAAGCAACTGTACAAACGGTAACTTAGGCTGAAACTCTGACATGGTGATGTTTCTTTAGTTGAAGCTGGAAGAGATCATTTCCAAATCCTGCAGAAAAGGTGTCTGTGTCCATGTCTCTGGTGCAGTTTACAAATTCATTGCATAAATATTTGTTCCTGCTTGCTGAACGATGTTGATTGGCAATGTGAGCAATATAAATGATGATCTATGCCTAATTCAGCAAGTAACTGCTGCTAGCGAAAACACTGGCTTTGGATGAAAGCGCTTGTTTCTCTCAGTCTTAAGCAGATACAGATGACATTACAGCTGGCAAGGACTGTAACCGAAGCCTCAGGCTTCCATACGTGAGCTCTGGGCAGCATGGCTCTTGAAGCGCACAGTTTTGCCTCAGATAATATTTTTATACGGACTTAATAATTCAATTATCCTAGATTTTTTTTTTAACGTTTCACTGAACAGGTAGCACGCGATGGTGTTAACAGTATCCGGCTTGACCAGTTCAGTTGAAGTAGCTCCCCCATTTAGACAAAAGAGAAAGTTGGCTTCTCCAGCAGTGACAACAAATTGACAGTCTACCTCCTTCAGCTAGCCATCTGAGTGGCTGCATTTGTATTATGGGGATGCATCTCCTTGAATTCATAACTTCCATTTCACAGTCACAGGTATTGTGCACATGACACTGACATGGAAGATAAACTTGGCAGCTTAAGTGCTTTTTCCCCACTCCTGCCTCTTGTCAGCTGGGGGACTTTGGCCTTTGTGCTATCCACGGGATGTCACTTGGCTGTGTGTTGAGCAACTCAAATATCTCAGTTCAGCCACTGTGAAATTTAACGAAAAAACCCCCTTATGACACTTCTAGTGATTCCAGATACAATGGGAATTAAGCAGTTTCTGTATTACTGCTATACTACAGAGTATGACTGCTGTGTGTATTTTTGAACAGTCGCTAGAACAGCATACTTTTTGAAATACGTGGAAGATGAAACCTGGCGGTGGTTTATTTTGGGGTCTGTCCAGTGACGTTCCCTATTACGGTTTGCTGAGTGGGGCACATTAGTCGGTTTGGCAAGCCACCAGCACCTCTCTCTCTCGCTCATAATAATCTTGCATTTTATGCTGATGTCAAATTGCAGACCTGAGTGTGCTTCAGGAACAATGTCCTGTCTGTAAGTAAGCAAGCAGCGTACAGCAGTGCCAGCAACGAGTGCCAGGCAGTTTGCAAACTCAGTCAGCTGAATACAAGTTCACATCACCTGATTTCCACTACATAAAGCATTTGCCAAGTTCACATAGCACCACAGACTTTCTGAGGTTCCCATAGTTAACAGGTGAAGTAAGTGTGCTTGCATAAATAAAATCCATGTTTTTCTGGTTACTGTGCGCATACTCCCAACTTTCTGCACCCTGAAGAAATCGGGTTTTAGGTGCTGGAGCAGATTTTGCAACTGAGGGATTCCATTGAATTTATACTAGTCTTTGGTCTGTAATGTTTCTTCTGGCAAAGCCTAGCTTCAGCTGACGGCTTATAAGAAGCTTCAGGTATTGGCTCACTCTTTTTGGATTAAGCAACGCTTAATGCCGTTTGCTATCATTTCTTTTGAAGTGAGAAACTTCTGTCTACTTGCTCACTTAGTCACATTGCCAGGGCAGCACTCCTGAGAACATTTTGCTATAAATGTATAACGAATGCTCCTAAATTGGCTTTGGCAGCGACGTTTGCATAACTGTGTGATTAAAAAAAAAACAAAACCACAAAAAAACCCCAGGAAGTACTGCTTATGCCTCTTGTTATTTTGAGGTTCCCTCAGTCAGATTTTAAGTGACAGCGAAAGGACGGGTTGTTGCTTTTAGGATTTGTTACCAGTAGTTCTGCAGGTACTTCAAACTCACAATAAACTTGTTCAAAATTAGAGGCAGTGCTTGTCCAGGTTTCTGTTGTGTTTTTTTTATACCTCTTCCAACATAAAGAAAATTTTTTAAAAACCAGCTGTTCTTGGTCATTACTGCAACTGACGATGGTGCGCTCAGTAATACTGAGTAGGACTTTGTGGTGTTAGAGAAATGGTGGGGGGAGTCATGCAGGGAGAGAGGGAGATTCCAGGCTTCGTTCATTGAAGTCTTTTGAATGTAATTTAAATGTCCTTTTTCTCAGTTTTTATTGGCAGAGCTGAACACATTTTACTTGAAGTTTGTCCTTTGGATGCCACCAGAACACTACTTGGTCCTGTTACGACTTGTCTTTTTTGTCAATGTGGGAGGTGTGGCTATGAGGGAGATCTACGACTTCATGGATGACCCGTAAGCCAGTCCTCTTGTGTATATACCATGTTAAGCTTCACTTGCTTTGTTTTGAATTTGCTCCGGCTTGTTGGCATCCATCTCAGGGCAGTAGTTCAGCTTGTCAGGGACATAAAGACCTAATCCCAAAGCATTTGTTTTGTGTTCTTTTGTTTTGGAGGTAAAATTCTGACTATATCTCATGAGAACAACTGTTCTTAAGGGCATTCTATGTGCACTGTTTTTAACATCAGTTTTTAATAAATGATCACTCTTTTGAGAATGTAATGCATAAATTAGCTGGAGTGCCACTGGCTTGTGGGCAGAGGAGTACTGAACTCTACTTTCAGATCGATAGCCAGGAACTACAGTCCTTAGATGTGCCTTCTAAGGACAACAGGGCCCAAACAAAACAAAAAAAAGTGTTTCTTAAAGGCGCTTCTTTTCTTGAGCTATCTTCGAACCAGTCCCTGGTCCTCTGGAGCTCTCATGGCACCCTCTTGCAGATCAGAGGACCCTTTATAGCAAAGTGTGTTGAAGGCGAAGTGCACCCATACATAACAGTGCATGTACTTTCAGACTGTTCCTACTTAAGCATCATATTTCTCCTTGCTGCTTTTGTTTCTGCAGACTATGTAAGAGCTGAGAAAGTTTTGTTCTCAAAATCACGTTTTCTTTTAAGTTTTAGTAGTAATGTCACAAATTGCCTGAGCCCACATCTTAAGTCTAAGACAACGTCTGGCTTCAGGGGGTGTTCATTGTCTGTCGCTGACCAACACAAAAAGTGTCTGTGTTCAGAATTTAGGGTTCCAACATTCTATGAAGATCAGTTTCCCTTGCAAGGCTTTGACTCCTAGAACTGGGAAGAAGGGTCAACCCACATTGCTTAGTCGGATTTCAGGACATTCAGCAGTGGCAGGCTGCCCCTGCCTTTGGTGTCGGACCTACTGGTTTGGGACGTGCCTCCAACTCAAAGGTAAGAAGAGGTCTCAGCCTCTCACTGGTGAGCTCCTCTCCTTAGCACCATTCACAATCTTCTGGTCCTTCTGTTTGGGTTGGAAAAACTCCTTTGCCCTCTGTTTAACCACATGGCATAACATTGAAATTTAGGAGAATCATCAGTCACCAGTGCCTCATTGCTGATTCAGTTTGCCATTCTTTCAACGAGCGGGAAAAGTTCATCCAGCAAGCAGAGACTCTCATCCTGACCTGCATGTCTTCATCACTGCTGCCGCCACCTACTGTTCTGTTTCTCTTGGTGGGTAAGGTGACTAGTCCCCTCACTTCTGAGGTTCATGGCTCTGCTTGATGCACCACTGAGCTGACCTCATAGGACTGTTCATGCAAAATGGCAGAACCTAGCATCTGGTCTTACCTAATCGCTGTGAAGGCTTTTGCAGCTGGACTTTGGTTCCTTTGTGCATTTCAGGTCATCCAAGCAGAGATAATCTACCCCCGTTTTACCAACTTAACTGGGTGTATTTTCACTTGCACATCACTTTGAACCAAGGAACCCTTTTGGATTCTTCCTGTTGTGTTGTAGGGAGAAGCTGCTGGGGAAGAGCAGGCTGTACCAGAGGCTCCCAGCTAACAGCACATGAGAAACCTTCCTAACCTTTTCCTTTTGGAAACTCGCTCAACGTCTTACTGGACAAAGGTTGGAATATGCCATTGACCTTCCTCGTCAGAAACATGGCTTATTGCCTTGTTCTGGTAGTGACAGGATTGCCTGAGATAAACTGTTTAGATCTCTTCAGCTAACCTTGCGATATTTAGTCTAGAAAGTAATGAAGTTCAAACATGAAGACTCTCTTTTTCTCATTCAGGATTCTTAGTATCGGCAGACAGTTCTAGGGCTTTGCTTGCAGGAACTTGGTCTAAGCACGGTGACAGAGTATCTAGAGTTGAAATAGTCGAAGAAAAGGGGTGGTTCTTGAAGCTGTTCTCCAGCTCTTACATACCATGCTCCTATTGTGATTGACGTGCTGCCTCTGAGTTCTTGAGGACCGGCTATGTGAAATGTTCCTGACGAGAAGTATCTTGATGCAACAGTCTGTAGCATTTGACCTTGTCATGTATTCCTGGTTTCTGGTCTTCAGGTCTCTTCCAGAGACTCTGCATTGAGGCCATGAATTTTAATCTCATTCATGAAAAAAAGGACTTTAATCTTTATGAGTAAAAGGGCAGGAAACCAGCTCTCTTCCTTGGCAGTTTTAGGTTCTGCACAGCTCTGCTGTTGGGGTTACTTTTAATTTTTTTGTCAGTGTGCCATCTTAAACTAGTGAAAGAAAACAATGGCAAATGAGGAAGCAGGTCATCTGCACAGCTTGAGTTCACCGTGAGAGATTTGCTGTTTTGCTTTTTCTCTCTATCCATGTGTTAAGGCTAGTTTCTGCCCATTTATTCTGTCATACAAGATGAACCACCTGGAGCAGTTTCTGAAGTCCTTTCATGTGAGTTGGTTGAGGCATGATGCTTTTTAAGATGCAGTGTGCTCATCCCATCTGCATCGGCAATAACCCTCACTTGGTTTACTGCGTCGTATTTTTTCCCCAGTGTAATTGGACGCTTTTGTGTAGTTTGAACTTACGTATTGGTGTCAAATATTACTCTCAGGCCTCATGTTTAAGAAACCGTGTGTTTTGCTCGCTTGACTTGGCAATGGCTCCCCTGCATTCAGGAGAGGGAAGAGAAGCTCTGTTTGTTCTCCGTGCTTAGATCCCTTCCCAGATACTGAGGATCCAGGGGGGTGCAGTGGAGCAGATACGTCTGAGCAACAGGGAAGTGCCTGCTAAAGGAAGGGAGCTTTCCCCAGTGTAGCTGCTGGCATCTGATGAGAAGAGGGGAAAAGAAACTAGGAGCAAATGTGCGGTCGCAGCTCCCGCTGCCCCAGCGCCATTGGAGACGCCTGGGGCCTGTTCTGACGTGTGCGCGCTGGGCAGCGTACCAGCTGGAGGCGGCAGGGTGTCGGGCAGGCTTGTGTCTCTGCCTGGCCGAGGGAGCGTTCGCAGACCAGCCGCTCTCCAAGGAAATCCTAACTGGGGATTTATTAGGTGGCTTCTCTTTCATCCACTGCACGGTGAAATCGGCAAGAAAATACGGCCCAAAGAGCTTACGGGGCTACTGAATATCACAGCATTTACTAAGTCGGTGCCTCAGCCAGACAGAAGGCTGTACATCACAGCAGTCGTAGACCAGACTGGAATTTCCCATCACTGCACTGCCCTAGAGCTACTGCACAGGTCATCTTAACATGTCCACCCCTCTCTCCCTGGCCCTCTGTAGGGTTTTTTAATATCTCTTCGCTCCTCATCTCCTCTGTCCTGTCCCAGTAGTTCTGCCTGGATGTGTTCACTTCACATCTTACGCTGTGGTAAGAAAGGAATAACACAGTAAGCTGGACAAAAGAGAAAGGACCTGGTAGGAAAATGTACTTCAAAATACACTGTGGTTAAGTGAGAAGTCAAGGCTCTCTGCAGGAGAGATACTCCCTGTGATTAAAGCAGAGACGTGTAGAACAAAGGCAGAATAAGGAATAATAGGAGGCAAAAAGAACAGACACCTTTAAGTTTAGGTAGTGGCGCTTCTATTTGCATGATTTATCTTGGGCATCTTCAGAGACATAATAATCAATCAAGGTGGAAGGTTTAGGGCTAATAGGAAGGTGCACCACAGTGCTTCTTCGTGTGGTTTTTAAGTAAAAGATACAGGCCAAAGGCTGTTGAGAAAAGTTAGTTGTGTGTGCTTGCTGGTGAAACAGTTGGTGATGATGGTGGTTGAGGGTTTTGCTTTTCTCATGTTCAGTCTTCCTTGATGCAAATCAGTTGGATTTCAGGAAACATTTAATTAAATCATGCCTTTGAGGGGGAAGAAAAAAAGGAAAAAAAGAGTAACATTCAACTTCTGGTAGCTTTCTCTTTGTTCTTTCCTCTAATGGGAATAAAACCCCATTTTAGATTCAGAAGATGAGTGGTGGAAGAACAAAAGTTTAGTCTACCGTATGGGAAGTGACATACTTTGTGCTTTGGGTAACACATCTGCATGCAGCAGTGGTGGTGTGGTGGGCAGGATTTCAGCGCAATCCAGCGCAGAAGAAAAGGGCTTTTGTTGGCCAAGCAGGACCCTGTTGGCTTATTGACATACGAGTCATCTGGTCTGCCAGGTCAGTAAGCGGAAAAAAAGGCCAGTCTAGAAAGGACACAGACTGACACGGTCAAGAAGTGGAGGATCTGACTGGTCTAGATCAAGCAGCTTACCCAGGTTTCTAGCAATAGGCTATTACCTGTGAGGGTAATGAGGTTTCCTCAACGGCAGCCTATAGGTATTTTGGGTTTATCTGTTTCCCAGGCACAAATAGGTGACCCAAAAGATGGTGTATTTCCAACCTCCTCCTGCAAGCAGAGCCTCTGAATAGATGTTTTGATTCTCCTGCAGTTTGATTTCTAGCACTACTCTCCGATAGTCCTTCGCTAGACTTGTACATAGCACTGTAGCTTCTCGTTGACTTGTCTGGTACTGCTTAAAAAGAAACCCTGGGGATTAAATAATTAATGATGTATTTGCCCCAAGGTTATGTTGTCCTAGAAGTGAAATGCCATCCTTCTATCTTCCGATATCTTGCCTGTTTGTTATTAAGCTTTCTTCTTTTAAAATTTGTTCAGAGGTCATTAGTGACAGCTCGTTGAATACCATTTTGGGAAGAGAGTAAGTTTCAGAATGCAATTGTATAGGGGTTAAATACAGTTACGGCAGTGTGACTTGATGTTTGCAGAGGAAATCTAGGAATAGAGCTTTTATTGCATCCAGTACCCTGAATCTCAGCTCATCTCAAGCTGGTCAGATAATTGTTTTATGTGGATTTACCAACACCCTGAAAATGAGGATACTTCCTTGCATCACATGATGAAGAAGTTCAACTTGTCCTGTGTTTTCAGAGCCTTCCAAGAGGAAGCTTAGATAGAACCCACATGAAATTCATCAGCCTGTGTAGGCTTCGCACGTGTGTAATCCAAACTAGACTTTCAGAATTGTGCAAAGCTGAATGAAATTATTACCTCAGCTGTCTTTTTATGAATATTTCTCTAAGTGCTTGATTTTACAGCAATAGCTTTGTTTTATCTGTGCATTTATTTTGCAGGAAGTTCCATAAGAAATTGGGTCAGCAGGCATGGCTGGTTGCTGCTATTACTGCCACGGAGTTTCTGATTGTCGTGAAGTATGACCCCTACACGCTCACGCTTTCTCTTCCTTTCTACATCACCCAGTGCTGGATCTTGGGGATTATACTTGTGCTCACCTGGACAGCCTGGCGTTTCTTCATCCGGTAAGCGGTGTTTGATGTGCTACGTTCAGGTCTAGCCTGGGTCGCACAGGGTGGGTTGTTCCGGAGATCCGTTCAAACAGTGTGTCCTCAAATGTGTGCTGTCACTAGCCTTCAGTGCCTCCTGAAGATAGATTACAACTCTTCTGGATGGCTAGAGCTGCAGTGGTTTTGTGTAAGAGTTACTAAATAAACAGGGAACTTTCTGTGCGTGATCCTGGCAGGTTTCTTCTGGGATCAAGCCTCTCGTAGCTTTGGTCTTTGTGGGACTACTTGCGTTAGTGTTGCTGTACAAGCAGGTAAAGAGTTAAGTGTCTGACTGCCCCTGGTCTTCCTGGATGAGCGAAGATGGCAGACGAGACCAGCGTTTTGTTTTTCCTGTGCTCTGAGTTAGACAAGACTACAGTGTTTTACAGTTTTGTTGCGAGAACAGTCTGCTGCATTGCAGTTGTCCGAGCTGTCCCAGTGTCAGCGACAAGTGAGCCAAGTTAAAGTTTTTGGTTTAGATGCCGCTCTGTGCACGTAAGAGAAAAGCAGCTGCACGAGGCTGAAAGAATTGCAGTGGAGGCCCAGGGCGGCAGCAGTGGGCTGCTGCTGTTGTTGAGCATGCTGTTGTGTTATGCTTCTGAAAGAGGTGAGAATAGCCAGACTACTAGCAAGGAACACAAATTTCAAGTGAATCAATGCCATCAGCAATTTCAGAAATTACAGCCAAAGGACTCAAGTGGTTAAGTTATCCCAAGGGCACTTGCCTCCAGAACACACTTGCCTTTTATTGTTTTGATTGTATATTGAAACTGTTTATTCACATCACTGGTTCACATGTGTTTGTTTTTCTTTTTAGTGACATCACTTTGCGGTATAAGGAGATAAGGCGACAGAAGCAAGAGCACAAATATGAAAAGGACAAATGCTTGAGCAATGGTGATGGGCACTCGTCAATACTGGATGAACAAAATGGGAACAAACTAAGGGAGAGGAAACTTTGAGCAACAGACAAAGGGCTAAAAGGAACTCGTAGTGCTCAAGTTGGCCTGTGGACAGTTTCAACCTTATCCTACCTAACTTGTAATTTTCATTGTTAGCTTTCCAACGTGTGAAAATCCTCTCGGGGAAAAGATGTCACTTTGACATACACACCCTTTCTCCTTGTGTACACCTAGTCAGTCGGAGAAAGTCTTGTGTAGAGGGAAGTCAGAACCAACACCGCTGCCACGAGATGGGATCTTCATTCAAGCGTGTTGTGTGTCTTCCTTGAAAACAAGGTTTGGAAACGAGGGGCTTTAAAACAAAGCACAAAGGGAATCTAGCTGATCTATTTCCAGTAAACTCTGAGATTTCGATTTTGATGTGTGGGCATTAGGAACACTTCTTTTGGAGCATACAGATACCAGACACAGGATATGAATTTTTACTTTTTTTTTTTTCCCGCTGAAACTACCTTGAGCTGTGGAGTAAGATTGTGTAAAGTGTTCAGCCCCCAATTAACAGAACTGCAGCAAGATAAACATAGATAAACTGAAGCTTGCGAACAAGTTGCGTAACTTGCACAGAATGTAATACAGTACACTACTGTTACAGCCCCTGTAATAGGGGGTTATTGCCTTTCTCTAAACTGATTTTCAACATCCTGGAATAGCCTACAATAGTTTTATGTTGTATCACAGCTCTAGGGAGACAGACAACTTCTCCTTAGTTAATTTTTTTTTATTCTGTTTTAGTCTCGGTCACCTCTTAAATGTAAGGAAAGGTTAAATAAGACAGGTCAACCTGCCTTTCCTTTGTTTTGTGGAGTAAAACGTATTACAAGCAGAAAGCTGGGAGTTACTCCATCAGTCATAAGTTATTTGCCTTATTCTCAGCTCTTTGAGTTTGCTCACCAAGAGGATTTCGTTCTTGGCGTCTGCTGTACGGGGCCCATCGGGTTCTGCCAGCCGTCAGAGCTGCCTCACTCCTCCCACGGTAACTCCAGACGAGGAATCTCCCGAGTCCGGCGGGAAAAGGCGATCTCTGCAGTCACACGCAAAATGGCTGTTAATGTGCCGCCATCCCTGCCAAAAGAGCAAACGGAGGCAAAGTGCATCGTTCTTCCCCGAGCACTGTGTAGCGGGGAGGTCTGCAGGCCAAGCTAGACAGCATTTTTACTGGTGACTCAGCATCTAGGAAAGGAAATTGGAAACCTGGGCTGTGGTTTTTTTCAGGTTATTATTCCAAAATGTAAGTGCTACACTAAGCATCAATTTTGTAACCTCTGCTCTTGGCCTTTGCATTGACGTCTAAGGCACTGATGTAACTGTAACCGTATCACTTTTTAAATACTGTGATCTAATCTGGCTGCTAAAGGGTATTTTTCAGGGAAGCGTTTATCCAGAGGCAAATGACATAAACGCCACCAGTAAAATTTCAAGAGTGCAACCCCAAGCTGTTTAAGCGGCAGGAGACTTGCAGAGCTGCTGACTAGCAAACATCTGCATTTTTGATCCATTTTGGTCTCGCATGTGAACGACAACCAAAATCTGCATTTGTCCCATGTTCACAGAGTGACCCAAATGCTTTCCACCCCTAAGAACGGGCACTTCGCAGTGGGGCGGTCTTCAATTAATCGAGCAGTTTGGTTGCGTCTGAAGAGCTCAACAAATGAAGCGGAGTCCGTGCGCCGGGGGCCGCCCCAGTTGCTTGGCGGACGCGGAGGAAGATGACCAGTATGGGAGGTAGCATCAGGCTTTTCGCATGTGTGTACGATGTACTGTGGGTAGTCGCTCAACGGCTGCTCTTAAATGATCGTATTTTGCTGCTGTGAGGTAGTGAAGAGTATATGGCTGTGTAACTTGATGCTGGCGAGTTTGTAAACGGGCAGAGTGCGCAGAGTTGAGCGAGTATTTATTGCTATGCCTTTCCACCCGGAGTCATTCTAGTTCCAGCTGTACACGGAACCGTTAACTGCTTGTTCGGTAGCTCGTACCAGTGTGTTGTGCTCGTGTAGTCCCGGCTGAGCGAGGCTCAGGTCAGTGTATCTCCGTGCTGTCTGCGCTGATTAACACTGTGCCCCCCCGATCTCTTCGCAATACAACCTCCTGGGTCCGCCTGGTGATTCGGGTGGTAGCAGGCACGCCTGCGCAGGGTCTGCCACTGCACCTCCCTCCTCCCCTCCCCGCCAAAGACCCCTCATCTACATCTGAACAACCGGTGCAGAATACCTGTCCCCTGGTAACGATTCTGGAGCTTTGACCAACTACATAAACCACTGACTTGTGTGTCTGCATCCATCTGAACAGCTTTTATGGTTAGTCTGGATAACTGAACCAGTGTAATAAAGCGATGTTTGCTGGTGTGTTCTTTGGTACAATGTGTGCCTGCTCGTGGTTTATCTTGCTTCTCGCCTCGCAAGTGGCACTGGGGGGCTAAGGGGACTTGGTCTGAATTCCCCTCCAGTAGAAGGGCTTTCAGACGCGTTTGTGCTGTCCGTAATGGATGCTGGGCCTTAAGGTAATGAACTTGTTCAGATTTGCAGAGGAACAGATGTTACAAGCCCTTGCTCCGCTGTTGTAATTTGAAAATGCTTCTTGCAGTGCATTTACAAGGGTGAGCATTGCACTGAGAAGTGGACTTGGGCTACGCACAACGTGTTGAGTTAACCTTGTAGTCTCAGTGCTTCCCTTACAGACTGATGTCTAGCGTTGCAGGTGAGCTCTAATCGTTGCAATCTTGCCCGCTTCTAGGAATCGAGAAAGCTGGAGAGGGACTTTTTACAAGGGCCTGTACTGATAGGACACGGGGCAATGGCTTTAAACTGAAAGAGGGTGAATTTACATTAGATAAAAGGAAGAAATTCTTCACTGTGAGGGTGGTGAGGCACTGGCACAGGTTGCCCAGAGGGGCTGTGGATGCCCCATGCCTGGAGGTGTTCAAGGCCGGGTTGGACGGGGCTCTGAGCAACCTGCTCTAGGGGAAGGTGTTGGAATGAGGTGACCTTTAAGGTCCCTTCCAAGGCAAACCATTCTGTGGTTCTATGAATCCTTTTGTGATCACCCCTCAGAGGAGTACTCGAAAGCAACCTTATAGGGAGCAGATGAAAGGGCAGCTGATGAGCCTCACATAAATAACATCTGGGGTGGCATAAAATGAGACCACCCCTATGGAGATGAAAGAGGCAGCAGCCTCCCGCTTCTGTACCCGTCTGCACCTTGCTGCGCATTTACCTTCTTCGGCAGAAAACTGGAACAAGACCCCTTCCTCCTGTGGGTATGCCCTAATATTTGTAGTGAGATTTACCGAAGGTAAGTTGTTGGCTTTAAAAAGGAAAAATGCCGGGGAGTGGTGGGGTGGGAGAGAACGCTGGGCTGGTGCTGCTGGGGGTGACTTGCTCGCGGTGTCTCCCTGGTTTGGAGGGCAGCTAGCAGGGCTTGGCACTGCTTTGGGGTATGCGGTTTTGACTTCCCTCAAGCCCACTTGTGGGGACCCTCGTATTTGTTACGACAGATTCTATCTACTGCTTCCGAGTTGTTAATACTCGGATAACTGAGGAGAGCGTCGTTTCGGTCCCTGCCGTAGCGCTCCGCGGCCCGTAAAAGCCCGTTACTCCCTTCCCTTGCTGCACGCAGAAAGGAGGGGCTGGCCCTGTGTGGCGGCAGGGCTGCCGCTCTGGGTGAGATTCAGGGGGAGACGGCTGCTTCGGAGCATCTTCGGTCAGCCATCGGCTTTGCTTCGTTGTTCCAAAGGGCACGCCGGAGGTGCCCGCTGCGGGGGCTTAGGGCGAGCCTCTGCGCCTTGGGCAGCCGGCGAACGGCTCCGTGCAGGCGGCCTGTGCCCGGCCATCCCCAAAGCTCTGTCGCAAGTTCGTGGGTCCATCTTGCCACCCTGTCCTCTCCCTCGTGCCGGTCCTGCTGGGAGGCAGCAGCAGTAGCAGCCGGGGCTGCAGCAAGATTTCTTTGCCGCTTTTTGGTGGTGGGTTTTTGGTTTGTTTTTTGGTTGTGTTTTTTTTTTTTTTTTGCTTTCCCTCTGAATTTTTGGTCCTATTGCTGGCCTTAGAGGGCCTGTGTGATGCCTTTGGAATCATCAGCTTCTGACACGAGTATTCTCGGGGAGCTTTTCCTAGGAGTATTTTGACCAAGAATAAACAGCTCTCCTGCAGTGTGGGCTGGCTGGGCGCACCTCCAGGGCATTAAAAACACCCCACAAAAACCCCACCAGGGGTGTGCGGGCCGCCTCGCCGCTAGCTGAAGGCTCGTGTGTTGGCCATGGGGGGGGTTGCTGTTGATTATCCTCATGGTTAGCTACGGCCTGCCCTCAGCGCAAGGGTGATGATAAACAGCAGCTAGCGATAGGAAACGGGTGTTCAGTAGATCACTTCGCATCCGCATGAGGCTGGGTAAATTTTCAGATGCCCGTCTGGGCCTTCAGAGATGACCAAATCTCAGGCAAGCCCAGTCCCGGCTGAAAGAGCCTCTGCCGCGGGGCTGAAGCCAGGCAGAGCCTTGCGGTGTCCCCGCAAGAGGGTGCTGGTGGCCCGGGCTGCCGCCGAGGGGGACAGCCTGCCAAGTCCCCCGGCAGCGCCGCTTCTCATCTCTGCTCTAGCTGCGCTTTGGGAACCGGGGGAGGAAGGCAGGGCTTGCTCTTTTTTTCCCAGCTGGTTTTTATACACCTAGAGGAAGGGCTACGTTTTGGAAAAGGCCGAATGCCGGCTGGGCCAGGGAGCCCAGCGCTCTTGGAAAGGACCCTTGAAAACAGGATGAGGCTCCTTTACCACCCAGGCAGCACTTTTGGGTTTACAGTCAAAACTTGCTCTGTTTTCTCCCTGAAAAAGAATTCCCTGCCCGAAATGTTGGTGGGACCAGCTCCCAGTGCCGGCCCTCCCTTGGATGGAGCTGGCAGGGCAGCAGATGGGCGAACGGGCACCGCTGCTGGCTCTGGCGGGTTTTCCTGGGAATTAAAGGCCTTCTGGAGTGTCTCGCTGCTCTGTGCGGCCGGCTGAGACCGCCTTTTCTTGGGGTGCATGCTGTCCCCCCAAAAACCCTGCGATCATGCGGTTTTCTCCGATCCAAGCAAAGCCAATGTCTCGCTGTTCGAAGCGACGGCGTCTGGCGTTTGAGGTCAGGCTGCTGAGAACACGGTCGTGAAGCTGGGGCGAGAAAAGGGAAGGTCCCCATCCCCGTCGCACAAGAGCGCAGGTGGGAGAGGGTTGGCCGACGGCCACTGTTGCCCAAGAGGCGCCCGCCGGCAGGCACGGAGCTGCTGCTCTCCACGCTGCCGAGAGGGCTTTTTGGGCCGAATCCCGTGTAAACACCACTTGGCACTTTGAGAAGAGGCTTCGCCTTTGCTGCGCTGAGGGTGAGGAGAGCTGATGGGCTCCTTTACGAGCAGGCAGAGCCAGGACCTCGCCGCCGGAGAGCCCAGGTACGCCCGCGACCCCGGCTGTTACGGGGGGACGGAGGAGGCTGGGGGGCTCCTGCCCGTCCCTGTGGGAGAGAAGGGCAGCCCGCGTCAGGGCCGGGCGAGGAGCCCAGGGCTGCGCGCTCAGCTGATGATCCGCAGACCCCAAATGGCGCCCTTCGGGGGGCAAGAGGAGGGGACGGGGGTCCTGAGGGCGAGACCCAACGAGCAGCGTCCCTGGGGTGGTCCCTCTGGGTGAGGGGGGAAAGAGCTGAGCGACGCAGGGGTGCAGAGGGTCTCGGGGGGGGTCCCTGGGCAGCGGGAGGTGGGATTTGGGGCAGCAGCAGGCTCAGGGGTGCTGATGCCGTGAAGCTGGAGCGGGGCCCCGCTCGGCGTGGGGAGCCCCAAACTCAAGGGGGGGCGGGGGGACGGCAGGAGCCGCCCCGTTCACCCCAGCATGGGGGGGCCGGGGGCGGGGCGCTCCCCCCAGCGCGGGCGGCCCCGCCCGCAGTCCCCGCTCCCGCGGCCAAGAAAATGCACCTTTTTCCCCCCAAGCAGCGGTGAGTCGGGGCCTGCCGGTGCGCAGGGCGGGCGGCTCTGCCCGGGGGGGGACGGGGACGGGGATCCGGGCGGACGACAAGGGGGTGAAGCCCCGGTCGTGGTCCAGCCCCGGGCGATGCGACAAGCGTGACGGCGTGGGGAAGAGACGCGGGGGGGGGGGAAATAGGTGCACGCTGCCGGGGTTTGCCTCTGTGTGCCCAGAGCTGCCCGTGCGCGGGGGGGCTGGCAGCGTCTCCTGTGGGGCAGAGCCATGGGGAGGGGGGGCGTTTCTCCTCCCCTGGCTCGCCCGGGGGGTTGGGCTGGGTTAGAGCAAAACCTTCAGGAACGTCTGGCCAGCGCGGAGACCGCCCAACTCATTGCACGAGTGAGCAGAAGGCGCAACCCGCAGCCGGGGGCGGGCAACCGAGCCGGGCCGCCGGTCCCGCCTCCGCTCCCCTGCCCGGGGCACCCCAGCCCGTCCCCCTCGGGGCGGGGGGGCCCGTTTGGGTCCGGAGCCGTCCCCGCGGAGCCCAAACCCCCCCCCCCGCCCCGAGAGCCCCGGGGGCGGGGGGCGGCCCCGCCTCGCCGCTGCGCAGCCGCCCGGCCCCGCTCGGGATCGCTGCGGCTCGCGGGGGGCGGCGGGGGCCGCGCGCAGGAGGGTCCCCGCTCTTCGACCGCAGCCCCGGAGATTTTCCCTGCCCGCGGTGGTTCGTACCTGCCCAGGTGAGCGCAGCAGCCGGCCCCGGAGGCGTCCGGGCCTTTTGCGCCTTTTCCTTTTTCTTTTTTCCTTTACCGGCGGCGGAGCCGGCGTTTCCCAGCTTCGTGGCCGCGGGAGGTGCCGGGTGGTGCCGCGTCGTCGTCTTTGGGCGTAAATCAGGGGGGGTCGGTGCACCGCGGGCTGCCCGAGGTGCCGCCGGGGAGGCGGCCGCTCCGCCTGCTGCGGCCCCGGGGGTGGGGTGGGGAGGGCAGTGGGTGAGCGAGCTCGGGGTCGGGCATGAACGGGGGGCAGAGCCCGAACCTGCGTGTTTTGCCAAGTTTTGCGTGTATTTTAATTTTTTTTTCTTTTTTTTTTTTTTTTTTTTGACAAACGTGCCAGCAGCAAACTTCATCCTACTCCTCTGCCTCGTGGGTCGAGGCCAGACCGGGCTTTGCCCCTGGGCCGGGGGACGGGGAAGCCTCGCGCCGAGCCGGGACAGGCGCGTGCGAGCAGCGGGGTCGGTGGGAGATGCCGGGGTATTGCTGGAGGGCCAAGTTCACCAGTGAGGAGAGTTTAGCCCGGGCTCGGGTACCTGGTGGAACCGGGCGTTGGTGCCTGGATTAGGGCAAGAAGGAAAGGACGAAGGCGGAGATCGCTGCTGTGCCTTGTAACTCGGACGGTGAAATTTCAGGGTTGCAGCGTGCTCCGGAGGGTGTCTGCACGGCGCGGGGACGTACCCGTGTTGGTCCAGATGCTCTGGGACCAGCAGCCGGGGTTTCTGCGCAAGCTGTTTCGGGCCTGGGACGGGCACGATGTCGAAACAGCGGCGAGGTGTCAACCCCCTCCAAGTCTGGGGGGAGGCCCCCCTCTTCCAGAGGGGACACGTGGCTTCGGGGCTGTTTCTCGTCTGGTATCGAGCCACTTCATCGTCCCCCCAAGCAGAGGGAGGTATCCTGAGCCCTGCGGCGGCTCGCAGGGAACGCGAAGCTGCCCCATCCCTCGGCAGAGGGGTGCCGCGGCGGGCGGAGGAGGCCCTGCGGCCTCCGAGCCGCGGCTCTGCCGAGCCTCCAGTCTCCGCGGCGGAAAATCCAGCAGTGCCGGTGCCGCCGGCGGTGGGAGAGCGGTGCCTGTCCCCTCCTAACCCCTCGCGTTTGATTTCCCAGGCGGGGATTTGAAAGGCGGGTCGGGGGGACGACCGAGCATCTTGGTGAAACGCTCACAGGGAAGAGCTTAGTTAACATAAAATGCAATAAATACTTTCCCCGAGCGCCTCGCACCTTCGTTTGCTCGCTCAGGAAAGGCTGATGCTGTTCTGCTAATAGGAAAATGCCACCTAATTTAATTCTGTGCTGAACACTGCAGTCACTCGGTGTCTCTGTGGGTGATGCCTTGGCAATCCGGTTAAGTTGCTGCTTAGAGCTGACTAGAAAAGGACGTTTGAGGGGAAAAAGCCTTGAAAGAAATGGAAAATTGGAAAGAAACGGAGGGTTTTTAAAAGGGATGTTTGCCCTTCTGCCAAGAAAGTTGGTCCTGAAAACTTCTATATTTTCATGTTAAAAAACCCCACCAGGAAACATCAGAAGAAATGGAGCCTCTTAATTAGGCACGGTAGTTCTTCAGGGCATAAAAAGAGGCAGTTTTGGGTAAATCTGCATAATGTCACACTTAAGATGTCGATGCGGATTTCCAGTGCTAAACAGCGAGGCGTCCCTTAAGCTGAGCTCAGTCCATACGTGACAGGAGTTTAGCACGTTCTCAGCCAATATTTTACTGAGCGAAGATGTGTCCCTGGGCTTGGGGCTCGGGGATGCGGGCTGGGGGACCGCATCAGTGGACCATGCTCCCTCATCTCCCGGCACAGGGGCCGGGTAGCAAGGGGGGTGCTGGCTCGGTTCGCGTTATCGGGTGTTTGCGGGGGATCCCAAACCCCCTTTGCACGGCGGGGCGTACCGGGCTTGGGTGAATCCCCTTCGGCATCGCATGGTGCCTTCGCTGGGAGCTGTCTCGGAAGAGCAGCTTCCTTCTGTGCAGGATGGCTCTCGCGTACGGCTCACCTGGGAAAACCCCTTCGGGAGGAGGGCGATCAAGCTTTCCCGCTGCAGGAATCGATTCCCGGGGAACGGCATCACCCAGCCCTGCTGCGACCCAGAAATCGGGCCGCTCCTCTTGCACGTGGCCGCGGGCACAGAGCTGCCTCTCGGCTGAGCTGAGGAAAGCCGCGGAAGGCAAAGGCAAGATTTGAGCTGGAAAGGGGACAAGAAAAGCAGCAAAGGGCTTAAAGGGCTCCGGGAGGGGAGACGTCCGCTCTCCTGGCTCCCGTGGGGTTTCAGTCCCTTCTTTAGCCCCTCAGTTTGTGGGGGAGAAGCTTTAGCGCCCGTTTGCTCTGTGCCTGGAAGAGGAGCCGAGGCCAGGAGCGATGGAGGGGGAGCAGCTCTTTAGCATTACTGCTAAAAAAATCAAAAGGCAGCTGTTTCTTAATTTTTTCCCTTTATCCTAACTCATTGTCTCACGCCTTGCAGGCTGTCCCGCTAGTGGGGAGCGTTTGCCATGGACAACGGTCACGTAAGCAGATACCGCTTAAGCGGTGAGTACTTCTGAGCGAGCCCTGGGAAGGGTTTTGGGGGCAGAGCTGGCCGGGGCTTGCGCACCGAGCTGCTCCCGGGAGGGACTGCTGGTCCCCGCGGCTTTCTGCAGGAGGAACCCTTTGCTGCACGTGCTCGTGGCGTTCAGTTTCCTAATCCGAGGGTGAAACCCTTAAAAAGCCCAAGCTGTCCAGCGTTGGTGCTCAGCCCTAGAGAACGGGCAGGTATGAGTTGGGAAGCGGGTTTCCAGCTCAGCTGGGATTTGTACCGGCTGTTACTCCGAAGGAGGAGCCAGTAAAGGGTTATTTTGCCCTGATTTTGCCTCCCTGCCACAGCAGGAGCGTGTGAGCTCCCTGGAGCTGGAGGGCACCGAAAACCTCCGTGCGCCGGAGTGCCCTCGAACGCTGCGGCGCGTCCCCCAGCATCCGTAGCCGGGGATGCCGGCGATAAACTACAGCCCCTTGCGGACCGTAAGGGGTTTGGGTTGGGGTGGAGGAAGCAGGACCTGCCGCCGAGCCCGAGGCTTTCGCCCTCCAGATCCCTCTGGGCAGCTCGTGGCCCTCGGGGGGGTCGAGGTCGGGCGCTTCGGATGCGAATAGTTGGCTCCTTTTGCTGCATCCCTTTGCTGGCTCCTGCCGGGAGAGGTTACGCGGGTTGTCCCTGCGCTCGGATGTGATGTGGGAGTAAGCCTGGCTTGGGCTTTTTCGGGCTCTGAAGCCGCTGCTGAGGGAGGGAGCGCCGCGGCGTGACGCGGGAGGACTCCCCGGCAGCGCTCGGTAACGGCAAATCTTCCCCCTCCCCAGCCCCGTTTTTTGTGTTGCACCGAGTGATCGGTGCCGGTTCGGTCGCGGGTGCGATGGAGGCTGGTGCAATGCAGCAACAACTGCTCGGCTGCCGTCGCAGGGCTGCTGTGTCCTCCCCGCTCCGCAGCCGCAAGCCCGGGCTCTCTCCTCCCCGGAGCGCAGCAGCGGCGGTTGCGGGGCTTCCCCCTGTTTCCAAAAGCTTTTTGTTTGGGGCTTTTTTTTTTTTTTTTTCCTGTTGCTGGGTTTCCTTGGCATCCCCAGCCCACGGGGAAGCCAGGCAGCGGCGGGGGTTTCCGCGCGGTGGAAAGGGCGATGCAGACGTGCACGGAGCACGTCTGTGAGCAGGACGGACCCGTAGCTGGTGAAAGGACCCCGGCGCCCCGGGGCGACGCAGGAATTCACTGATTCTCCTCGTTTGCTGGGGGACGAGGCTGAAACACACGTGCGCTTCGCCTCCCAGGAAAGCGAAGCGAGGACCGGGGTTTTTTTCCTTGGCTCGCAAAGCCGCTGCCTGACGGCACTCGCAGCCCCACCGAGTGGGACGGCCCGGTCTGTCCCCTCGCGTCGGCCGGTCCCACCCTCCCGGCTTAGCGCTGAGTTTCTGGCGTTGCCTCTTGTCCCCTCGCAGTCGCCGCGAGCCCGCCTCGGTGGGAGATCGGCATCTACGCCGCCGGCGCCTTGGTGCTGCTGGGCGTAGCCGCCGCCAACCTCTGGAAGCTCTGGCGCTCCGGCAGCTACCCGGCGCCTTCCCCCTTCCCCAACTACGACCACCGGTACCTGGAGCAAAAGTACGGGGCGGCGTATTCGGACGTCAGACACAAGGTAAAAGTTTGGCGCGCCTCCCCGTTCCCTTCGCAACGCGCGGGAGGGGCAAAAGCATCACCCGTGTCCTCTCGCTGGGGGGGAAAAGCCGTCGGCGGCAACGCGGCGCCGCTGGAGAGCCGGGGGCCGGCGCGGAGAGCCGGGCGGTGGCCCGGGAACCGCGGGGTCGGCCGCCCCGGCAGCTCGAGGCCAAGCAGGGGCCGTAAGGCGGCCAAAAAGGCAGCGGCGAATCCCGGGGGTCCCCGGCGCGGTACGGCGGGACGGGGTCGCATCGCCCGGCTCTTCCGTTCCCTGTCTGCAGCGAGGGGTGGCCCCCGGCTCGCAGAGGCTGCCGGATAAGACCTCGCCCATCCGCAAGACCAGCCCGCGGGCGGACGACGCCTTCGAGAGCATGAACGAGCTGGGGAGCCTGGAGCTGATGAGCAAAGACCTGGGCTTGGGCCCCTACGGCCCCTTGAAGAAATCCATCTCGGCCGACTCGCTCAGCTCCATCTCCTCCATCGGGAACAGCTTTGGGCAGGACTTCACGGTGGGGCAGGTGGAGGTCTCCATGGAGTACGACGGGAAGGCGGCCGCCTTGCACGTGACGCTGCTGCAGGGCAAGGACCTGCTGGAGAAGGAGGACGCTCGCTTCGAGTCCTGCTTCATGCGCATCAGCCTGCTGCCGGCCGAGCAGATCGTCGGCATCTCCCGGGTGAGCTGCTGGCCCCTCTTTGCCGGAAAACCCCGCGTGTGCGTGGCATCGCTCGCCACGCGCCCGCGGCGGCATCCCTTCGGGTGGCGGCATCCCTTCGGGTGGCGGCATCCCTTCGGGTGGCGGCATCCCTTCGGGTGGCGGCATCCCTTGGCCAAGCTCCGCAAGGCTGCGATGGCTCCTTGGGATCAGGGAGCTCCGGACACGCTGGGGCTGGGTGCGGTTGGCATAGGATTTTTGGAGCTCTGCTCGGGGAGGGGGGTTCGGGGTTCTGTGGCGTGGGGGGGTCCCGGATGGGTTTGCGCATTGGAGACGCAGCAGAGGCAGAAGTTTCTCCCTCTTGGCCGGGACGTGCGGTGACTTTGTCATCTCCTGCTCCGCTTTCCCTGCACCGGGGGCCGGGGACGCTGCGGGAGGTGGAGGGAAGGGGTCTGGGGGGGACCTGGGGAGAGGCGGCGTTTTGGGCGCGCGCTGCCAGCCCCGTGCCACGTCCCCACACGCTCGATTCGCCCTAACGAAGCCCGAGCGCGGCGCCGCGCAGCCGCCGCCACGCCTTCCCTCCCGGCGGCCGAAGCTGCGGGCGGCTGCACCGGCAGGGCCAGCGCCAGGGCTGGTTTTGGGGTGAAACCTCCCTTTTTAAGTGCCCCAAAAGCTGCTCTCGGAAAGCAGGAGCCTCAGTTCTCTTTCAGCAGCGGCTTTTCGCAAAGCTCGGGGTCGGCCAGTTTGATTTAATTGGGATATTCCAGAAAGGAGCGGAAGGCTTCATCCCGCTAAAGAAACCTCTCCACCGGGGTGGAGGTACCGTTCCAGCGAGCACAAAACCGCTGCCCCTCGAACCCTTCCACGGCACCCTTCTGAGACTGCTTTTCCGTCCAGAGATCAGGCTCCTTATTTACGCTCTGGAGATATTTATTATTTAGCGTCATTATTTATAACTCTTTTACCCTCTTTCGTCCCGATGCAAGTCATAAAGACACATGCGGTTCTTTTCCTTTAATGCTTCGCAGTACTCAGGGGTTTGGGTTTTTTTAAAAGCAGCAGCGAACCGCTCTGTGGTACCTTTCATCCGGAGGTCCCAAAATGTAACGTCGGGCGCAGGCGGCCGGCCACCGGCCGTAAAGCGGATCCAGGTAGCTGCGAGTCTGCTTTTCCCGCAGAGGTACTTCAGTCCCCGGGGGACTCGGATCGGTGGGGTCCGACGGGAGAGCGTGGGAGTGCCGTGCTAGGAAGGGGGTGAGGGAAGGTACCGCCTCGTCAGCTGCTTCGTGTCCTTCATCGCCGGGATGGGGCTCATCTAGGAGCAGACAGACAGACGTCAGACGGACCTTGGGACGAGATGAACCGTCTTCCCTCCGCTGCTGGGGAGTCCGGGCAGCTCCTGGGGCGGTGAAGGCCGATGGGTTCGGGGCTGAGCCCCCCACCCGCTTTTCCACCGCAGCACCCGGCTCCGCGTGGGCGGCGGGGAGCCGGCGGCTCCGCTTTGCTCCGCGCCATCCCAGGCTGCGGCTTTCCATCCCGTGGGAGCACTGGGCCTCCTTTTAGGACAAGACCCTGATTTGTGGGTGGTGCCTCGGGCGCCGAAAGAAATGGGCCTGGAGGAGGGGAAAACCAGCCTGTGAAGCCGTGATCTCAGAGCAGTTCCCCGGCTAGCCCTCCGGGAGCGGGCAGCGCCGGCCGCCGGCGGCACGGGGCCCCGAGGAGCGGCTGCTGCCTTTGCTCCCAGCGAATGACGCGACGCGGAGACGACGTCTGGCCATGAGCGTCGTGCCCGTTCGGCACGGCTGGGGCTTGCGAAGCCCGCCGGCCCCGGCGCCGAGAGGGGCTGGGCGTTACAGCCCCTCGGCCGCGTGCCGTAGCCCGGGGGGGCTGAGCTGGCCGCGCTGCCGGGGCGCAGGGCTGCCCGGCTCCCGCACCTGAGAGCGCGAGACCGGCCTTAAATTTGTCACGAAAAGGATTAGTGGGCGACGGGGCAGGTCACGGCCCCCGTTTTCCATCCCAGTCGCTGAGCGGCTGCTGCGGTCAAGTGGGGAATAACTTTTATCACCCAGCTCCTGGGGGCTGGGGGGGCCCTCCCGCGCCGCCCCAGAGCTCCTCGCGGTTCCCACGGGAGAAGCGGTGTAGATCTCAGATGCGTCCCCAAAACCTGGCGGGCGCCCGGGCAATCCCTCCCCTTCCCCGCGGCAGATTCAGCGGAGCGCCTGCGCCGTGGCCTTCGACGAGCGCTTCTCCATCCCGCTGGACCCGGCGGCGCTGGAGGAGAACAGCCTGCGCTTCTCCGTCTTCGGCATCGACGAGGACGAGAGGAACGTCAGCACCGGCGTGGCCGAGCTCAAGCTCTCTGACCTGGACCTGGCCGCGCGTCCCTTCAACGCCTGGCTCTACCTGCAGGACACGAACAAGGTGCGGGCCATCTCCCGCCCAGGTTTTTTGGGGGGTTTGTCCTCCTTGCCGGGCTGGGGTTGCCGGGCGACGGCACGTTGTGTCCCGCAGGCAGCAGACACGGTGGGGGAGATCCTGCTCTCCCTGAGCTACCTGCCCACGGCCGAGCGCCTGACGGTGGTGGTGGTCAAAGCCAAGAACCTCGTGTGGACCAACGGCAAAGCGACCGCAGGTGAGCAGGGGCTGCCTGGTGGGCGCAGGGGTCCCCTGGTCTCTGCGGGCTGGAGGTGGGCTTCCATCCTGGTTTGTCCCACGAGGCTGCGCAGGTGTTTATTGGAGCGGCTCCCGTTGAGGACAGACCCTACCGGGAAGGCCCACCAGAGACGGTTTCCTCCATCTCGCTGGCATAGCGTGACTGACCCTGGGGTTTTTCTCTCCCCCCACCCCGAGCAGACCCCTTCGTCAAGGTGTACCTGCTGCAGGACGGGAGGAAGATCAGCAAGAAGAAGACGGCAGTGAAGAGGGATGACACCAACCCCGTGTTCAACGAGGCCATGATCTTCTCGGTGCCAGCCATCGTGCTCCAGGTCCGTCCCGGTTTGGGGGAACGTCCCGGCCTGGGGGGGCACATCCCGTCGCTCCTCGAGGTCCCCAAACCCCTGCGCTAGTGAGGAACTCCCTGGGGCGTGAGGGGGCCTGGGGGGAGCGTAGGAGCTGTGGGGTGCGGGCCACGTATGCGCATATGTGGTTTGGGGGATGCGTGTGTGGGGCGGGGGCGAGGGGGACGTGTGTGTATGGGCTGGGGGATATAGGGGACTCACGTGTATAGGGTACGGTGGCGTATGCGGATGGGGCCGTCGGGGGGTACGTTGCGTCCGGTTGGGGAGGGTATGGGGGTACATATGGGGGGCCGTCAGCGCTAGCAAGGCAGCGGCCGCTCGGCACCAGGCCCTCGTGACGGCCTCATCCTCCCCCGCAGGATCTGTCCCTGCGGGTGACGGTGGCCGAGTGCGGCGAGGACGGCCGCGCCGACAACACGGGCCACGTCCTCATCGGCCCGGCGGCCAGCGGGATGGGCATCACGCACTGGAACCAGATGCTGGCCACGCTGAGGAAGCCCGTCTCCATGTGGCACCCGCTCCGGCGAAACTAGGCTGCGGGCCGGGGGAGCCCGTCACGCCGCCGGCGTCCCGCGCCCCGGCACCGGCTCTGCCCCGGGGACAGCGGGCAGAGGGGGGCTCTGCCCGGCCGGCGGCTCGGCCGGGGGCCGCCGCGACACGGCGTTTGCGGCCGGGCAGGGGCCGAGCGAGACTTCGCGGCGCGGAAAAGGCGGAGCTGCCGGCGCGCCTTGGCCGGAGCGCCTCGCTGCCGACGCGCTGGGAGGCCGGAGCGGCGCCCGGGCTGCGCCTCTCCCCGGCCGCGCCGCCCCGCGTGCGCTGGGGGCTGCGACGGGAGCCCTCCCTTCAGGCGGACCGAAACCAGCACCGACCTCCCCAAACCGCTGCCCAGCCGCCAGCCGGGCTCCCGAGCATCCCACGTGCTCCCCGGCGGCCCCCCGGGGCGGTGGTGCCCTCGGCCGTGGACCCCGGGGGCTCCCGGGGAGGGGGTGGATTTCTTTGGAAGGCGGTTTTTGGTCGGATGGGGGGGGAAAGGGAGAGGGGGTTGATAAAGTACTGGCACGGCATGGTTTCTCTCAGCGCGTGTGGTTTTTCTGTTGGGTTTCGGAGGGATTTTGGTGTGCGGCACCGGGGCTGAAACGTTTCCAGTGAGAACGGAAAAAGGGAGAAATAACAGTAGAAGAAGAAATTGTTATTATATATGGTTTTTCCTTCCATCTTTTTTCAAGCAGAGTAAATTTCTGCCCATCTCTGCTGCCGGCGGAGGGGTGGCGGGACTTGACGAGTGGTTTTTCAAGCTCTTAGGTCTGAGGTCAGATCGCGGCTGAGAGTCGTCTCCTAAAGATCCAACATGCTCAGGGTCAGCTTTTCCCATCCCAGCCCCTTTTCCCAACTAAACTAACCCCCAGGGCTGCTCATAATAGCACAGCAAATTCCTGCTCTTTCAACACAAATCTCACGACTGGGGTTTTTTGGGTTTTTTTACAGCTGCTGGTCCTGGAGTCACGCTTTGCCTTGCTCATCCCAAGGCTCACTCATTTTATTCGAAATCTGGGTGCCGGGGGAGCACTTTGACTCTGTGACCAAAGGCAGACACTAGAGAGCCCTAATTTCAGAATTTTTAAGCCCAACTCCTGTTTCGGGGGGAGGTGGAACCTCTTTGGATTCTGTCTGCTTGTAGGCTCCTGGCCCCAGGAAAGACCAGCTCCTGGGTAAGGTTTGGGCTTTTTCTGGGGGGAGCCGATGTCTCCCTATTTTCTGGCGGGTGACAGATGCAGGGCTCTGATGGAGCTCCCACGTGGCACGGGCTGCTGGGCAGAGGATGCCCTGGGGACGCATCCCTCGCGTGCACCGGAGCCTCGTGCACCGGAGCCTCGGCTTCTCTCTGCCTGCAGAATGCTGGCAGAAAGGCAGGCAGGGGCGGCTGGGGTGACTGGGGCTGTGTGCCAGAAAGCCGCTGCCATGGGGTCAGCGGGGTCGGGGATCTGGTTGCTTGAATGATTTGAGCAAGGGGGGAAAAAAGTCTGAATGAGCCATTTATCACTGATTAAAGATAACACTGTGGTGGTACCCCAGGCTGGCAGCAATTTTCCTTTGTGCTCATCTGTCTTTTCTGCTTGATCTTTGTTTTGGGACGAGGCTGCGATTTCTCTGTCGCATCTTCCCCCCTCGCAGGCACCGCTCTTTCCCCTGTATACGCCCAGCACCGCTCGCCGAGGCACAGATTTTCTGCTCCCAGGCTCCGTCTCCTCCCCACCCTGCCCGCGGGAGCCCTGATGTCCCATCTGCTGCCGCGCGAGCCGGTGCCATCCCTCCGCGGGCTGACGCACAGCCGGCCCTGGGGATGAAGGCACGAGCCAAGGCAATGCTCGGAGCCGAGGTAGGGGCAGGCAGGCTGGGTTTGTCCGGGACTGGGCTGCAAATAGAGGAGTTTTTGAAGGATGAGGTTTACTGAAGGATAAGGAAGGGGTTTTTTTGGAAGGTGTTGACACCCAGTACTAGCAGGCACTGAGATCTGGAGGAAAATTTGCTTATTAGCTGCCTCATCTGGCATTTGGGAAGACAGCCAGGCACAGTCCTGCAGCCCCCGCAAACTGCTGAGCCTTTGGTCAGGATGAGGTGAGCGCCTTCCACTGGCGCTGAAATCACCGGTGGGCAGGATCTGCGGTGTTCAGCTGCAAAACCATGGGCCATGTGTGGTTTAGGGCTTTTTTATTGTGCCATTCCACCAGCACCTTTTCCTTCATCCTGGGGCCTGCATGTGCCACCCTGGGGACAAAAAATGGCTTCTTGAGCTATTCCTTGCGGGGGGGGGGGGGTGTGTGGACCCTGTGCAATGCATCGGTACCTGCTCAGAGCCATCAAGGAGAGGGAGTAGGGCAGGGGGCTGGGGGGGATGGAGAGATGCTTTGGAGATGGATTCATTTTGGGGGGTACAGGAGCAGGGAACGGGTCCGGGAGGGACGGGTGATGCTGAACGCGAGGCTCCCTCCTGCCCAGGAGGGCTGCACCAGGCTCATGGGGCTGCACTCTGCCTTCGCTGCTGAGGGCTTTCCCCGTGGACTCAGCCTCCGAGGAGTTTCGCAGCAAGGGCGGGACACGGAAGAGACATGCGTCGCCTCGGCAGGTCGGGGAAGGGAATGGCGCACAGGGGACCTCACCAGCGCTGCCGCGAGGGATGGCAAGCGAGGGCAGCGGGCGGCAGCTCTCCCAGCGCAGCAGCCGCCTGTTTCGGAGCGGCTTGCCGTGGTGCCGGTGAGGTAAAGGACTCAAGGCCTCTGCCTCCCCAGGCAGCCCCGGAGCGGGGCTGAGCCCTGCACGGGCCACATCCTGCAGCGGGGCAGAGGCCGGTGGGGCTGAGCGCACAGCCGGCAGCCCCTGTGCGTGGTGGGGAGGGGACGCAGCCCAGCTCTGCCCGCTCCCAGAGGGCAGCCTGGGACTTAGGGTCTTGCTGGCTGCTGTGTGGACATGCCAGTCCACCCTAACTCCGAGCCGTGCTGGGAGGACTGCTGGACTGGGAAAACGGAGCTGGAGGCATCTCTTTTCTTAGTCATCTCTCCCTGGAGGAAAGGGTCACCCAGGGTTTTCAGTTCCTCCCACGTTCCTACTCACAGACATTTATCTTTCTACTGTAGCAAGGAGACACGTCACAGTAACAGCCGATTGCTTTAGGTGTTTTAATCTCTGTCTTTGCTGGCATTCTCCACCCCCGCTGTGTACATCCATTACTTTGTCAGTCAGGATAACCAGGACAAATAAAGCTGCTCCCCTTCCTCTGTCTCAGCTCTGTGCTTTAGGGAGGCCCCACGACCATTTATTCAGGCACACTGGCTCCAAGCTGTCTACCACCCAAAATGAGAGCTCCCACTTTCCTCTCGGGCTCAGCACAACCCCATAGCTTTAATAGCATCTTTGGTTTCTGTAGTCTGACCTGTGACTTCAAAGTTAAAAAAGAAGAATTCAGATCCTTCATTTCTCCGTGTCTTTCTTTTTGCTCTTTCTCTGGCTGGTCAGTTCGCTGAGCTTCTTGTCCAGGCACCGCTGGAGATGGGCTCTCTTGGCTGGGTCCAGGGACTTGTCTTTGGAGCCGCTCCCGGGATAGAGAACCCCTTCTCTGCTGATCCTCTGCCGCGCATGGGCCTTGGCCTTCTCCCCGCAGCCGTGAACCTGGCAGAGAGAGAAGAAACAGGGCAGCGACCGCATACGTTTTATTCCCAGAGCCTGGCATTCCTCTTCCACCCGTTTGCACCCTGCTAAAACCCATCTCCCATTTATTTATAGCTCCTCTAACAGGAAACAAAATATAAAGGTAATTTTTCTCCTGCAATCTACACAGCAGGTAAATGATCCTTTTGGAGAGCTTAAGGGTCTCCCTCCAAAACTTTAAACATCTGAGGGAGACTCACACTCATCATATGAACAGCTGGATCTTTTACAGTTCTTGCATGAGAGCTAGAAATAAAATTATGTTCTCTGCTAATACAGTATGACTTGAGGCGAAAAAGGAGTGAAACAGGAGAGGTGACTTGGGAAATAAGAAGAGACCTTTTTAGCCATATATCTGCTTCTTTAGTGCAGTTAGATCTGTCTTCTGTGTTGGATAACAAAAAGCTTCATAATGCTAATTCTGTGCAGGCAAGCCTTTTCCAAAACCCATCTGTGCTGAAGCCCAGGCCATGTTTAAGGTGCCTTAAGCCAAGTTCAACACCATCCCGAATCATCTCCACCAGGTCTGAAGCAGAGATCCTAAAAGTTTACCCCTTCTGCTTGGTCCATCCCAAAGTCATCTGACGTTCTCATGAGCAGAAGCTGATCTGAGTATCGCAGCCCGTTCTTTCCGTGCCATGACAAGCCTCCCTGTCCCTGTTGGCTCTGCTGGAGCGGGTTGCCAACAGCTGGGAATAGCCATGCGCAGCACCTGGCACAGGACTGGGATTTCTGAGCCTGCTGCCTGATCTAAGCCAGCCGTAGCTGCAAGACCCTCCAGGCCAACTTTAAGAGGGGCAGTGACTCCCACGTCGGCAGGTGCTGGAGCGCAGGCTGAGCATCGTTCAACGGGGTCCGCTGAGCTGTCCTGGATGGAGAGGGGTTCAGCAGCTGAGGGCTGCCAAAGGGAGAACACGAGCTCTTTCTGCGCAGGGACCCTCCATACACAGCGGCTCCAGCCCCCCTGAGATGGCTCCAGGTATGTGTTAGCCCCTCTTAGGGCCAGGCGTGGGTAGGAGGTCCCAAGGCTATTTCACAGTGAAGCCTAATAACATCTGGAAAAAGGGCTGAACTTTAAAAAGCAAGAAAAACTTGATACGGATTTTATTCTTCCAGGTGGAAGTTTCTCATTGGAGTCCTCATTACAATTCAGTGGGGAGAAGCAATTCTGCAGGAAACAAATTTATATCCTAACTGGATTGTGAATGACCATAAATACAACTATTTTTTGCCATGGAAACAGATAATACTTGACAAGGGGAAAATCTATGCTGAGGATTTATATAGGTCAGCTTGCTAAATGTTGTTAAGCTCTTGGCAGGCTCCATGTGATGAAGAGCTATGCCTGGGTGATGCAGGACAAGGGACAATGGGCGCAGGAGGCTGTGGCTGAATGGAAAATCGTCACCTCTCAGCCTGCATATCTGTCA
Source organism: Phaethon aethereus (assembly GCF_964289735.1). Classification (NCBI taxonomy): domain Eukaryota; kingdom Metazoa; phylum Chordata; class Aves; order Phaethontiformes; family Phaethontidae; genus Phaethon; species Phaethon aethereus. The sequence goes on along the minus strand of NC_138579.1, from coordinate 71,586,357 downwards.
CAGCCACCACCCAGCCATGTCAGCTCTTCCCGCTCGGCTCAAACCCCGAGGCCAGCTTACCATGAAGCATCAGGCTGCCAACCCTGGAGGCTTAAACCTACCTGCCTGCCTCTGCACCCGAGCAGAAAGATGAAGCCTGACATGAGTTTAAGCTTAGTTTCCTTCCTTCCAGATCTGGGGAGGAAAGGGCTGTCAAGCAGCTATGGAAGAACAGCAAGGAAGAAGCTGTTGGCTCAGTGGCCGTCACACTACCACTCCCATGGAGGTGCAGGACGTTACTGGGCTGCTGAGATGCCTGCCTGAGAGTCCTCCACCACGAGAAAGCAGAGCAGAGGAGGCTGAGGGACTGCTATCACTCAGGTATGGATGGGAGCTAAAGCTGAGGCTGCACAGTGTGGAGCAACTCAGCTCCAAGCCAGTAAGGCACTTAAGAAATGCCTAATTGCTAACCAGGCACACAGCACTGCTCCATGCAGGCTCAAGCCTTGACTTGTCCCCAGGCTGCAGAGGGAATCTGCAAAGAGCTGGGAATTGAGGGACCAGGCTCCCTCAAGTCAATGTCTTCAGCTCAAGCCTCTTCCCTTCTCCTCTCTTGCCTTGCTTCATCGGCACGACCTGGGCATGTAAGAGGGCACAAAGAAGGGCGCAAAGCAAGAGAGGAAAAAAGAAAAAGCTCTCAGTGGGAGGTGTGCAGAGCCCACGTGTTAATGCCCGGCAGCCCCTTCTACTTTTGCGGCTCTAGCAAAACCTCTGACAGAGAGGGGTCTGTTTTAAACTTCTTGCAAGGAAATTCTGCCTGAGCAGCTTGACAGGGAGAGTTCCCACGTCAAACCCAAGCTGCTTGGCACACCCTACTCCTCTTCAGCCCCCTCAGTGCTCCAACCCCTGGGCAGGCTGCCCAGCCCCACGCATACCTCCGGGATGTGATGGCTGAGGCAGTAGCGGCTGTTGCAGTGGAGGCAAAGCTGTCCCAGGGTTGTAACACTGGCTTTGCAGCGGGGGAAGCCGCAGGTGTTGTCAGCTTTAACGGCAGCAGAAATCAGAGCGTCGATATCTTCCTCTGCCACGCTGTCTGCTGCGCTCTTAACTGCTGTCTTTCCTGGGGAGAGGATGGGGGAAGAGACACGGTAACCACCTGCTCAGAGGCGGAGGACAAACCCCAGCAACCCACCGCTGCAGCCCCGGCTACTGTGAAGCAAACCTTTGGCTCCGCTTTTGTCTTTCTTCCTGCTGCTGCCCTGAAGGCCAGAGTTGGGGTCCCAAGCCTTCCTCGTCACCTCCTCCCGTCTGGCTTTCTCCCTCTGAACTCTCTCCAGGTGCAGGGTTTTCAGGTCCACTTTCCCTGAGCCCTGGCTGCCGCCTCCTGGCTCGGCAGGGACAGGAGCGTCCCTGCTGGGACGCTGCGGCTGAGGAAGGGGGGCGGCTGCGGGTAGCGAAGGCTCGGCAGGCTCTCTCTTGCGCACGCTGATGTACCGGTCCCTCCCTTCCCCGGTGCTCACGTGCTGCAGCCCGTACTCCTCCGCCATTAGGTGAACCAGCATCCGATCGTGAGAATTGAGGGACGGGGGGAAATCCAGCTGCGTCTTGCTGCTCTCCAGGAAGGCCACCAGCATGGCCTTGAATCTGTCAGCACTGTCTCTCGTCCCCGGGCTCTCTCTCCCAGGTCCACTTACACTCGGGGAGAAATGCGCTTCTGGCTTCTGATGCTCTGGTTTGGTTGCTGCTGCTTTGAGTTTCCTCCCCAGAGGCAGCTGCAGTTTGGGGCCAGATGCTGTGGGGAGCTTTGCACCCTGCTGCCGCTCGCTGCGGCCCTCCTGAGTGTAGTTTTCGGGCACGAGGTTGTCGAGGTACTCGAAGGCTGTGCGTACCTCCCCGTGCTGGCTGAAATAATCCACCAGCCGCTTCAGAAAGGCTTGGTTGCTGACGGTGCGGGTGTCGCAGATGACAGCCACATGGCGCCGGGCGCGGGTCACCGCTACGTTTATCCGCCTGTCTTCCGCAAGAAAGCCCACCTCGCCTGTGAGAAAGAAACCAAGGGGTGTAGGACTGTCAGTGGGTGCAGCATTGGCTCCAGGTCTAGATTTGGCCTGAACGATTGAAGGGTTGCTTGGCCAAAGAGTGGGAGTCAGCATTACTGGGCTCTGGTCCCTGACTCACGCTGTCACCTTCATCTTTCTGCCTCTGTTTCACCACCTGCGAGCCAGAGCCAGGGCTCCCCACTCAGCTCCCAGCGTCTGGAGGAGGATGGATGGCTTCTAGGGAGGAGGAGTATTTTCCTGGGTGACCCACCCAAGATCAGGCTGGGACCTGGGAGCAACATGGAAGAGGCTCACCTTCCGACAGAAGAGGAACTGCAGGTAAAGAAATACACCCTGTCCTACACAACTCCCCCTCACCTGCCCCCAAGCTCTCGCTGGGTTTAAAGTAACAGCCATTTAGGCAACTCTGCAAGGTTTGCTTCTCAAAGAAAAGCAGTAAGAGCTAGCAAATGCCAAGATGACTCAGTGAGGATCAGCTAGTGAGAAGGGTAGCGTAGGCAGCTTTTGAGTTTCCAGCTCCTGGGGATAAAGAGGAGACCAGTTGGGAAGAGGATGCCTCCACCAGTGCGGTGACCAGCCTGGCTCTCTTTCTGCCCTGCCTTGCTGTGGCTGAGCAGTCTAGCTTGCACTGCCTTTGAGGAACGGAGTGTAGGCGATCCCCGATCCGCACTCTGCAGCTTAGAGAATGATTTCCAGTTTCTCTGATGGGGATTTGCCTGACTGCAGGGACCAGTCCAACTCCTCTCATCCAGCAAGAGGGATCCTGCTGGGCGGGGAGTGGCTGCAGAGGGCCAGGCACTGCTGGTAAAGGTCCCTGGCCCCCTCTGAGCTGAGAAATGCAGCTGCAAAAAGGGCATGGATTTCTCTCAAGGCTCTTGGAGGGCACTAACAACACCTTTCGTGCCCCATGCAGACCAGAGCTGTGCCCAGACACCACGAGAAGCTGCCTTGTGCCCCCAAGAATGAGAGCGATCCCTGCACCATGTCTGAGCTTCGGCTGCTAGCTGTGCACGGGAAGGGCCTGGGGACGCACGCCTTCACGGAGGATGCCAGCTCCCACTGAGCAAAGGCGAGGTGAGTCACTCATGAACAAGGACTATTCTTAGTCCTGTCCCCCACCCCCATTCTCCCCCCAAAACGCTGCTTTTCTTGCTCTAGGCTTTCTTAAAAAACAAAAGCCTCCTCCTTCCATGCATTCTTTCCCCTTTTTTTTTTTCCCTCCTTCTAGACATCAAGCACTCCCAGCACATACACAGCGTCTCCTCTTCAGCAGCGTTAGCAGCAAAGGTAATGCGGCAAGGGATGTGTCTCGCTGCGGGTTTGAAAAGGGCAGTGATCCACGCATGGGAGAGAGGTGGTTCACAGAGTGGTCCCACTCATGCCCTCCACTTGAGCTGGCTGCCACAAAACCCTTCAGCATGGGCTGATGACTCCACCAAAGGAGCCTCACGGCTCCCGGGCAGCAGCTTTTTTCCGGCTATTAACTTTTGCTGCAGCTGCTGACAGGAAAGAACTCAATTTTCCGCTCTAGATTTTGCTCCCAAAAGAAGCATTTTCTGTGCATGACTTGTAATGCTTGTTCCTGCTTGCTTTCTTGGGGGAAGTGACCCAAAATAGGCTCCAAACTCAAGAAATAAGCCCCCCAAATTGCCAACTTTTGCAGGAAGTGCTCGGCACTCCAGTAAATGGGGTGCTAATGTGACAAGTGCCATTCTTAGGACACCGGTTTAAATAATTTCTGAGGCCTCAATAGCCAGGAAACCTTCAAACTTAAGCAGTTCTGGCTTCCTTTTCGCATGCTGCCTATCATGGGAGCCTCCCTCTGCAGCTGTGACAGCAAATATATTTGTTCTTTTAAAAAAAAAAAAAAGCTGAAAAGGAAGGTTCTTGCCAGTAAATTCATTCAGAGCAAAGTGCTAGAGACTGTCAGAACTGCAATTAAACCACAGCACTTGGCAACATGACAAGTGACCTTTGAGCAATCACACAGTTCCCATTTCTTTCCCATTCCCCACGGAGTAACTCTCCAGCAGCAAACTCTTACCTTTCCTGTTGGACCTCACAAATGACAGGATCACTGCCTCTTTCTCTCTTCCTTGGAAACCATCAACTGATTTAATTTCTAGTTCTGGGTACCTGTGGCAAAGGTGCTCTTTTAGCATGTCCACCTGAAAAATATGCAATGGGATCTTTCTTTAAAAGATGCAAGGTGAAAAGGGTTAAAATGGCACTGTTTTGGTGAAGTCCTTTCCTCTCAAACCCACAAGGATGAGGGCTCACATCTCAAGCGCTGACTCCTGAGGCTGGGAGTGGAATATACCCATCTAACATCCCTTCCCTCCATGGCCTCAAGCTGCTTAAATGTGGCGAAGTTGGCCACAGTTGCTGATTATACCATTTGGCTCCGCTGACTTCCACCTTTGTCTCTCTGAGGACGTTCTGGTATCACTCCTGAAGATGTGAAGGTTGGAATCCACCTCTGTGCATTTGCTCTGTGTGCATGCAGAAAGAGAGGGGAGATGCCAGGAGAGGGTCATCTCACCTGGAGGTTGTAGGGCGCTACAACAGCGATGTCTTGTGCCTTCACACCAGCTTCCACCAAGCCTTGGATGTGCAAAGCGGCCAGCTGCACCTCCCCTAGGGCAGACAGCAGAAGGGGTGGTGATGGGAACAGGCTGGCAGGCAGAGGTCAAAGCCACCAGCTTGGACATGCTGCGGCTCGGAGAAACTTGCCCACCTCCCCTTAAACAGCAAGGAAAGGCTATGGCAAGCGCTGCCTGCAGTCCAGCGTGGCACGGAGGTACCGACTCCCAGCCTGCCTTGCTGGGCTAGACGGTGACGCGCTACACGGCCGCGTTCCCCTGCTCCCAGGGCTGCACAGCGCTTGCTTCTTGCCTTTCCAAGTTACCAGCTCGCTTAAGCTTAAGAGCTTTCTGAACAGCACTTGGCTTTCTCTGTCCTTCCTGTATTAATGCAAGAGATCAATGATAATCCAGGCAATAGGTTATTCTTCCTCTAACGTGAGACCTTAGGCCTCACTAAAAATTAAATTCTGTTCTCTATGCTGCAACTGACAAAAAAATCCACCTTCCCTTTTTATTCTTTCTCAAGTCCCTGCATTTCTATGACCAATCTTCACGCTCAGATTTGTGTGCTCAGACCTTCCAGAGTCTGCAGGCAGGCAGCCGCAAACAACTGGCTATTCAGGATGGTGGCTGGTTCAGAAAGATCTAATGAGGACAAGGTAAATACAGATGTGAACTATTTCACTGGTTTATTGGCTGGACTGACTTTACCCTCCATTTTGCAGCAGAACACGGGTTTAAAAATCAAGAATCTGCAGTATGCTGCTCCAAAGGCTGCCTCCCAAACTGTGGGAGATGAGCATTTAACCCTGTGCTCAAAATCCTGGAGTTATCTTAGCTTTTTAGCTCTCCGTTTGGGGACAAGAGCCTCTCTCTGTTCAGCAGGGCCACAGGGACTGGTGCATGGAAAAACAAGAGGCACTCTAGACACCGGTGGGTTTTCAAACCAAAAAAGGCAAAAGATGTTTACACTGGTAAAAACTGTCCTTGTACTTTACAGTCAATTTTCCCTGTCTTGCCAGAGAGGGACTTGAAGCCTCAGAAATCTGTTGCTGGCATGAGATCTGCACTTGTGAGCAGAGAGGAAAAACAAATGAATCCCTGAAGCAGGCAGCCATGTTGCCAAATAAGCTCTTTGGCCATGTGAGAGTGAAGGGCTAGAACAGCCTGTGGCTCGGCCACCAGGAAAAGCACAGGCAGCAGCCAGGCAGGCAGGGGTGGCCACGGGCGAGGTGGCAGGACACAGGCACCGCACATGGAGATCGGTCCCCTCCAGGGCCCGCAGGGCCAGTCTGGACAGTGAATTTACAATCTAGGGGAAGATGTTGTCCTAAAAGCAGAGTCTCACCCTCCTCAAGCCAAGGCTCACTGTGCCCTCCCACCAATCCTTTTGCTAACAGCCTTCTGGGCTAAAAGCTCTCATTAATGCTTTTAGGAGAGCTATCTCCATAACAAGGTTGGGATATGTGGATTGTCAGGTGAAGCACCAGGTTTTGGACAGCCCATGTGCCACATCTCCTGGCAAAGGTCCCGTATGAGCCCCTTAAGAGCCAGCTAGCAGGTGTGGAGATGCCAGGCTAAATCTAGAGGAGCATGAGTAGCGACCTGGAACAGCACATCACAACCTGCCGCCCTGCTGCGGAAGCGAGGACACAAAGGAGGTAGCATCACCATTTTCAAAGTTCTCCCGCTTTATTAGAATGGCTCTGGCACCTCACTTTACACTCAATCTCCATAATGAAACCTATTTCTGAAGTTGGAAAACCAGCAGGAAAGTCAATGTCTTAAGAAATTCATGGATAAGAGCCACATAGAACTTCATGAAAGGAGCAGAGGACTGGGAGGGAATTCAGAGCCTCATCTACAGCCTCTCTAAAACAGGCTTGTGCTCTGCCTGATACTATTTGCCCTGCCAACTTGTGTAAATTGCAGGTCCTAGTCCACAGCATGGAGAAATGTCTCTGCAAGGGAACAAGGCAGCCAGCGGGGCCACCCACAAGCTGCACACCATTATCACAGCCCTGTGGCCACCCCGCTCTGGCTTGGAGTCCTTTGAGCTTGAGGATTTATAGAGGAAATGATCTCTCAAACAAGCAAGGCTCCCTGGGAACCCCACCTCCGCCTTGGTACCTGCTCTGGGGGGTGCCTCTCTGGGACATGGCTCAGCTGGTGCACTGGCCAAACCCATGGGGAGCTGAAGACCTCAGACAGTCAATTCTGACCAACAAAATTTTCCAAACAACAGTACCTGGATTCCCTTTAGACTGTTCATCTTCCACTTCCAGCTCAAACAGGCCACAGCCAGCAGTGTCTATAAGCAATAAGGGAATTGTGGTCTCTTCTGTAGAGGTGACGCCTGGCAGGTCCCTGTACAAGTTATTTGGAAAAGGGCCAGTTAACAAGGCTGAAATGATGCCAATGGGATGATCAGTTGAGTCACTGCTTATTCCTCCCAACAACACTGCAAGGACAGAGGGAAAACATAGCTGGATATTGCTTCCGAGGGACAAGGCTACAGACCAACAGTGGTGACCTTTGGGGTGCAAACGCAGGAAGATTGGCTCTGGAGGATGTGAAGAATGACAGAAACTGAAAACTGAGATTCCCCCCTTCCTGCTCCACCAAGCTTTGGATCCCTTTGCATCTGCAGTGATGCTGCTGAAGAGCATGTCATGTACAGCGATAACTGAGCAGGGCCCTTGAGCTCTGCTGGGCTCCTCCGGCTTTCAGGTCCCGGCTTCCCGGGTACAGTGCCAGGACGGCAGCCATGAGCAATGGCACAACAAGTCCTGAGAGGCTCAGGGGAGTCCGGCAACGCCAGAAAGCCATAGCTGAAAAGCCATTATTGGTGCCCCGTGGGATTGCCATTTAAATGCTCTCCCAAAATGCAAACGAAGAGCTGAGGGCCCCAGAGAGTCTCACAGGGGCCAGCCAGCAGCGCGGAGAGCTTTCTCACCGGCTGTGCTACACAGCCCAGTTACAACAAGGCACGGTACAGTGCGTGGGTGTTAGTGTCTCGCTTAAATGGTCCCGAACAGGAAAGACAGGCAGACCGAGGAAGATGTGGCAGCTGCTTTAAGTTTTTTACAGTGTTGAGAGGGAGAAGGAGTGCCTGAAGTATTACAAGAGATTTGACAGCAGTGCTGTCGGGCAAGAGAAGAAAGCGCAGCAAAAAGGAACCACATTGTTCCTATATCTAAAGATGCTGCATTAAAAAAAAAAACAAAAACAAGAAAACCCCCATATTTTAATACCCGGGGAAGCTGCTAGCTGAATTCACAGCCTAGGAAGAGGACAGGCAATTGAGGGCAGGAACAGAAAGCCTGGAGATGGCAGGAGAGCGCTGAAACAACAACCTCTTACTGTACATCATGTACTAGTCACGGAGTGCTGTGACTCTGGAGTCTGCAAATAAGCAAGGCAGAAGGCAAGCCAGCAAAAAGGAGGATTACCTCCAAATTACAGGCAGGGAAGTGAGGGCAAAGGCAGTTTCCAGTTCAAGACAAGCCCCCAGCTGCAGCCTCTCCTGCCCAGGACTCCCAGCACTGCACGTCCGTTCCTCTGCATTTGTATGCCACCAACAGCCCTCGCTTCCCCTGCACTCTGGACATTACTCACTCCATTGACAATAGAAGTCTCCTCTCTTGACTGAAACTCATTTTTCTCCTGTCTGAAGCTATTGCTGTTGTAATGCATGACTGGGAAGGTACGGAGACCAGTGCAGCTATGACAGGGAGCCAAAGACACTGCAGAAGAGCCCAGGAGGCACCTTCCCCAGTCCTGCGGCTAACCAGAGCCCAAAGGCAGAGCTCTTCCCCCCCGCTTAGGGGACTGGCTGCCTCAGCCTGACGATTGGATTCAGAGGCACAAGGTGCCTTCCCCATTTCCAAGGGCCCCAGGGACCAGCAACCAACTTCACTTTTCATGATCTCCTCCAGAGCGAGGCTGCCTCCAGGTAGAGTGTTTCCTCCCCTGTGGAGGGTATGATGGGTTTATCTCCCTCTCTTAGAAACATCAAACCTAACAGGCTTCCCATCTCCTTTATACCTGCTCCACTTACTGTCCTACCGCTGTCCACGTCCGTGCGGACAAAAGACTTTGAGCAAAAGCCAAGTTATCTGTGCAGATAATCCTAGAATTGTAGAATCTTTGGGTGGGAAGGGACCTTTACAGGCCATCTAGTCCAACCCCCTGCCATAAGCGGGGACATCTTCAACCACATCTGGTGCTCAGAGCCCCGTCCAACCTGACCTGGGATGTTTCCAGGGATGGGGTATCTACCACCTCTCTGGGCAACCTGGGCCAGGGTTTCACCACTCTCAGTATGAAAAATTTCTTCCTTATGTCTAGTTGAAATCTGCCCTCTTTTAGTTTAAAACCATTACCTCTTGTCCTACCACTACAGGACCTGCTAAAAAGTCTGCCCCCATCTTTCTTATAGGCCCCCTTTAAGTACTGAAAGGCTTAATCCTAATTCTTTGCTTATTCACAGTGGCCACGGAAAGCCCTTGCAGCATCTCTCAATGCCAGGAAGAATCTCAACCCCGGGAACGTTGCTTCAGAGGAGTAATTATCTACATAAATCTTCCAGGAGAGAGAAGAATCCATGCTCTTCTAAGGCAGTGAGATTGCACCAGAGCTGGCTGTTGCCTTGGACAAAAGCTGTCCACTGCTCTGCTATCCCTTCAGGATGAAGGGGAAAGGCACTTCTCCCACCTGCTGCAAACTAGCCCAAGCTGCAGAGAGGGATTTTTGTTCCTGGAGAGATTCTTGGTGTGTGATGACAAACCAGGCTGGCCCTGCAGCCAGACACGGGATCCAGGCTCAACGCACCGCCCTAGGACATCCAGGCGCGCTGTGCTTCACCTGGGAGGAGGTGATCCCAGCTGGGGGAGCTGCATGTTGCAACCGAGGAGCATTCTGGCTTCTGAGTATCTTCCAGGTCTCACACTACTGGGGGGGTTCCCTCATACTCCCTGTCAGCGAGGGGGTGTTAGCCCCAAAAGAAGTGCTAAGGGGAGGGACACCTGACACTGTTCTTAGATAAAAACTGACAGCAGAAGCTGCTGGTGATTTTTCAAGCCATCTTCTCACCGAGTGAGTCACAAATTTTGAAGGTGAAAAACACTGCTTGCAGCCTCCCCAACTTAATTCTGGAGATGTGTGGGGGTTTATGATGTGCTTCATCACCCATTTCACAAGAAAGGGAGATTTGGAAGGGAAGTTTTGCTCCCTTGGAAATACTCTGCCCCTGAAAAGATACCTCAGGAAACTAAAGTATCCTTCTTTGAGAAAAGATGGTGCTGCAGAAATCTCTAACTGACACAGACCAAGTGTTCCCAAGTGCCTCCAATATCACAGCAAGAGTTGGCAAGGACGTTGTTTGGAGCAGAGCTGAACTTCTTTTTCCAAAGACCAATCTTTGTGCTTCAGGTAAAGGAGATGAGACCTGCATCAGCAATGCAGTTCAGGGAAAGGTCGTGGTGGGAGTGCAGCCTTACTATCGGACATTGGGGATTATACCCTGGAGAGTAATTCTGAATGAAAGCCCACAGGTATCAGGCTTTACGCATCCAGCTGGACCAAAAACTCCCTGCCACCATTTGTAGAAAAAGGCGTTTGCGCCTGGACCTCCTTCCAGCTGTATGTCTCAAGACTGGGACATGCTTCTTCAAGCTTCACCTCTCAAAATGGCACCGTGGTCACTGTAAATTCAAGGCTAGAAGACAATCATATGGGCTGGCTTTGCCAATGCCAGCGGCCTGGCAGGGGCTATGGTCTGGATCACTCCAGTCAGATCTTTCTTCAAAGGAAGACTTCAAAATGCTTTCAGCAGAGATGGAGATCCCCCTCCTCGCACTGGGCTGTGGGACTCTTCAGCTTCCTTGCCCATCACCTGCCAGCCCTTAGGAAGGAGGAGGACCCAGAGTTTGTCAAATGCTGTAACTGCAGTTGCAGCTGCAGCCCAGGCTTTGGCTGCTTTCCAGTATGAGCAGGTAACTCCTGTGGGCACTCGCCAGCCTTCCACTTCCCTAGGATGCTTCTGCTTATAAGACAGCTTTTCCTAGAACTATCAGAGAATAAAACTCACTTATTTATTGCTCAGGTAAGGGATTAAGCAAATCATTTGGCCTAAGGCAACGAAAGACAGGAGATGCTCACAAATATCATGAAGGAATCTGTAGTAGCAACCTAAACAGAAGATCAAGGTCCAACATTAAGCCCCTGCATACCTGGTCTTCTACAGAAGCTTTGCAAGGTCCAGTGCCTGAACTGAAGACCGCGGTATTCATGCGATACGTCAGCAGGGCTGTGGACTGACAGGTTTGATTACAAGTTTAGAAATCAGGAAAAGGACCTGAGCAGGGGACTAAGCTGTACTGTGGACTAGAAAGAAAAACATTCACTCCATCAGCTATAAAAATAAGCCAGCTCATCAGAATAACAAAGTCGCCTAACTTTAACTTTTCAATTGGTTTCCTATTTTAATGGTTTCAAAGCATTTTGCCTGGGGTTCTTCACTAGTTGCTATCTTTAATTTGCAAAGATAAATGAGGAAAAAAAAAAAAGCACGGCAAAGAACAAGAACAATCAAGAAGAGGGTTTTGTACAGCACCGATCCTGGAATTAGATCCATATGGCTAAAACATTGCTGAATGAGTCCTGTCCATCTCAGCTGAGCTCCTCTTGGCACTGATGAACCAGCCTCGCCTACTCTTACCTACAGAACCCACCACACTCACCCATTAAATTACATACGTATACACATATGCATATAAACCAAGATAGAAGTCAGCATAGCTTCACTGATGTGAGGTGAGCTGAAGCCTCAAGAGCCCTGAAGCCTTAATACACAAGCAGAAATCCCTCTGCTGGCTGCCGCAGACGTAGATGGGGGTGCTGGGGCTGTCTCGAACACAAAGCTTGCTCTTCCCATCCAGGTGGTATTGTTCACACTGTTCACAAGTGTGATAAAATGGCCCCTCCAGCCACCTCTGTCCAAAACTACATCTACTATGAAATGGAAAGATTCTAGGGAAATATGAATTTTTCCGACTCCTAAACATTCGCATTTTAAAAAAAGTATTGGTAAAAATACAAGAGCACCACGCAGACAAGCACTGTGATATTTCATGCTTCTCCAAGTCCAACAGAGAGAATTAATGTTTTCCCATTTGCCTCCCAGAACTGCACTGACTGCAATTTTAAAAAGCACCAATTACTGACAGTCACAGTGTGTGTTGGCAAACAACTGCCTGTCGCAGGGTACAATGGAAATGAAATGCTAGTCATTTCCTTTAAATTACCAAAGGAAAGGGAAACCACTGTAGACAAGGAATGGATCCGATGCCATCAGACCTGCCTCAGGTGCTGTCCTAGCAGTAAAACTATCCAAGCTGGAAAGGGAATCTTGCATTTTGATCTTTCTGATGTCAATGTTGGGACTGATGATGTGACACACGCTGGCCCTCAGAACCATGTGGACATGCGGAAACACAGTAAAAGACCGGTGTCTGGTCCCACCCTCGACGAGAGCTTGAGATAGAGAAAGACTGCTTGGGGTATGCACACTGCAGGCCAGGCCTTCGTATATTCTCACCTGGTACAGGGGGCTTTTATTTTGTTGCTTACCATGCCAAAGGAGGAAACAGAAGGTAACTCTGCATGCTTCCTGTACATAGGAAAAAGGACACTCTGCCCAGTTAATGTTTCCTCAGTGAAATAAAGGATGAAACAGAAATGCTACCACAGGGCCAGGAAGAATGGAAAACGCCATCATAGGGAAGGGGCAAACCCTGCATGCGATGGGATGAAAAAGACATCTCTGCTCCTGTACCAGTGAAGAGCAAGTCACTTACTTGAGCAGACGCTGGGCTACTGATGGGTGAGCAGTGAGCCGGCCGCTGTACATCTCCGAGGAAGCCCACTGCATGATGGCCTGATGCATCCGGTACTGCATCGTCAGCATCTTCACAATCTTCTCCCCGTACCTCTCGATGAGCCGCTCCATCAAGCTGAGTGAAAGGCCCTTGGCAGCAGCTCTGCATGGGAGAAGCAAGTTGTAAGTGGAGTCTGGATGTCTGTCCTGAAGCGATGACCTAAGGTACAGATGTAACCCTCTGGACTAAGGACTCAGTCAGCATCTCGCTACAGATGCAGCCTCGGCAGTGCTGCAGCTGGAGCTGAAAGCAGCGTTATCGACGCTACTGGTGTTAGGTTGCAATGCAACTTAGGAGCACCTGCAGTACCTACTCTGGACCCTGCTGAGCACACTCGCACGGCTCTGCGGGGGTGGCGTTACCTCCCTGGCCTTGCGCTCCGTTTCCCTTGGGTACCGGGAGGCAGTGGAAGGGGAGCTGAAGGCTGCAGGGTCCTGAGCGCTATCTTTCAGCGGAGGCTCCCCAACAGGGAGAGGACCCTCAGGGACAGACTTCTGCCTTGCACAGAGATCAGATCAACTTGACCACATCAGGGTGGAGAGATGCCTGCTTCCCTTTCCCGTAGGGAAATACCTAGGGGTGTTGCCACTGCGATGCGAGAGATGCAAACAGTATCAGGCATCCCTGCCTGCAGCAGTCACCTCCAGCACCCAGATCTGCTCAGTGTGGTTGCAATCAGATGAGCAAGGGTGCCCAAGATCTCTACTTGGGGAAACAGCTCCAGAACAAAAACCTCAACCTGTAAGCTCACCCCGTCAACATCCTTAGTCACGCTGCTCGTAACAAGCTCTAGGTACTGCATCTGTCAGTGCAACATTACACTCACGTTACTGCACGCTCAGCAACAGCATCAGCGTCTCCTAATGCATTAGCATCAGAGCTTGACCCCAAATCTTGAAACGCTTGGTGTCAACACAGCCAGGCCTTGCTAATGTTTTATCGAGACACTTGCCACTCAAGCATTCTCATTACTCCTTGGCCGCTCACCCCAGACTAACACACTAATGCATTTCAGTGCTTATTGCTTTATTACCCATTAAGAAAACCAACACTCCATCACTTCTGGCAAAGGTCCCGTGCTTACATCTGTGACACAAATTAATAAAGCTTCTAATAAAATAAGCCTTTCAGGAGCCTAATTGCTTTCTCTTCACCGTACAGAAAGGGCTTGTTAGAAGCATTGCCTAACGGTACCGTCTGAGGAGGAAGGATGAGAATCACTGTACTCTGATGTTGCATTTTGAGCATTTCAGAGCACAAAGAGTTTTTTTTACTGTGCGTCCAGCACCCTGTATCAGACCGTACATAGTGAGGGGTTCTGGTTGCTACCAAAACACAGTGAACGAGCACAATGATAATGAAATGATGATAGAGAACAGCTTGTGAAAATTATTTCTGTCAAGGCTAAGGGGCACAGCACGCACACAATTAGTGCCGTGGGAGGCATTACATTACTACATGGCACCATAGCAAGCGTCTTGTTTGCTGTACTGGCCAGCCCTGTCACGCTAACAACGGGGCACTTGGTAAATATAACAAGAGACTGCAAATTCATTAAAACTGCAGAAGAGAAAATTGAGGGTAGATCCTTCTGAGAAGTCAAGTCTCATTAGCCCTCCATCTTGCTAAATCATAGAATGCAGCATACGGGGAAAAAAGGATCATAAACTCTGAACAGACGCAACTGCAGAACTTCGGAGACAGCGCTGCTTTTTCAAAGGCTGCTGTGACGCTAGCGAGCATTGAAAACACGTACAGGGGCAGCAGCCAGGAGGAGGGTTGGCAGATTTCCACTACAGATACTGTTTTGGATATATGGAGGTTTCCAGCTGTGCTGCACATTTTGCTGCTGATCATGAACCGCACTGAGGTTGACCATGGAGCCTTTACAGCTCCCCAGCCCCAGCGTTGCTACTTGGTGTGGCACAGATGTACTTATAGAGATCCTTACGCTCCCAGCTGAGAAAAGCAAGGCGTGGGTGAAACAGCAGGCTGTCAGAGGTGGGCTGCGTTTTCAGGAAAGGAAGGGGATTAGATGGGGTGAGAGCAAAGAGCAAGACATGGGGCTGGGGAGCTCATCCCAGTTATCAGGGGTTAGCATTCCTCCTTCCAGGCTCACAACTGAGCAAGAAGGCACTGACAGCCTGATCCTCCCAGCTCTGCTCTATCCCACACGGTGTGCTAAAAGGCAGCCTTGATCTCCTGGGCAAGGAGGGAAGCAAGCAGTTTTCACAGGGAGAGCTGTCTGCGCTCAGGCACAGGCACCTACCTGAAGTGGCCACTCCCATAGGAACGGCCCTTCCTCCTGCAGGGCCAGAGAATCAGGGGGTCCAGTGCCCCCTTCTTGCTCAGCCTTTGCCTAGATCATGACTGCTGTCACCAAGATGAAAATGCTTCTGGTTCCTTCCACCAGCCATCTCCTCCTGACAGGCTAACGAGAAAGCCCACATGCTGAACAACCCAGAGCTGAGCTGGCTCTCAGGGCCCAGAGGGAACCAGGAGGCTTTAATTGCCCTGACCAGCCTCACCTGGGACCCACATCCTCTGCCCACCGGCCTCATTTAGGCTCAGCACTAGCCCCTCAGTCTCTGCCTGAGTTATGTCCTAGCTCTGTCTCCTGGATGGCAAGCTCTATGGACTTTGGATCTACGTTGCAGGTCACTTTGATCCTGTCTTTAGCTGTATCTTCTGGCTGGATCTTGGATCCATATTGTGGCTTTGTTTCTAGCCCACCTCCTGATGGGACCCCCTGGATGGACCCTGGCCCTGGTTCATAGCTTGCTGGGCCCTTGGCTCTGCTCAGACCCCGTGGGACTGTGCCCTGTTGATGCTGCAGCCGTTCCTGGTCTTTGCTGTGGCCAGACACTGGCTGTGTAAGTTGCATCAGGCAACTCAAGTGGAAGTTAGTTAGGAATACCGAAATAAGATGCTTCCAAGTCTTGAAGGGATCCAGCAAGCTCCAAAGGTACCTCCCATCTGCTCTTGTCCTTTACTCCTCTCCCTCAGCTCACAAGTTCTTTCAAATCTAAGAGCAAGTCTAAAACTGATTTTCATGCAGAACTGGCAGGAAAACCCTGGTGTCTTTTAACAGCAACTACTCTGAAGTGTTTCTTGTAATAACTTATAATAAAGCATGGGGGAGCAATTAAACCTCACAGCAAGCCTTAGAAATAGTGCTCTTCTATACACTAACAGCACAGTTTCCATCGCAGGGATCTACATGAGATTATATGTTGAATTAATAATAAGGACATTAAGCTACTTGCAAATATTTTACCTGTTAACAAATTTCTTATTATTTTATCACTCAGTTAATTCCTACAATGGTTTATTTCCATGCCAAGAAAAATCTTAAGAGCACTGAGCAAAAGCATTTTAGGTATCAATTGCTTTAGAGAAATTAAATTGGAATAGGAGGTTGGACAGAGAGAACCATGCACCTGATGCTCAAGAGTATCTACTCTGAAATACCTAAAGTAAAGCTAAGAAAGCTGAAATGACAGAAGGAAGCCCCCAGCAGCCAGTATTTGCTGCTAACCTGGTTTCACCTTGCTTCACATGCAGGAGAAGGCTGTACTTTGCTTGAATACACCTTCCCAGGCTGCTGTACTGGGATAGATCCCAATGAAGGAGGATGAGGCCCTGCTGCTCTTCACAGGTAAGGCTTCTTCCTCCAGCTCTTGGAAGAAATGCTACACATTAAAGGTGATAGCCATAGCCCGGTGGAACAAAATATTTCAAAGGCTCTTGTGCCCACTGTGAGGTGAAACATCCTTTATAGGTTGGATATAAGGAGTCAGCCTGCCATGTAGGTGTCAAGAATGATCATTACTAGGGAGAATAAAAGGGAAGTGTTTCCCATGGAGGGATAGAGCTGTGCCCTCAAACATGTTGTATCTCTTCTTACTCATCCTCTGGATAGCTGGTCTCCTTCCTAAGAGACAGAAGGAGACATTGGTGTGACTCTGATCTCCACTGTACACCACTGAATTTGGACAGCAAAGTCTGGAAAAGACATCACCGTGTTTTCCTACCTCAAGAGCTCTGTATTAAGTTCTTGGATGTCAAAAATAGGCTGAGGCTGTTGTGGACATGCAAAGTATTAGCTGTCCTTTGCTTTGTGCCGTGGGCTTTTCTATCCTCCTATAGGTTTAAGAGATTTCACAAATAGGTAAAGTAGTAGTAAGTGAGGCTGTGTAGAACTCCTCTTTCTCTAGATATTACGGATTTTTTTGAATCCTTGCAAATAGGGAGGAGGGTAGCTTGTTCTTTCCAGCTGTGGAAACTACCAAAGAAAACCAAGGCCCGATACTTGCTCTTCAGTGACAAAACAAATCCATTTGGACCTAACATGCAAATCAGCAAACTACTCAGCAGGGAGGACTAGCATGTGGATTTGGGATGGTGGAGACATCCACGCTGACTGCTAACAAACAAGACAGCAAAATATTCATGTGCTTGTCTGAGAAACTAGTTGAGAGCAAGCAGTCTGATAAGTATCTGCAGATGTCTGAAGAGTGTATAAACAAATTAATAAATCAAAGCCCTGATGTGGAGACCAATTAATTAGGATGTCAGAAAAGGATGGAATGAGGAGTAAAATGAAAACAAGGAAAACAAATGTTCCTGTCAGACAGCAGAAAGTGTCCTGACATTGAGATGCCCTCTGGGACCGGGCCAAAACCCAGTAGGAGGCTTGAAGCCGATGTCCGTGACCTTTGGAGTGGGTTGCTGAGAGGAGAACAGCAGGGGACTGGCATTTGCTATTGCTGGGAGGCTTTTCAGAAGAAACACATCCAGCAGGGACAAGATGTAAGTGAATGAACTGTAAGGTGTGCGTGGGGATGCCCTCTGCATCCTGAGATAACTCCAGGTATGTAAAAAAGCAAGAAAGAGGAGCACCCTTCAGACTCTCTACCAAAGCTCCCTTAGCCTCAGGTGGAAAAAGACCTGATTATAATAACTGACAAACGCTGAATCCGTGGAGGAAAAAGCAGGTAACAAGAAGGTAATTATATCAGCCAGGCCCAGCTCCCTGAGCTGAGCACAAGCTGCATGAAGCCTAGCTTTCTGATCACGCTTGCAGCATGGCTCCTACAAGGTACCAAAGCATTCCTGTTTAACAGAGGTTTCCCGCTTAAGCAGGACTGACTTCACGTACCGTAGTAACAGACGATCCTTCTGTCAGCCCAGATTCATCACGGCTAACTTTAGACCCTTCACTGAGGCCCCAAAAATAGGAGTCCACCCACTTCAGGTCTGCTGTCATCAATGGAGGAGAAGGGGAAGGTAGGCGGAAGGGTTTGCGTCCTCTGCATGAATCACCCCTGGAAATAGCTTATCGTTTTCCACTAACCAAAGAGGAGCCGGAAGGTGACGCGGTGCCTTAATTAGATCTCTGGAAATACCTAACAAGATGGAGGTAGAAGGAATCTGCCTTTGTGTCTCATCTCGCAGCCTGTGAAAAGTGCAATGCGGAGCTCCACAGCGCCTGCTGTATTTGCATCGTACAGGGGGACGGTGCTGTAGAAAAGAAAGCTGTGTTATATGCCTCGTTCGATAAAGCAAATGTTTTCACCTGGGCAGCAATTAAAAACAAGGCCAGAGTTCAGATCTGTAAGGAGAAGAGCTCATAATTTTTAAAGGTGTTTATCTGAAAAGTAATCGGGTTTCTCAAAATAAGTTGTTCTAACTGATCACACTTTTGTTAGCTTTTGCATTTAATTAGGAGGCTATTGAGCCAAACTCAGCTGCTCCAGCTGGACCTCACTGCCCATCTTCTCCATCACAAGCTGGTTGGGGACTTTCACTAGACAGCAACAGAGCTTGAAAGAAAGAAACTCTTTTCTTTCAGCGTTAGGCAGTTTTGCTTCCTGCCAGGATAACACGTGTCATCCCAGGTTTTTTCTACAGGACAAATACTCTGCACTGTGCTATTTAAACCCTCTGCAGAGCGTTTCTGTCCAAGACCCCTCTGCTCTCCAGAGCCAGCAGAGTTGAGGGACACGCTGGTAATCTGGAAAGAGGAGAGGGCAATTTTGCTATGCTCAAACAGGCCAGGACTAGAGGGGAAGACTCCAGATGAGTGCCTGCCTGATGGGCACCCACTCTAATTTCTGTACGTACAGCTAATACCTACCAGTGTACCCATCTGCAATTAATACCTGTGGGGCTGCTACCGAGGGCTCCCACTGAGTGAAAGGTAAAGCCATAAATAGCTCAAAAAGCTTTATTTTCTACTTGTCCACCTGTTTTCCTGCATACTCGGTCTTCTAACAGTCAGCCACCTGAGCAATGGGCAAAGCTTGAAAATACCCAATTTTGAGTAATTTTACTTAACAAGATGCCAGCCTTTAGAAGTGAGGGGGAAGACAGGAAAGATGCACTCACAGACAAATGCCAGGCTGAGCTTCAAGACACCTTGCTCAGTCCTAGAAGCCACCACAGGATTCCTGTATGACATAGGACAAAATGAGGAGAATAATCCTTCTTCCCCCTTCACGCCGTTTATTCAGCTCATAACAGGGACCACCTCTTATCATATACACCATGCCTAACACAATAGGATATTGACTGGAGTTTTCCGGGGCTAAACTAATATACTTTAATAATAAATATAGAAAGCTGAGTTTCCTCTGGTTCCCTTCTGTGTGGCTTGTCTTGTGGCTGCTACTCTGGTTGAGTTTGTATGATGGCTTTCCCCTGATTGCAAGAGCAAACTCAGGTGTCAGCTTTGTTACCAATTTTTATGAAGCTGAAGGTCTTCCAGACTTTCACACCTTGACCGATTTGCTTCACATTAGCTAACAGGTTTCAAGAGTTACTCAGGGAACTTAGAGAAGAGTGGTCGGCACAGGCAGCACCATCATAGCAGCTTTGGCTTTTAGGCTAAAACAGAGAGACTTGCCTGGAGAGTGGCAGCATTTGAGAGCACAGCTCATAATTCTTCCGAGTAAGCTGAAGTCAGCTTGGCTTTTTGTACTTTATCTTCCTAAATGCAACTGTCTGCAAGGCTGAGCTCTGGTCTTGTCTGACCAGCACCTGGGTCACGGACCTGCTGGTGCCTTGAGCAATAATTTTGTTTAATGTAGCAAGTTTTTTTGATCATCATTTACTGGTAACCCAGGCCGAGATATAAATCTGTAGCACTATTGATTCAGACACACATTCTCCCTGCTCTGTTTTATTTTAAATCTGCTGAACTTTAGGAACAGCACAGGGTGACACAGTGTTTAAACACCCCTAAGGTTTCTCATCCAAAAGGGATTACCCTGCAAGAGATGGGAGCTGACCTAACAACTGACTTCCCTGCATGGCTGGTAACCCTGCCAAGGTTGAAGAGCCAGAAGATCTGACTTCTACCCACACCCTCTCAAGTTTACAAAGTCCAGTTCTTTGTGCAGCTGGGATTTTAAAAACATGGAAAGAAAATGTGCAAAATGCACAACAAAACAGGCAAGCTCTTTTTAAAGAAAAACAAGGATAAAAAGCTTGGTCCTAGTCATACCCATAGGATCTAAGGAGTAAAACAGTGTTTCTGATGGAGAAAGAGGACACTATGATCACCTGTGACCACAGGAGAGATGCAAGCTAGTGGCAGCTTTCCACTGCAGAGTTGAATGAACTCAGAACTGTGGGAGAGAAAAGCACAACTCCTCAAGCAGGACCAGGAGGACAACCAGGAGATCTGCAGCAGGTGGGTCCTGAGCTCTGGGTGAGGAGCTTTTTGCTATTGATTCCACAATGCAGCACCAGCAAAGGCTCCTGGCATCAGCAATCATGACAGAGCAGAAAAAAGCCACTGGGCAGGTGGTACAATGTTTTTGAAGCTCTTCTGAAGAAAACCTGCTTCACTTCAAAGGGGGGCCAAAACTGACGTCAGTTGAGCGTCAGACCTGTTCCCCCATAGTAACAGAATTGGTGTGTCTACTATGTTTTGCCCTTAATCTGACAGTCTTGGGGAAAAAATAAGTCTCTAGGCTCTGTTCCTGGGGCTGGGTAGCCCTGTCTGACCCACTAGCACGTAGCTGGGACCACAGTGACTGTTTGGTGAGCATTTTCATCCCCCTAAAGCTTCTGACCTTGTAAATCAGCATTGCTGTGGCAGAAGCCTGAGATATGAAGAAATGCACTTCTGCAACCAGAAGCACAGGCAGAGGAAGGCCAACCAACTCCCTCTCCTCTGTTTATTCATAATTTGGAACAACTTACTGGCACAAGCAGGGAGAAGGGTAAAAATCTCAAACTACTGCCACTGCTTAGAATGGCAGTTGAGATGAATCCTGCCGGCCGAGGCCAGCACGAGGACCGGGGCATTATGCAGCTACGGTACAGTTCCTCTGGTGGAGAAGACGAGCCTTACGCATCACTTAATTAAAGAAAAGAATGATAACCCTGAAATTAAGGACCAAACTGCAAATTTCTTCTTGCTAGTAATTCCAAAAACTACCTTGCACATCAGGCAAAGAGCACTTCTCTACTGGTAATAGTTTTGTTATCCAACTCCAGATTAAATCAATTCCCTACTAAAATAAGCAAGTGAAGCTCTAGCCCCTCACTGCTGCTTCCCACCCTAGACTAATGACGGCTCAGCACAAATTACAGCCTCTCACCAGCTCTCCAGCCTCGGCTAGCCATTTGGCTTCTGCGTGGAGGTAAAATTCTTTATTCTCAACTTACAGATGGGAAAACCTAGGCACAGAGACGCAGGCTGGAAACTCACAGTAAACAAACAGAGACAAGAAGAGTAGGGGGTTCTGGGTCGGCTTTGTGCAGTTCACCAGCCTAGCCACCTCTGCCAGGCAGTGGAGGAGTGTGCTTATCACCTGCCAAGATCTGCAAAACAACAAGCATTTGTGCATCCGATGACGGCAAAATGAGAAGATGATACAGTGCCTGAACGTTATTTGCACTATCTCTTTAGCCACCTGCTGGGAGCCACTGCCTCCCTTAGATTTTTTCATTTCCCTTGTTCAAAACTCAAGTGAGATTATAGATATGTATCTCGCTCATTATTTTTTGGAAGCAGAAGAGAAAGTTTATGAAGTCAGTCCAATTTCCCTGCCTCTACACAATGACGGTTCAGCAATTCCAGATCTAGAGCCAGATACACATGCGCACATTTGTATTTTAAACTCCCCAAAGGCTCCCCAATACTATTTGAAGTATCTTCCCCACAGCACAGGCAATACACTAGCCACAGATCTTTTCCACAAACTAATTGTTCTTAATATGCATGTTGTAGGTATCGTGAGGTTTTATAATGACTGTGCTGTGTGTGGTAACGCAGCATTTCAGTTGGCCAACTCCCACATTAATATGTTAAATTCTGCTTCTGTGTTTCCACATTTATTTAATAAAGGGAAGAGAAGACTTTGATTAAACTGAGTATGAGCCTGAATTCACTCTATAGAGCCTGCAGTCAGCAAAGAGGAGCTAAAACAGACCACCCTTCTTGCCAGGCGCAAGAAAATGTCATGGATAAAAACAGACCACCTTTCTTAAAAACAAACATTTTAAAATTTATATATAAATACTGGTCAGTGAAACCAGAACTTGTATCTCTGCTTTGTACGCCTTCTCTTTGCTTACCATTTTACTAGCTTGAATGGGTGATATGTGTTGTTTTAAACTGTTTTTTGAAAAACTTTTCCAACAGCTCTGAAAATTTCTGTGCATAACAGAGAGAAATTGAAGAATTAAAACACAGTGCTGATAAGCAAGCAGAATCGAAAGAACATGTCTGATAATGATACATCTCAGGAAAAAGATCTATTAAAATATACCCAATTTTGAGTAACCCAGTAATAGCTCATAGCATAAGTATTCCTTGTCACTAAAGAGAAAATCCAAAGCAAACAACGTAACCTCAAAGCATCGAACTCTTTGGAGCCAGGGCATGTTTCAGGTGACTGATGGAAGGACGCAGGCAAGCACACAGAAAGCAACCGTCAGCCTCAGCAGTACCAGCCAGGACCTTGCCCTCTGATTTCATGCAGTTTATCTTGCCAGCACCTGCCCACGGCGCAGAGCCTACAGCAGGGATTGGGAAGGTCCCCACGTCATTACAAAGGCTTTTCAGCAGTGCTGTTGCCATGATGCTGCGGAGCTACCTCTGATGTTCCCAGTGTAATAGATCTCCCCGAAAACATGGTTTGGTGTGAGTTGCTGCTCACTCTTCCTGCCTCATTGCACTCACCCTCCCCGTCTGCCCTGCTTTTTCTGCAGAGGATCCTCTCTGCTGTGGGCACGGAACTCCTAAGTAAATGTGGGCCAAGGGCAAAAGGCAATCTCAGAGAAGGCTGGGAATCTAGCTGCTGGATTGTGCCTCCAATGCACCTTGGAAGACCTCTGCAAAATGAGCACAGCAGTGTTTCAAAGGCAGACAGCTCCCTGTCACGCTGTGAGCAAGGATTCCCACTGCAAACAGCCATGATCTGGTACAGAATTACCTTCTGTTTCTGAGGTTTGCTTTAGCAGCTCTACCAAGGTAACCCACCTAAGATTGCTTCTACAAAACTCAATCCAATGCGTGGACTCCTGCAGGCCATGTCTCTGCTCCCGCATGGATGAAAGCCTCCCAGGCAAGGTGCACACACCTTTGAGAATTCCCGGCGGCTCCAGAGCAGGGCCGAAGGCTGCCTGTCAGATTGCTCTCCCTGGCTGCACGCTCAAAACCCTCGCAAGCCCTGGAGCAGCTGCCCAGCAGTCACTCACCAGCACAAAAGGCGACTCTGCAGCGCCATGCTGACTACACGTGCTTTGCTATTATGTGCCTTGGTCAGCAGCAGGTAAAACGATGAACTGTCACGTCCTCGTGTGATAAGAAACCCTGCTCAGATGGAGCCGCGTTAAACAGTGGCAATCAGTAAAACGGGTCGGATGTCATTCTGGCAGTGTGACCAAACCCAGCTCTTGGGGGATACCAGTAAAGAATCCACATTAATGAAATGTCTTGACACTTGAGGCATTTGGTTACATAAATAAGCAAAGACCCAGGGCCGCCAACTGCTCCTTACTTGTGCGAGACGATGGTGGGGGGAAGCTGTTTGTGATCCCCGGCCAGGATGCACTTCCCAGCCTTCAGCAGAGGTATCCAGCAGCTGGCCTCCAGTGCCTGAGCACATTCGTCTATCACCACCAGATCAAAGTGATTTTCAGGAAGCAGCTTCAGTGGGCCATCAGAGGAAGCACCTAATTAAAGGAGAAGGTGCACAGCTTAGCAGGGAAGCAACCTCTTTTTAAAAGAAACCACACATGCTTTAATTGTGATTGAGGGAGGCAGGTAAAATAAAGTTTCTTTGCAGAGATTTAGCAATTCAGCTCTGTAGTCCATGCCAAATACATATACATCTATATGCCTATGTCAGAATTGTTTTTGCCAATTTCTGTTTGTCCTTCTTTCCCCTGGCATCTGGGCCCAAGGGCTTCCAAGTATCTTTTGACAACAAGTGAAACCCAGATGACAAACAGAACAATATGCTTGAATACTTCACCCAGAGCAGGAGCAGAGCGGCAGCACTAATGAACACCCACTTTCCTTCTGCCCTCAAATGCAAACACAACTTCTCACCAACCAAAACTGAAAGGAGGACCGACTTGAGATTCACCTTGCCTGATACACCAAGGGACACCCCGCGAGGGGAAGATCAGCTGAGACCCTGACTCCTCTGCTCTGCTGACCCTGGCTGCGCTATTCTGTCCTTCCTCATGGCAGTGGGAGAAGGGAAAGCGCGGCAGACCTGGAATCAGACAACCGCGGCGAGGGCTATTTTTTCATGTCAGATGTCCATCTGTAACGTCAGCCAAATAGCCTTACACAGGTCCTGCGATAATCCAGACATGAACTGATACTGATCTACGCCTTGATCAGAACTGTGAATTTCAGAGGCATCAAAAATATCACTGCAATTCATAAGAAAAAGGGACGCAAAAGGCGGAGAGAAGGATTAAGAAGCCAGCATGCCAAACAAGGCGATTTTTATTCACAGCACTCACAGAAAGGCTTTTTTTCAAAAGCTCCTGTGCTATTGCAGTGAAGCTCTGAAAGCAGCTCTGATTAGGGGTGATTTTGCTTTGCCACTGTAAATCCTGCTGCCTCTACAGCTTTGCACCAGTTCAGATGTTACAGTTTGTCAACTGAGACACTGTGTTTTCCTTTAAATTTTTTTTTCCAGCCTATATGAATCAACTCTGGTAACAAGGGGCATATAGCTTGAACTTGACTTTTGCAATTTTGCCATGCTGAAGGTGGAAGGAAAAGAAATAAGTAAAATGGTTCTCTCTATCTCAAAAAGACTGTACCAACATGGCATGCAGCTGTGCAGATGGTTTTCTTCCCTTACAGCCTTGCAGCTCCACTTGAGTTTATCGAACTCCCATTAACTAAAGGTCACTGGTGTCCCTGTGTGTTGCCATGATTAAATTCTCCCTCTGCTGAACCTAGCAACAGAGCAGTTTGGTTTGCATATATAATAATTCCCATCAAACTACGTGGTTTCAGACAAATACCAAGATTGCGTAACTGAGGAAAACACAAAATCCCTTGTTGGTCTACCACCTTTTGCCGAAGCAGAATTGCACAGACCTCCACACTGGCTAGCAAGCCCTAGAGTCCCGGGAGAAAATCGCAACTGATCAACACAACAGTCAGCACAAAATACCAGTTTTACTCAAAAAAAGAAACCTCCTGTTTTTTCAGGCAAAGTTAAAAGAAGTGAGAAGCCAATTCCCAGCAAGTAATGCACTGGAAGGATTTATCTTTCCTATAACCTTCACACTAGTAACTTGTGAACGCCCCATGGGGTTCTTTTTCATGACCTAAATTATTGATGGTTTCCTTCAGCAAATAATCCCTGAGCAACCAAATCTGAAGATTATAAGCGGGCCCCGGAGTATTATACATCTGATCGAGAAAAGCACTTTAGCACATGTTAAACTTTAAGCACTTATGTTCCCCTTCAATCACAAGGGTATAACTTTCCTACTTGTAGATGCAGATGTGCCTACATGCGCTGCCTGATCAATACCTGGAACTGTTCCCTAAATCACGTGTCATTTACACCACTTGGGTGATTTACAGAACTAACCAAATACGTGCAGACTGAGACCAGGCTATGGAAACATGTGCTGTATTCCATCAGTCACAGAAATTATCCAAGCAGGAAAACAATTCCATGTGACTTATGAAATCAATAAGCAGATTGCACACCTCCAATTGCTCTTGTTTACTCGCCAAAAGCTCAGCTCCTACTCAGAACTAACAAAGACGGGCCACGTTGGCTCACACCAAAAGGCCTTTGCAGCCCCATATTCTTTGCTAAACAACAACATCACGTGCCAGAGTGTAAGCAAGAAGAATCCCTCTCTGGAGGAGTTTGAGAGCTTGCAGCAAACTTGATTGAACTCCCAGGAGCTTGGAGCAGGAAGACTAAGTCTCCCTCCTACTGCATTGCAGGGCACATGGTTTATGTGAGTCCTGGCAAGTGAGGTAAAACACTGCAAAGAAAAAGAGGATCTCGCACCTGTATTTGTAGCAAGGACAACACTGGCATGGGTAAGGGCTGCAGCCATTGCAGTTTCTTCTCGTTCCTTCAGCTCCTTTCTCAGTGCCTTAATCTCACTAAGAAAATGGCTCCGCTCTCCCTTGTCTTGAGCCTTTTTGGTTTTTGCCTATAAAATAGAAAAATCAAGGTAGAACAAACTGTTTCTAGTTTATCTAGAAACATTCTAGTGTCTAGGGATACATTCAGCTTCTCAGAAAACCACAGAACCTGGATACAGCATGGCTTCTCTATGTCCACCATGATGCATTGCCTCATTACAACCAGCCCCACAAAACCTTGTTTTCTCTTCCCTCTCCCTGCCAGAAAGCCCCTTCCACAATCGGTGTTGCTTGAAGCGTAAAGAGTACTTCTGTCTACGCGAAAGATGAACTGTATCAATACAACCCCAGGCTCTGAGCATGAAGCACCAAATGAGAATATTGCTGCCCATCAGACCGTCCGGGAACATCAGGAGTAACACCATCACTCAGGGTCCAGATGGCAATTTCTCAGACTTAGTTGGTCTATGCTTAAACTCCTCTGGCTGCACATTTTGATAGTCCTGAATTGTGAGCATAAAGTGTTGAAGAGTAACTCTGTGTCCTTAAATCCTCTGTTCAGCCCTTCCTGCTCTATCCTGTACTTTCCTAGTGTCCCAAAGATCAGCAAAGAGAAGGTAAGATGCTTCAGACCATCTGACGGCCGAGTCTATGCACCAGTCAAAGCATTTGGGCACAAAGCAGGGAGCAATGCATAATGGTTATTAAGCTTAATGGGAAGAAGGGTCTTGTGCCTTTGCTGGGTGAGGAACCAGACCTTCCTATCTCATTCTGCTCCGTCACTCGGAGAAGCAAGGGACCCTCGGCTCCAAGTGTGACCTTGAAGCAGGAGGGCTCCCCAAGTTGACTGCACCATGTCCAGGCATATCAGCAGCTCTGCATTTTTTAAAAGGCGTCTCTGAGTTGCTGTAAATGATTCAGAGCAATATCTAGACAGACTCACGGCTTTTTTTAGCAATTCCTATTAACTTTGTCTAACACATCAAATCATCACCACTGGTTGCTAGCACTTCCCCGGCTACAGACCAGCAGCTATGAGACAACAGCCAAGCTATCGTTCACTGCAAGTCACCTTGAGAAAGCTACCTACTCTCAGACAGAAATTCGCATTACTTCCTTGGAAGTAAGGCTGATGACTTGAGGAAGCTGAAAAGGCTGCAGACAGAAGCTTTTCTAAGCAGCCAAACCAGTAAGACCTGATGGTTCCTGTAATCCTAAATTCCTCTGTATGGATGGATTCCACAGTGTCTAACATGGTTCAGCTCACACTGCAGTCTTTCCCCTAGGAAAGATATTTGTGTGTCTCGCTCCTCTACTCAGCCACCTGTTTTGGTTCAAATTGTAAGCATTTAATACCTGTGAGACCTCTACATGTCTGTCAAATGTAGTCAACATTGGCTGACAGGCTCAGAAGTTACAGGGGAGGGATCACAGAGAGATACACAGATAACGTGATCACACAGGCATCTTTTCCTTAGCTTCATCTAAAAGGACAGGGTGGGCGCCAGTCCTGATAGTCATTGAGCTGAAGGGACAAAGCAGATTAGGATCCATTTCCTCTCTGCTAGAAACAGGGAATATTAGAGAGCAAAACTGATGGTGCTACTAGTAGGGCCAAGTTTAATGTCTGTTCTGAAAAAAAGATCTAGGTAGCAAATTAACAACAGCAACTATTCTCTGATGTTGGCTGGTGACATTAAGATGCAAACATCCAACTGACTCTCAGCTCTCAACGCAGCTGAGGGAGCAGGGAGCCCAGTCCAGAGATAACTGAGCACTGTCAATCAGCCCCAAGGATATTGATCAGCACACTGTGAGCATGGATGCCACTCACTCCTCGTTAGGGGTCTGTGGGTGCCAGCAGACTCTAACTGTCCTGACCTGCCTCATCTGGGCCCCCACCCACACACTCATTGGTCTGGGAGCTGCATTTAAGGCCAGACCTTGTTCCTTGCCTAAGCCTTGTGCCCTGAGCCTGACTTCCTTGCTGGGTTGGCTGCCTTATCACTCTGGTCCTGTCTGGTGACCTGGACTGCTGGCTGACCCTGCTCAACATCACCGGACCTGTGCTGCCTTTCTTGCTCAGGTACTGTGGGGACTGCACCCTTGTTAGTGCAAAGAGTATCCAGAAGCTGTTGTCTCAGAAAGCTTGAAGCCTGAAGAGGTGAGGGAAGGAGAAACAAAAGGGTAGAAAATGTGCAGAGAGCATGGATTTTCATTTGCATTCCCAGTTCTCCTGTGGTTGGGGGCAGTGATGAAGGGAAGGAGTGAGAAGAATCAAAATGTGGAGTGGACAAAGGAAAAAATTATTACAGGGGCAAGTAAGGGACACTGCAGGGGAGAAACTGAGGCAGGATGAGGAGAAGAGGCCAGGACCTCAGAGGTGAGCTTCCCGCAGCCCAGAGAGAGAGAGGGATGCTAATGAGTCAGGTGCATCTTCTGTGAAAGACCTGATCATGGGCAGCTCAAAGCATTGCTACGCAAGCTGAACTGCAGCAGTATGTTAGCTCTCAGGTTTTTGTTTGGTATTGCAGGGCAGAACAAGCCTTGATGGCCAGTCCCTATCTCCCATCACCACATGCCCCTACCTCTAGGGAGGAAGCAGATGGAGACCCTAGTGCTGAAGGTTTCTGCTTTCGCCTTAATTTCCCTTCTACTATGGAAAATCAGTAGTGGAAAAAACCTCCTCCCACCTTTCAAAGTGCCTCCCAAGGAGAGGCAAGGGACAATTAACCACTGGTGAGAAAGACGTAAAATAAATTAAGAAGTAAAAAAGACTCGGTGTAGAGCTGTGACTACAGCCAGGTCTCCATCCCAGCAGATAAGTACATCCTTCATGAACTTGCCTCTCAGCCACAACTACAACTCTACCCAGTCCTCGGAGGCCTTCTCCTGCCCTTACCTTACGTGCAAGAACTACTTGTCTGCCAAGTGACCTCCCCAGCTGCTCAGCAACAGGAACATTGGATGATGCTTAACCACATTTGGGAAAACTGAAGCTGCGGCCATAGTGGTGGCTGCAGATTAATGTTCATGGAGCTGAAACCCATGTTTGGTCTGCACCATTTGAAAAAGTGCATGTGCAGTGCCTTACTGGAGAGCAGGGCAATACACCTGGGTAACTATGACACAACACACGTGCAAGGGCATGAAGATGCCCTCCTGCATCTCTGATAGAGACAGGATCTCTCCTGAGCTGGATACATCTGCAAAATGGCTTCTGGACATTGCTGCCACCAGAAAAGGAGGGGAAAAAAATCTAAATAGTATCAAAACCTATAATCTCAAGTAAAAGAGCTACTCTGTAAATTAAGTTTAGGAAAATTAGGTTGTGAAAGAAGAAATTAAGGATGCATTTTTATAGTGCACTCTGCTTTCTACTTGAGGTGGCTGAGAGTGGGAGTGAGTCAGGACAGCCAGACATCTCGTTAGGAAGTGAATTAATGATGTGAATGTTTCTCTCGCTCTCTGGTGAAGTGGATGGCGTGAGCAATGCCACAGATAATCTGGAGAGCAGGGCCCTGCTGCATCTCCCCACGCAGCAGTAATGACTGATTTTGCCACCTCAGTGAGGAATTCGGAGAGGAAGAGTTCTGCCCTCAGCTCCTTCTACAGCAGATGAAGATGAACGCTGGTGGCAGGGGACCGAGGAGGGTCAGGCAGTCCCTGGTAGAGAGGCTCTCTGTGAGACACCACGTCAGGCTGGAAGCCTTCCCCATTTCTAAAATTGTCAGACTTGCACCCCAGTTCCTCCCCTCCAAGGCCAGGTTAAATGCTTCCTAATCACAGTAAATGGGATTAATCCAGGCCACATGCATCTCCAACTGTCACTGTTAGTGCCCTGCACTATGCTATTTTTTTATCTTTCCCTTCCCCTGAAGCAGCCTTTCTACTGTTGACTGAGCACAAAGAGAGGCTCATGCCCACCAGTATTCTACCCCTCCCCGTATACAGTAAGATCCAGACTGGGGGCATCACTGTGGGCTCATGGTGCCCTGAACTCAAATACCAGGTTCAGCCAGGGTGCAGGCTGGCTGTACACTGCCTGTGGCTCATATCAGGACTCGTCACTGTGACTTGCTTCTAGCCACTGATTTTGGGGGAACCCAGAGTACCTGGCCGTAGTGACTGTCTTCTAAGAACATCCAATAAATGGCAGAGTTGTTCCTTAGTTTTTGAGACAAAGTAGCTTGCCTGGCTAGCAGATCAGGTACAGTTAATCTAAGCTGGCATGCAGGTAACCCATACAGGGCACGTTGCAGGGACACGTACAAAGGCCTGGTCGATGTCCTTCCTGATATCCGCCACTATCTGGGCATTGTCGCCACGGGCCAAGACTGCGTCCAAGGAATGCTGTTGGATGGGCTCCAGCAGGCGAGCTGGGTGCCCAAGCCGCAGGATGCGGGCTTTGTAGCCAGCCAGCCTTTCCACCAGATTATCCACAGCAACATTGGAAGGGGCACAGCACAGGACCTGCACGGGGGGAAACCAAGTGCTTGTTACTGCGGGACAGCAAAACGCTGGAGCAACAGTGTCTGAGCAGGAGGACACTCAGCAGAGAGGGAGACCAACACGCACCTATTGGGAATAAACCACTGACATCTCCACAGCCTTCAGACACCGAAGGCAATTCTCACCTTGCTTTGAAGCACTAGCACAGGATCTTCAATAAATAGCAAACCTGAGCTTTGAAGCTTCTGGTAGCACCTAATTTCAGCTGACCGGCAAAACTCCCTGGCCCTGGCAAGCCAAGCCAGACTCTGCAGTGTAGCACAGCTGCTGTTGGATCTGCTCCAGCTGCCATGAAGCCCAATGAATTTGCAAAATAAGCCAAGGTGATTGCTGTCACTACAGTCCTGCCATTGATACTCACTTTCAGGCCTCGCTGTACAGCTTGCAAGATGATCTCTACTAGCGTTGTAGTCTTCCCTGTGCCAGGTGGTCCATGGACGATGGCAAGCTCCCTCTGTGCCAGTGCGAAGGAGACAGCCTCCCTCTGCGATGCGTCCAGCGAGTCATTGTAAAGCTTTAGAGGCTCTGGGGAGACAGCAGGAGATTCACTTGGACCTCAGACCTAACTTGGGTGCTTGCTGAGAAGCACAAATCCATGACTACAAATAAAAAGCTCTCAGTAGCTGGCCCAAATCAATTTGATAATGAGAATAACCTTCTTGGGGAGGAAAGTACACTCTGTACCACCTAGGTGGCTAAAAGAGCACAGAGTGGTAAATGTAAGGCTTGTTATGCTTTCAAAATGAACAGGCTACTCATCCTGCATCTGGCTCTTCCCCCTTCTCTTTTCTACCCTGCTATATTTCAGGGAGAGCAAGCATGCAGTTGTGAACACAGCTAGTCTATACTGACACTTTTCAGCATTTAAAGAGGCATTTACTGGCCATAACATCAAACATTTAGGATCTCCTGGATGTGGAGGCTGCTCTGGGTTTATATTAAAGGTGAGCCAGCATATTTAGTAAATTCTCAATAAAAAGAGGGGTGGAAGTAGCTGATATTGCAAATGAATTGCTCCTGCTGCAGTTCAACCCAACACAGTGCTAGTGAAAAAGCAGCAGAAAGAACTACAGTGCCTGTGAGCAGAAAAGAGCAGTCCTGTATCAGTCAGCAACAACTGAAAAGGAAGGCAGGAAAAAGATATAAGCCATCAATATAAATGATGAAAACTAAAATTAGTTTGGGCTTCAATGATCAGAAGGGAAAAAAGGGAAAAGAATATGCAAACTGCATTGCAAGAGAATTGGTTTCACTGCAGAAGCCCAAATTCTCACAAGATGCTTTTTACCTCCTGGATTTATCTAATTTAAACCCATATTTATTATCATCCCTCATAATCCTGCTGCTAATCTCCTGTTTCATTATGGAAGTTAATTACACCAGAGACGATGACTCATTACATCAAGGTTTACTGAAAATAATGTTCCCACGAAAGTTATATAAGACACATCTCTGGGCATCGTTCCCTGCTGTGCTTTATCACTATCTCTGCACTAAGGGCTTGATTAAAAGCATGAAAGTTTCTTCTGGTTTTAGGCAGGTTAACTTGTGCGCAACTCCCATATAACCTCTAGCACTGACTTTTGAAGCAGCACAACTAGATGAGGTGTCTGGGTTAAACAAATAACATTTGTTAAAAAGATCCTTGGCGAAGAAGGGAGAAACGGGACTAATGGTACTTTTTCCTGTTAACCTGCCTCTTGCTTCATACATAACTTTTGAGTTAGTGTGCTAATGACTAAGAGAAGACCAGGAAGCATCCCATGGGCCAGGAAA
This sequence comes from Phaethon aethereus, assembly GCF_964289735.1. Classification (NCBI taxonomy): domain Eukaryota; kingdom Metazoa; phylum Chordata; class Aves; order Phaethontiformes; family Phaethontidae; genus Phaethon; species Phaethon aethereus. The sequence goes on along the minus strand of NC_138579.1, from coordinate 71,553,902 downwards.
AAGAAAGAATAGCTCAAAAACTGAAAGGCATTTCCCACAATGAGGAACAGCTGGGATGTAGGAGTCATTGATATTTCCTTGCTCAAGGAATGAGCTCAGAAACTGGCTTCTCCACATGCATGCAAGTCTTCTTCCCTTTTAATCACATGCTGCCAAAAGTTGCTGTGTGGGCAGGCTGGGAAACATGCCTCTTTTCTGGGCCGGGCACATTAGTGATGAGGAGGACCGAGCCTTTTAAGGGATGCTGTGGCTCCTCTAAACCCTTTTCCATCCACTAGCTCACCTGAAGAAATGCAGTTTATCCACTCCAGCAAGGCTGACCTAAGAGCTTTTTGTAAGCAATCTGTTTAAGATTTGCACAGATGCTCACAGAAGACACCCATTAGCCCAGTTCTAGCCCTGCTTTGCCCAAGGCTGTCCATCACAGACTATGGAGAGGATGAATGTAAACCTGCATCCTTGGGCCTGGCAGGGATGGGTCTTGCTGGTGGTCAGGTAATTCAGCCCCTGATGTACAACATGGTTTAGGACTGTAGCACTGGAAAAAATAAAAAATCACTTTGGCCATTAAGGTTGGTCTTCCAACAACATTTTCAGGAACCAAGACACTTTTCTGCACAGTACCAGCAGTTCAGGTGAAGAAGTGGGTTGGAGAGTGATATATTCAAGTCCAGGAAAGGGGTCTTTGCACCAAACACAGATGGGAACAGTCCCTCCTGGGAGGAGGAGCTCAAGCTTTCTAGAGCTGGAGGACTCTCACTTCTCAATGTACCTTCCAAAGTATACTCCTCACTGTCAGTGTGTACTGGTACCAAGAGCAAACCAGACCCCATGACCAGCTCTTCTACAGTACAACCTAACTGCAGCCAAACACTGTTGGGCAAAACCCAGGTGGGTAATTAAGCCTGAAACAAGGAACTCTCCCTGTGAAGTATTTGGCAGCTGAGTTGTCCGGACTGCTTAGTTTTCCCCATAAATCTCAAGAGCCTCTTCATGGCCTCTGTGATGACAGGAGGTATCACACGGCAGAGGGACAAGGAGCATTTACGATTTTTGCAAGAGACTTGTCACATGCACTGGACTCGTGCCAAGAAGCCAAGGAAGTTTTGCTAGGAACCCCTGGTGCTTCCCCAGTGCTCTGCTTGCTGGGTTGGCTTTTACTGGTGACATCCCTGCCTTTTAACTAGGCTTTTGTTCTTCCTCCTTTCTCTCTTCAGTAAATAGCAAACCTGAGCTTTGAAGCTTCTGGTAGCACCAGAATCAGATAGAAGGCATGCCTTTTGCACTCCGTGTGACCAGTGTCTGGGCACAGAGATGAACGCCCTTCTTTTAGAGCAGGACCACAGGAGAGAGCTGGTAGCTACTAGTGATCTGCACAGGGTTATGCCTACAGTAAGACATAACCTTGAAGGAAAAGGGAATGTGTCCACCCAGCAAGCAGAGCAACGCTGGCCTCTGCTGGTGAGCAAAGCCTCTCTATACATCCTCCACAATGTACAGGTACGTGGGTCCCTGCCTATACGCTGTGAGACAGCAGCTATGAGCAGGGAAGAACTTCTTGTAGGAGGTTTCTGGTGTGAAAGACACATCCCTGTGTCCTAAGGTGTACGGGACACCTGGGGAACTGCATGTACCATCATATAAGCATAAGAGACAGGATTTATCCAGCCAGCTGCTGAGTGCCCTCCCCTTCAACTCAGTGGAGGCTGGCAGTTCAAGGCACCTTGCAGGACCTAGTTAAAGTCATTATTATTTAATTCCTGGCTAGTATAACATCTTTCTAGCTGGGGAGAAAGGACCTATAAATTGAGAAGGTAAACAGAAGGCCTTTCCACCCTGCCAGAGCATTTTGCTGTTCTCAGGTGATATGCTGCCTTCTCATATTGCATCTCCTCTGCCTGATTGAAGTGGCTGAATGTTTCTATTGATCAATATTCTCAGTGCTGGGAGGATGTAAAATTCATCTCTCTGCTTAGTTTGGCACATCTGAGCAATTTGGTGAAAAGGAATTCTTTTTTTTCATTAGAGAGGCAGTTCTGCTACCACAAGGGAAAAGGCAGAGTTGAAGCTGCTAAGAAAGTTAGTTCATTAAGATTTAATTATTTTATCTAATATAAAAAACCTGAGTACACCAGGTCCCTTGTGTTCCCTTGCAGGGGAACGGGAACGTGTATGTGGAAGAGGCAAACCACTGTGGACAACCAAATACAGTAATCAAAGCAAGAGAAAAGCTGCAACAGCAAGCACAGAGTGCAAGGAGCTGTGGTGGGGAGGGAACCGAGCAGAATCCTGGCCCGCGAGGACCCAGGCAGGGATGGATGGCGTCACCTGTGGCATGCTGCTGAGTGGTGAGAGGAGAGACCGGAGCTCTCTACGTGGCTTAGGTACAGACTGCTGGCCCGATCCTGCTAGGCAGCTTAATCCACCCTCTGCCTTCATGCCCTGATTTTTGCAGCCCAGATGATATTTCCCTTCTGTCAGGGGATAATGCTCATTAGCAGTTGCCGAGCACTTGGATATTCTGCTGATCAGAGGCTTTGGTTTCCCCATGGTTTCCCTGAAAGCGTAAGCTGTGTAATTTCATCTTTCATTTTTCCAAAGACTCAGATCAAAAAAGTAGAATCCCCTTTTACTCAGATCTTAAATGCAATTTTTTGACAGCTGTTGGTAAAACCAAGTTGTGAGGTTTTACGTATTTGATGAAACCAAAGCAGCCTGCATATCTCCAACTTGACTGAATACAACTGGAAGGCTGTAAAAATAAAAATACAAGTGTTCCCATGCTGTTTCAAACCACAGTGGTTCCACAGTCACTTAATTCCCATGAAGGCAGAGTTATTGGATTTTCAATATAGAAGCAGCGCTGGCAGTTTCTGACCTTTGAAGTTTATGGATGGGATTGGGGCAGGAAGCAAACAAGAAATGCCTCATCAACTAAATTGAATGTGTGCAAACAAATTCCTCCATTACAAATCCCACCTGTTTTATGCCAGAATTCAGCTTTACTTGGCACACACTGAGAAAAGCGAGCATTAGCTAGCTGATTAGTCTCTCTTCCAGTGATGACAAGGGTCTTTACATGAGCTAAGTGTGCCCAGTGACCCATAAACCAGTATGAAAAGTAAGCATTCAATGTTGCCAGTTGCAGCACCACTTATTACTCTCATTCAATACTCAGGCCTTTCCTGGAGCAAAGCAAGCTGTGTGTCTGGTGTGGATAAAAACTTCACAAAGATCAGAGTTATCTGTGTTCCCACGGGCAATTTCAAAGAATGGGTCTTGAACTGAGAGACCACAAGCACGCTCGTCAGCTGGTCAGCCCTAGAGGCAGGACTTGGAGGACTGGAAGTGGCGTAATGGCAGCACAGTGTGGGAAATGCCTGCACAGTCATTGCTTAGGGCTCTGCCTCTTCGCCTCTGTCAGATGGGACATCTGAAGAGGTGAGCATCCTCCTGACGGGGCAGGGACAGAGTGCAGAGCCCTTCTCTGTGGGTAGGGAACTTCAGGCTTCGCTGATTGTTCTTCAGACTGAAGATTTCCACACTCCATTTCCCCACAATAACTTTCTGTATCTTTGCTTAAAACCTGCATGACAGCAGCAAGATCATCTGTTCTCACCAGACCACCCAAGTGCTCATCACTTCGTTTCACATAGTAAGGCAGACTAAAACCAGTAGCAGTCTCAGTGCATGTGCTTGGCTGTGAAGGGCCAGGGGCTCTGAACCTAAGGGTGTGGAAAATTTCTCTAGAAAGATCAGTTCACGACCTGCCATCAGTCTGGTATAAAATCTTATAAAGAAGTATCCTTACTTGTTTCATTGAATGTGCTCGGATCAGAAGAAAAGAAGAGGACATTGATCAGATCAGAGGCTGGACCACCGTGATACTGCTTTAGTGCATTTAAAGCTCTGTCAAAGAAGAAAATAGCCAGGTTACATGCACAGCATGAATTCCTTCAGAGATTCCTACGCACCTTAGGGCCCAGTGACAGAAGACTCTGGGCTCAGAGTCAACTCTTCCAAAGCGGAATATTACTCCACAACAGACTAATTCTATCTAATTGCTGCATCCCCCAACCCTCATGCAGGTGTCCCTTACGCTGGTCAGACTTCCACTCTCTACTATTACTCCAGTTTGATACAGTCAGACCCTGTGCCGAGCCTTTTCAGCACATTAATTCAGCAAAGAGCTATTAGCTTCTACATAGAATCCAATGAGTACCAGAGGTAATACAACACGGGACCAAAATATGTAGCTCAGTGTGGGATGAGGGGTGGAAAAGGCAGAGGGGAGAGCAGGACCATACCAGCCAGCAAGTAGATAAATTTATGCTGTTGTAAGGCTGTAGCATAACATGCCCAACTGAGTTATCTCAGCATGGGTTCCCTCAGTAGTTAGCAGAAAAAGAAAGGCACGTCCAAAAGGAGGATATCTCCCCTAAGCTGCTATAGGTGTAAGAGGAATAAGACAGGAAAGGAGAGAAACCAAGCCTAGTGAAGTACATTGAGATCTGTCTCAGAAGAGCTTTTCCAGAATAAACTTGGCAATTTTCAGTTGGCTCTTGCACTCCTGAGCAGAGTGACTGTAGATGAACTGCAGCCCCGAGGCCCTTACTTTTTCAGCCTGTTGTAGGTGACATCATTGGCTAACTTCAGCAGGCGGTAAGAACTCTCTCGGTCCAAGCTCAGCATGCCATCTCGAGATTCCTCAAAGGCAACAGTCACTGCCTTGGAGGTGACACGTGTTACAATGCCGGTGGAGAGCGGTTCACCCTGGCCAGCTGAATCGTAGAGGCCCACAACATCCCCTGCAAAAACAAGTTTGAAGAGAGCACGTGAAGCAGGGCAAACGTTTTGAAAAGAAGCTCTTTTGGGGAGATCAGCAACCAAGCATGGCCCAATGCAGACAGCAGGACCACCTACACCAACCACAGCTCTAGCATCGTGTTTCCCAGCAAGGTCAGAATTTGTGTCAAGCCCATAATGAAGGAGAATATCCTTCTCTTAGCTGCCACAGCAAGAGGGAGCAAAAGGACCATTAGTAGTGAGAAGACACAAGACAGCAACAAACCAGCTGCCTTCTGACCTCCACACACCACAGGCCTTGGGGTGGAGATCAGCAGTGCTCCCCATAGCCAGAGCTGCTCAGAAAGCCAAAATGCTTTCACACAGACCTTGGGAGAATCTGACTTCTCTGAACTCTCAGACAAACTGTTTTATATCCATTTTATTTTTTAATAATAGCCAAGGAGTCTGCATGGCAATATGGGCCTCCCAGATGATTGCTATATTCCAGTCAGTAGAAATAAGACAGACCAGATATTTTTAAGGGCTCGCTACAGCTTTTCACAGTCACTGTAAGATGATGAAAGGGAGTTGAATTACACAGCGTAATGGTGAAATGGAGATTTTGAGCAGGATGTTTGACTCTGTGTAACTTAGCCGGGCCTCACATTCATTGAGGATTAAATTTCAGATATACAAACTATGGGAAGTTTTCCTCCGTAAGGTGCATCAGCTCTTACATTAAAATGCTTGCATCCCAGGAATAATTTACTGCTACAGCAATGTTATTTCTCTTTGAAGAGCACTGGCAGATGCTCTCAAGGCTGACACCTCAATCTGCACTGAGTCATTTTAATTTCAAAGGTCAGCAGCTTGGAGTCCTGGGTGACAAAGAATGCATCAACAAACTGAACTTCAACACTCTTCAAAATAGTACCACTCTGCAACCAGGGTCAGAAACAGTCCCCATGGTGCACCTGCTTAGCAAGCTCAATGATCTAGCAAACTAAACCAAGAAAATAACTAAACTAAATGAGAAAATTATCTGGTGCAGCCAGCTTCTCTCTTGCGGACCAGTTTTGGAGAGTGGAAGGCAATACCCTCATTGCCTAAGGAAAAGAGAAGAAGGGTCTCTGAAGGGAAAAAATAGAGGGTATACTGCAGACTCATTTGGAACTACCATACAGTCAAACCCACGCTCTTCCGAGGGGTAAGCCTGCACAGCTGGTTACAGCATGGCAGACAGCATCCTCGCCTTCCTCAGATACCAGCAACAGAGGCAACAGCTCAGCTCTGACGCTCCTGGTCACGTTTTCATGGAAGTGATGGCAGAGGGTGAGACACAAGTGAAAAGGGCACTGGCTGATGTGCTGCTGAGTCTGTATTTCTCTACTACCTTTATTTCCAATAGAAATCCAGGCGTGTCAACTGATGACGGTACATACTTCTTCCTTGCAAAAAACAACAGTACAGGGAAGGGAGGAAATATGGCAACTCGGGAAGAAAAAGGAAAATCCACTTTCCATTTTGCAGTTAAAGTGTAAGTGATAAAAGCTCCTTACTGCAAGACAAGCATGAACACTTTGGCTTGTACAAAGAATGCCACAAAATCTTTAATGACAAGAGACCAGGGCTTTGTTTTTATTGATTCAGAAGGAGGAAAGCCAGCACTTTAATCACTGGCACTATTTTCTGGTGCAACATACATGTCTCTAACAAGCTGAGCGAAAAAGAGGCTGTTTTTCTCTAGTCTCATTCTGTAGCCATAACATTTTCTCCTTTCCTTTTTTCCATCAGTTGCTCAGTCATTACAAATATCACCTTAGAAAGATGTTAGGAAGAAGACACTGGTCATCTCTTCCTTTACCTACTTTGCACTAACAGGAATATCACATACCAGGCCCGAAACTGTTGTAGGGCAGCTCAGCATCTGAATCATATTTTCTAGGCTGAAACGTCACGAGCAGCCGTCCGTAGAGGCCGGTTCTCTGGTTGGCAGCTTGGAGTTTTAGCAAGCAGACGCCTCTGCGCTGCAGTTCCTTCAGGGAGATGCTTTCCTGCCATGTCCTGAAAACCACACACAGGCGTGAAAACCATTTGCTGGACTGAAGCTCAGATTCAAAGCTTCAGAAGACAAAACAGGAAAAAAAAAGGGAGGAGATGGAAAAGAAAGGGAAGGATGCTGGCAAAAGAGACATCAGGTTGTTGAAGTGTTGGCTTATGCAATCGCTTTGTAGTGATGTTAAATAGACTGGCTTCCACAGGCTTATTTTGAGAAATGGGGCAATGCTCACAGAGCCTGGAGAAGAGGTAACATCTGTTTCTGTGTACTTTCCCCTCTCCTGTCTGCGTGTGAAAAGGAAGGACTTACCCAGTTACCCACATCCCATGACCGCGGAGAGAATAACCTGAGTTTTCTCCTATCAGATATAAGCACTAAAATGGAAGCTTTGCTATTTTTTATGTGAAGTTGTGCTAACCTCCAACAAACACCACACATGCAGCTGCAGAAGGAAGAGGAGCGGGCATCCGGCAGAGACTTGCAGGCTACAGTGACTATGGCACAAAATACAGCCAGTAGCTTTGCAGACTGCTGTCCTTTGGGGCCAAAGTCTGCTGCAGCAGCTGTGCTTGCTCCACAGTCTCACTTGGGGGATATGTGTCTATATTTTTGTATAGATAAAAAAAAAAAAAAGAAAATTCCCCAGGTTTATTCTCCTTAGTCCCCCAGTTTGGCTTGTGTCCTGCAGGTTGGTTTGCAGGGAGCTGAAGTGTCAGGAAACTTCAGGCAGCCGTGGGATGGCCTCATCCTGCCTCCTGGCAGCCCCCGTCCTCGGGGCTGGGTAAGGCCAGGCCTCACTGGCACCAGAAGTGGGGGTGTCTGTGCCCTGACATGGCCCCACACAACACAGGGGGGAACCTGGTGATGCCTCCACCCTTCCTGGCACCACGAGTCCAGGTGAGTCAGGTAGGATTTGGTTCCAGCCTGAGCCCCAGGGTTGGAGGGCAAAGCTGGGTGGGGGCTGCAGGGGCCCAGCACCCCCGGGGTCTGGGGGAGGGGAAGGGGGGCCCCAAGGTGTTGCTGACGTGTGCTTGATCCCATAGGCTCAGCAAGCCCTAAAGGGTGAGTCTAAGGGGGGTTCCTACTGGGGTGAGCTGATCCTATAGCAGCAAGTCCAGCAGGGTTTCCCATAAATTGAAGCAGGCTCTATCGGTTGGGTTTCCTATTGGGATGTGCTGGTTATATAGGAGTGAGTGCAGCAGCATTTCCTATAGGTGACAGGAGGTCCTATAGGAGTGAGTCAGCAGGGTTTTTTATAGGTGACAGCAAGTCCTTTAGAGGTATGTCTGTCAGGCTTTCCCATAGGTGACAGCAGGCCCCGCCAGGACCGGTGCGTCAGGGCTGCTATAGGTGACAGCAGGCTCTATAGGGGCGAGTCGGCGACGCTTCCCACTACGGACGGCCCGGCCCGGCCCGGCCCGGCCCGGCCCGGCCGGCGGTACCTGCTCTCGGCGAGCTCGGCCTCCCGCTCCTCCCGCAGCAGCTCCAGGTGCCGCGCCGCCGCCTCCACCGCCATCGCCCCGCCCCTTCGCCCCGCCGCGCACTTCCGCTTCCGGGGCGGGGGTCGGGGTCACCGCCATGGCGGCGCCGGCGGCCTGGCGGCGGGCGGCAGGTGAGACGGGCCGGGCGGAGCCGAGCCGAGCTCCGGTCCAGCTGGGGGAGGGAAGGAGGGAGCCGGCCGGCGGGGTAGGGTCTCCACCGCCGGCAGTTTGAACGGCGCGGCCCGGCACTTCCGCGGCCTCCCCATGGGGCTGGGCCGGGGGCTCCGACCCCTCCGCGGGCCCAGCGAGCCCCCGCCGCCTCCCCACCCAGGGCAGGTGCCCCGGCCGGTTCGTGGCCCTGGTTTATCCACGCCACGTGCCTAGTGGGTGAGCCCCGGAGCCCTCCCCGTGGGGGAAACCGCAAAGGTGAGAGGGACACGAGAGGAGCGACTCGGGTCTTTGCCAGCAGCAGCCCTGGAGCAGGCAGAAAGCTTGGGGGCAGGGCTGAGAAAACGTTTACAAAAAGGAGAATCAACTTTACACGTTTTTTCTAGCTTGGTGTGAACCTCTCGGCAAAATCCAGGGAATGGGGGGTGTGCAGGGACTCATCAGCCTCCAGTTTCCTTGCTGGGCTTGGAAGCTGGCCAGGTGTTTGTCGTGAGAGCAGAGGAGGGGTCTCGGGGACCCTGGCTTCACTTCTGGGTTTGGTTTCTGTGTTGTGTGAGTGTGACCTTGGTGAGCTGCAGCTTCAGCAAGTGAGGTGGGTTAAGTATGTTTGGTTTTAAGAGGTCTTTCCAGTCCCTTGTATTGGTCGTGCTTTGGCTGGTGGGTGAAAAAGCTAGCGTTCCTGCAAAGAAGCTGTGTATACTCTGTCTTTTAATCACACAAATTGTTCCAGAAAGAATATTGTTATCGCTGAAATAACATGGGGATAAATCCCTGAGCATGCTTTTTTAGGCCTTCATCTCTTTCTGCTAATTAACCGTGTGTGGTGGCCCAACTCCTTTCCAAAAAGGCTACATTCAAAGTGTAATTTACGTTGTAGTAAACCACTTATTCTTTGAATAGTTGTGTATTGGAACGGTAACAGGACTTCACTCTTTCGGTGAACATTAGCTGTGAAAAGCATGAATAAATTTTTCTCATTACCATGTTCTGTTGTTGTTACTTGTTTAGCTACGTAGCTTCTGCACTCCTCGTGTCTAGAAGGAAAACGCATGTTTGGGATGATGAAAACCCAGACACAGGCATGTTAAAACCAAGTCTGCTGAACCTGCACAGCTCTTTGAGTTCACTGTGTTTCACTTGGCATTGTGGTGTCTGCTTGGGAGCTACAGGGCCAGTGCGTTACTGGAAATATGCAGTAGTATTATTTCCTTCTCTCTTTTTGGAGTGGAAACTTTGTAAGATTTAGTAGAAGTTGCTGAGAGTCACCTGGTAAATGCCATGTAATAGCTCCCCTCCCCTTTTCGGAGGGCCCAGAGGGCTGGAAAGGATCCTTCTAGCAGCATCAGTTAGTGCTCAGAATTAAGAGAGTGCACCACAGTGTTCTTCAGACCACCTGTTCCTCCCCTCTGCCCTTCAGTCATGGTGTTTTCCAAAGAGGTGGGATGCTCCGAGTGTAGCCACATTGAATTGCTCCATCTAGCTGGAAGTGTCACTTGAAATAAGTGTGTTTGCAGCGAGAGGCATTTCTCATGCTCTCTTGCAATGCTGCACACAACTGATGGGTCATTTCTCTTACCGTGTATCTTGTTTTGCTTCCCCCTCTATCTTTGCCTATCATGATAAAACGGAACAAAGCTTTTACAGGCAGAAAAGTGGTACACAAAGCTGACCAGCACTGTGACACTTCAGCATTGCAGTAACACTGCCTCGCCAGGGACTAAAAGCCCAGCAGCTGCTGCTTGTTTTTAATTCTTTTCCCCTTCTCTCCCTTTCAGCCACCTTGCTTTCACCTGCGGTTCGACACCAGAGTACCCAGAGCACGTCACTGCAGCAAGGGTAACGTCAAGTGACTTTCTGCTTTGCTTTTTGCCCCTTGAAATGTTGACCTTCCTTGGTGGGGGTGGGGAGGGCAGCTTGTTTTTCCTTTGGAAAGGAGATTTGTCTGACCCCTTTGTCGTTGCTTCCCAGTAAGTTTTGGACTCTCTGCCTGCCTTCAGTCACCTTTGCCAGAAAGATGCTTCTGTTGATTTGTGAAATTAAGCAGTGGAGCCTAGAGACAGATAATTAGATCCTCCACTGAGAAAAGGGACACAGTGTGTGCTCAGCCCATAGTAGACAGCAGAGAAGCCACACAAGTCATGACATTGAAATGCCTCAACGGCAGAAGGGGCTTCAGGTGCCACTCATCTTTTTAGGTACAGGTAGGGTGCTCCTCAGGCAAGGTTCATCTCCTGCCTGGAGTCTCCAATATCTGATAAATACTGAACTTGCACTGCAGTCTTCACGAAGTGCGGTTAACAGCCCAAGCGCTACAGGACACCAAGCCAGGAAACCTCAGGCTTTATTTGTCTCAACACTTTGAGAGCTGCTTGTTTGTGTCTTTATTTTGTTTCCTCTGCTGGGATCTCACACAGAGGTACCCGGACAGAGCTGCAGGCTGTGCTGCTGCTTGCTTTAACCAGGAGGGGACACTGCAGAAAGAGAACTGTGAGCAGCATCAGGGAAAAATGGCAAGATGTGCTCATTCCTGCAGCGCTGCTGATGGGTGCAGGGAGGTGGCCTCTTCCCGCTGGCCCGCAAGCATTTGGGAACACAGTTTGGATCTCTGCCTCTGTGACACAGCGCCCGACTATTACTAAACCCCGCAGCAGACCCATGAAGCCTTGGTGCTTGTCGTTATATACTTGCTCACCAGTGCTTTGAGCTTCTGTTAAATTAAAGCCCTTTCAGAGGCATTGCTGGGCATTACAAAGTCAAACGCAACTGCTGTTGGTGTTCATTTTGCCTTCTTTCACTAGCATCTAATGTTTTTTCCTGAATATTTTATTGCAGTTTGTGCATCCTGTGTTATTTATAGAAAGTATGAATTTCAGCACACAGGAGATTCTGAACTTCCCATTTGTGATGGAGACGGTATTTTCTGAGCAGCACCTTTCTCTTCAAATTTCAGAAACCGATACTTTTCTGGTCATCTTGCCGAGATCCAGAGTGAATTTCCCTCCTCTTTAAATCTTAGACTGTCTTCGTGGTATCATAGATTCCTGCTTAACAAGGAGCTATAATCTGACACCTTTTGGTCATGTGTCTCTGAGGAAAGGCATTTGGCACCTCTCAGGATAATCTCTGAATGCTGCAGGATGGACTTGTGCCTCCTTTCCCTGCCCCCTGAAGCGTGTACCACAGTTCTGATGAAAGCACGGCATGTGCAAGGTACTGTCCCTGGTTAGAGCAGTGCTTTTTTCTCCAGTTCTTTGGGAACAAATCAATAGTTTTTGTAGCTGGCTTTTAATGCAGTGATGTAGACAGCTGCCTCTGGTCCTCCTTGTTGTTGCTCCTTGTCCTAGAGATCTTGAAAAACAGCTAATTATAAGTAAATAGCATTCGCATTTTTTCCGCTCAAACTCACACTGTGAGTTTCGCGTAGTTTCATTTTTGAATTAACACCCTGTGGCACATTTGAGCAGCGTTAATTGTTGTTCAGCTCTGATGTTTTAAATGGGGTTCTCGTGATTTAGTGCTGTCTGCGCCGCTGTCAAGAAAAGCAGTGTGTGCATGCAGATACCTGCGCTACTGACTGTACAGGGCTTGAGGCATCAGGAATTAGTTCAGTTTTGAGGCAAAGGATCCCTCCCAGTGATAATCTTGAGAAAAGCAGGAAGAGTCCACTACAACAGCTGATGAGAACATGTTTCAAGCTGAAGTGCCCCTGGCAGTTTTCAGTCTTTCGTTCTGTATCCATACTGTTGCCTTCAGGCCCCCAGTTTATTCACTAAACGGAAGGTATTGCCTGTTGTGACAGCCTTATACCATTTTCAGTAAGTAAGAGAGCAGTATCTAAGTAGAGAAAGTAGAGCAGGCTTCAGGTACGATGTCTTCTGCATAGAACTTGTCATTCAGGTGTTGGTGCAGTTTGAGCTGTCGTTGCTCCCATGATTGTGTCGGTGCTGAATGATCCTAAAGGGACGTGTCTGTCGTGCTCAGGAGTCCCCCGGGCTGGTCACCAGGAAGGTCTGCAGGGACTGATGCAATGTCTTGAAATGGAGAGGCTCTTGTCTCAGCGGTACAGTTGCAGAGTGTTTGAAAAGAGGTGTTATTAAAGCGATTCTCTATCACAACAGTGGAAGCTACCCTTTCAAGAAGAATAAGGATTTAATTTGCACCTTTTAGCAAAATATCTTGGTATTCAAAATCATCATGAGGAATGATGCTTGTGCTTGGCTGGCTGGATGTGGGACGATGCACGCTCCCACTTCTGTGGTTAACCCACACCAAGACAGGCATGGTTCTGAGAAGTCTTGTTAGATGCCTCTGCTAGTCCCTCCCCAGTGTGGTACTATCGACTGTAGACAGACACGGTAACGGCACAGAAGAGGCTTTTGGGCTAAATGTTTGTTGTATTAAATGCTGAATCGCAGTGTGGGGTGGGAGAAGCCGTTGTTATTGCCATTCAGGGAATGCAGCTGTAAGTGACCAAAAAAAGAGCAGCCTCATAACTCTCCTGTAAAGAACCCAACTGTGGTCTTAAGGCCCTCTCTAAATTATCTGTTTAACAGAGAAGAGCTTCAAAAAAATAGAGGGAAAAAAGATGCGTGTGAGTCATTCATGTGTAGTGCTCAAGGCTGCTTTAAGAACACTCATTAGCCCTTCTTCCCCATCAAAGGCACATGGCCTCCTCCCGGATGCTCCCTGCTATCAGATAACTTCAGAGCTTTCTACTTGGGGCTGAAGTGGATTGAGGAGCATTGTGTTCAGCATCCTAGCTGTGGTGGAGGTAACTTGTATCTATACCTGGAAAAGCTCAGCAAGAGCCCCTTATCTAAAACTTGGATGTAAGCAAGGCTTAAGGCAGGTCTGTTTCCACTGGAGTTGGTGACAAAATTGCAGTCTGTAAGAACAAGGTGGTGGAAAGTCACTGGTGGTCACTGAGCTTGATCACCACTAGCACATCTAGCTGCAGATCTCGACATCAGCAACAAGTGATGACCTAGCCTGGGTGAATTTTCAGTGAATTTTCAGTTTGTTTCTTTCTGCACTCTTCCCTTTTTTTCAAACTATTTCAAATAACATTCTGAAGTGGGAAGTAAAAGGAAAAAAAAAAGGGGGGGGGGAGGAAAAAAAATTTCCCCATACTGAATTGTATGATAGGGTGGGAATAAAGCAAGCCAACCACTGAGGCACTTAGCCCTTTTTCTTAAAGCTTGCTGCAATTTATGGTGGACCTAAATGACGTTAAGCCCTGGGAGCAGCAGCTATGTTTGGTAGAGCGTTTGTGGGTTGAAATCAGAAATGAGACCAAGTGTTTTCTGCATGTTTTTGAACAGCTTTCTGATATGGGCTGCAGCTTCAGCACTTCTGCAGCATTTCTTGTCCTACTCGAGTGCTTTTGCCAGGTGCTGGGAGGAAGATCTGGGGACTTTGCCATATCCAGTGTCCTCCATTGGATTAAGTCGTAGGGAGGTAACACGGCCTTTGCCTTGCCTACCACTCTCTGTCCGTAACACTTAAGACCAGAATAGAAAACCTCACCTTACTCATGAGCTGCTACAAAATGAAACGTGATCTGTGGGAAATTGCCTTCTCGCCCAAATGGGCTTTGGATCGAGCCTTTCATACTGACAAATCATTAAGTCTCCTGTACAACTGCTCGTCCCCAGTGGAAAACCCCTTTCTGCTCCATCTCCAGCTTCTTTTACCTTTTTTCCTCTCTTCATGTTTTACATGTCTTGACAATGTCTGTCTGCTACAAGCGAATCTTACCTTATCATTCACAGACTTGTTGCCAAAACATCTCTGACTTCACCCCCGTGGCCTGAAGTGAAACTTCCAGATCCAATAGAAGAAGCGAAGTATCATGCAGGTAAAGGTTTCAAGTCTCCAAGTGAAGACTTGCGCTCCAGTATTGCCAGTGGTGGCCTGATGGAGCATAAATAAATGTCTTCAATGACTGGAGCTAGTTTTTGTTCTTCACGTTTTTGTTCTTCACATTTTTGTCTCATTTCTGGAATGTGTTAGTGTCACTGAACTTGTGCTCCAGTTGCTGGTATTGGAGATTTGGGTAGAATATGAGATCCCCTTAGTTTATGACAGCTTGTAACACCCCCAGAGGAATCTTACCTGGTGTGATGTGTTGCTTTCTAAAGCATGAAACAAGCCTTTTGGACAGGAGAAAACAATTATTTTTCTTTTAGTGGATAAATCAAAAAGCTGAAGCCAGCATAAGCAGTTGGATGGTGGGCACACCAGAGAGCTGGTGTATTTAGTGCGTAAACCAGAACACTAGAGCCAGCATAAACAGTTGGATGGTGGGCACATGACAGAGCTGCAGAGGTGTGACATAAGGCAGTGAGCAGGTGGGAAGCGACATAATGTTGGTGAGCCCATTCTTGTCCCCACATCTAGTCAAGACTGTTGGACGCAGCCGGTGGTCCTTCTGAAAGGAGTACATGGACCATGCAGCAGTCAGCCTCACAAGTCAGCAAGTCAGGTGCCCATAGCTGTTTAGCAACCATCCTCATTGCTTAGCCTTACTAGAACATGTCAGTCTTCCGTTTGTAACCAGACATAGGTTCTCCTGGCAGGTGGGGATGTAAAGATCAAATATGGAGAAGGCATATGTGTCTAGGCTCATATTGCCCAGGCAGGGCTGTTGTCATCCAGACCGTGCTAGGGATGGTAGTGGAGAAGACAACACATGTACAGGATGTTTCTCAGAACTAGGCAGTATAATGAGCCCCAGTGGGTGCATTTCTTTTACAGTTGCTGTGGTGGTGGCAATTAGCAGTTGTGTGCTTCATGCAGGCAACGGGCTCCTGTGTTTATTAACAGGCAGTCTTACTGTCTCGTTGTGTTAGCCTCTGCAACATCTATGAAAGGCACCTGACTTCTCTGCTTTAGATGGGAGAGATCTGAGAAGTGAAGGAGAGGAGTTCTTTCACAAGGAGAGAGTGAGAGGAGAAAAGCTGAGCTGTGTCCACCTTTTTGCAGATAGTCTCCTATCATCTGGCTGAAGTGTGTTAATAACTGTGTGAGTGATGTGCTTTGGAGAGAGTGTCCTGCTCCAGGTCTACTCTCTGGCTGTTTTTCATCCTGCTTTTTATCTCCTTTGTGCTGCTGGGTTTGCTGAAGTGACAGATGAGTGTTCAGTCCCTGAGCGTGATTTGACCTAGTAGTGAACCATAAACTCTCTGTTCAATTTGCTGAAGCCCTGTGGTGAGCAGGGTCCCATGTTCCCCTGACTGATTCGCATGGGATCCTCGGGGCTGCTGTGATTTCTGTGCCTTGTAACCTCCTACTGTTTATGAGCTTGCATCGTTATCTCCTGGCTGTGCTTATCCAAAGCAAACAACAGTGAGAGCGTTTGAATTCTGCCTTCTGTTTTCCTGCTGGCTGTGGAAACAGCCATGGATATTTTAAGAAGGGTCACTCCACATGGTGCTGAGATATGAACCATACTAGCAATCAAATGGTAACATCACTTGATGTTTCCTGTCACTAGAGGTTTTTGGAAGAGTTATCAACAACTTCAGAGCCCAAGTACAGTGAAGAAAATGTACCTTTTTTGGTTACAGAAACATGAGAAAGCCCTGTGGGTAGAAAGTTGAAATTTGACAAGGCAATAACCCTCTTTAGGTCATGACTCTACCTGTTTTTTTGCCAAGAGGAAATTGTAGGCCAGCATTTTGAAATTTTGGTTTTGAAATATTGACCACGGGACTACCGATACACCTAGATTAGCAGTTGCGAGCTGGAAGACGTTTATTGCACCCATTGTGCAGTTGAGGGTGTAACAAAGAGAGGGGGTTTGTATTTTTTCTCTGGACTTTTTGTAGTGGACCGCTGTGAATCGGAGGAAAGAGCACATGATTTTTTCTTCCGGGACAGCAATTCCAGCAACACAGAAGCTAAACTCTTCATTGTAGTGGGAACTGCAGCAACTACTGCCTTGCCAATAATTTCTGTTCTTACCTCTACCTTTAATAGTTTGCATCTGCTGGGTTGAAACTTGGACACTTTCAGAGTGTTTCTGTAACAGCTGGATTTGGATTGACTGTCTGCTAAATTCATGTCTGTCCCAAATGGATGTTGTTTTGTTTACATTCCAAGAAAAAAATGATTCAGCCACTTTTGAGGACAATGAAGAAAATCTGTTTTTCCAGTTATAGGAAAGTTGCTCTTTTTCTGAGCAGCTCAAGAGGGTGGAAAGCTACTATTTGGCAGTGGAATGGCACTTGTTAAGCAATACCTTTTGATGTTCCCATAAAAATTGCTTTTGGCTTCACTGCAGAGGAAGCTGATCACAGAAAATGTAGTTTGTTCATGTGCAGGACCTCATCCCTGGGATTTGTACTGCTCCTGGCACCTGCTGTGCATGCATGTGCATATGGGAAGAGATTTTCTGGAAGAGAGTGAGCAAAAGGTCTCTCTTGTCTTTACTGCAAGTACAAGTCTTCAGGCCAGGGTTTGTTAGTATGCTGGAGCCCTTTTTCCTGTGTACTTTGCCAAACTCTTTCTGACATTCCTGTGCGCCTTACACAGTACTCAGAGTCCTTGGGCTTCTGCAGATGACTTGGAAATTGAGAGGAGCTCACCTTCAAATGTAGGACATGTGGACAAGCGCTCTTGTCTGGAATGCTTTAGGTCTGAATACAGTGCAGGTTAGGATGCCTAAGAAATAGGCTGAGAAGTCACCAGTCCTAGATTAGCTGCACAGTATATACACTAAGTGTTTACTTATGCATGGGTTTGCCACCGACTAAAATACAAATAGGTCATTAAGTTTATGAAAAGGAGGCTCACACATTGTAGAAAACAACATTGCTGTTGATCCTTGTTTAAAGATTCCCAGGAGATAAGGGTTCCGCTGGGAGAGCAGTGTGACTGAATTAGTTTTGAACCGCTCTTCACACCTTGCTGGGTTTTTTTACACTGATTCCTTCCCTGCTGTTTGCCAACAGAAGTGGTACAAAAGGTGAACGAGATGATCGCAGCGGGGCAGTACGGAAGGCTCTTTGCTGTGGTCCACTTTGCCAGCAAGCAGTGGAAAATAACCAGCGAAGACTTGATTATGATGGACAACGTACTGGAGGCTGAATGTGGAGACCGAATCCGGATGGAAAAGGTGATGTGCCATGCTTCCACAGTGCCTGTCATGCCATGCTGTGTATGGGGCCAGAGCCAATCGCCTGCGAACATTCCTGGAGGGAAAACCCATAAACAGTTTTTAAAAACAAGTCCTGAAGAGCTCCTGTTGGATCTCCCATTCTTACTCCAGCTATTTGCTTTGCCTTGGTCTTGTTCCAATTTCAGTTACTCTGTTGGTGATATTATTGGGATTTCTGTTGAACAGGGCTGGAATGAGTCGTGCCAGACTCTGTTAGGAGACAGATTTTTGTTGTACTAACTTCATCCAAAAAAAGAAAATTACAGTTGTTGTTTCTAGAGACGGCAGCTAAAGGCTGTGTTTACCTTGAGACTCCAACACCCAAAACACTTGCAGTACTCGCAGAGGGACTGTCACTGCTCAATGCTTTACAAGATCCTTATCACGCCGAGTGTTTTGGGCGGAGAGGGAGGGATGGTGCATGAAGGGGAGAATTGCTGAGATGCAATTTAATATCTTTATCCTTAGCCTTGGTTAACTAGCAGAAACTTGTAGAGGTTCCTTAACCCAAATCTTAAATGAAAGATTATGAAGTGGGGTTCTGTTGGCTCAACGTTGGTTGTTAGAGCCAAGCAAGTGGTTAAGGAGAGCCAGCCCGTTCTTCTACTCATCCATTGCTTCAAAGTCCAGTTTTGAGGCAGCTTTTTAGGCATGCCTTCAGCTGTGTCCTGCATCCTTATATACCGCAGAGAGGGGAGCAATTTGCATGGAGTAGACAGCTAGGAGTGCAAAAGTCTACATAGGAATGAAGAAGGTGAAAAACTTGCCTAACCACCATAACCCTTTTGGGATTTTACTGGCAAGTATCTGTCTAAAACGAAAGTCAGAACATCTCATGACCATTTATATGTTGCTTTTAACTGCTGCTGTACAATTAGCATGGGGAAGGAGCCCATCTGTAAGAAATGCTGCCTCTTCTCACGATATCCTCTCTGTTATCCTGCCTGGTCCTTTAGATAGGTAAGTGGTTGAGATGCCCTGAAACAAAGGGCTAGTCCCTGGGGTGATGAATCCCCCCCAGATGTTCATTTCTTTATTGCCCATTTTGAGGCCTCATGGAGGAGAATGAGGAAAGTGTTTCTCTACTGGGATACGTAGCACTTGCTATAAAAACTCAGTGATTTTTAGGAGCTGCTATGCATTCAGATCCCACACAAGGCATGTTATTCTTCTTCCCTGTATTGCTTTTCATATCTTTTACAACTGTTGGTGAGCCAGAACAGAAGGGTTCAGTGCGTTCTGATCAACGTGAACGATACTTCTGGAGTATGTTTTAGTAGGATAAGCTCTCCTGGAAGACTGTTAGTTTAATGATTCTGTTTCTTGCCTGTTAGCTGCCTTTCCTCACCATCCCCCCTCTACTAACAGTGTCAAGTTTGAAATGTGTAAAGGCCTGTTTCTAAGCAGTTTGACTCCTTTATGGTGACTGTAGAATTTTGAAGATAGTGTTTGCATTTCTACTGGGACAATGAACCAGTGATATATGCCTGATTTATTTTCCATAGGTTTTGCTGGTTGGTGCTGATGACTTCACACTTATTGGAAGGCCGCTCCTGGGGTAAGATGTCTCATACAAGAATTATCATTAAGACAATTCTTGTACTTAATTATAGCTTCAGGGCTCCTACAGACTCTGAAACTGAAGAGAAATCTGGATTTATCAGCCCTAGCTTTTTTCTCAGCCCTGTGGCTTTTGAAAGAAGCACCAATAAAACAAGCTCATCACATAAGTCTCTGCTGACTCTAACCCTTGCCACAGTGCCAGCATAGATCAGCAGTACCCATTTCTAAGGTAACTGTAGTATATTCACCTCTCTTGGGTTGTATTTTTTTTCTCATGGTATAAGCCTTGCACAAAGTAGCAGTAAATCTTGCTCTACAACATCTTTACTCCCTTACCCTAATTTCAGTGATAGTCATCTTGGAATAACCCAGAAATCGTTCCCCATCCCTTAATCCCTTCATTTTACTTGTTTTTTTTTTTTTTTAACCCGTTTCCTTTTGCCCTTGTCTTAACCCAGCAGGCTTTAATCTTAATTTTAGACTTCCTAATTTTCCCTTTCTCCTAGTCACATAGTCCAGCAATCACAGAACCCGGGGGAATGAGTTTACCCGCTTGGCACCACCTCCATCCCGGTGCTGTTGGACTTGGCTGTACAAACTGGCAGAACACCGGGTTCTTCAGCCTTTTCTTTACCAAAAGCAAGTGGTGTGTGGACCAGGTGTAATCGCTCAGCTCTTAGCCCTAGCCAGAAGCAAAGTCATGAACTGTTGTCTTCTTCAGGACAAGAGGTTTTAGTGGTAAAACGCAAGTCACGATAAGGTGGGTTGCAGGTGCTTAAAGTATCTGGAAGCCCTGGCTGTGGTCTGGTTGCAGGCTGAACCGCACATTGAGGTCTTAGTTTGAACCGCAGCAACTTTGGCAGAGGATGGTCAGGTAAGGAGGAACTTGTACATCTGAGAATTGTTTCTTGATGGCCTGTAGATTCAGGTTAGAAATATCACGTGGTTTCAGATTGGTTTAAATTCTGAGTGCTTTCTTCTGTACCAGAGGGCTCTTTGGTATTTAAGAGCTACTTGCAACGTGTTTGTACAGTTGATAACATGACTTCAGTTGCACTGCTGGTAACTGCCTCACGTTCCTTGCATTAGATTTTGTCCTTTTAACAGTACTGCGAATAGATCTGGAATAGCAGATCATCGTGATACTGCACTTGTGGAAGATTTTAGGAAGGGAAACCTCATTATTAGGACTAGAAATGTCATCTTGCAGAAATTCTAGAAATGTTGTCTTGCAGAAATTCAAGTAAGAGCCCAAGTTCTGCAGGGATATGCTATGTCAGGCAGTTTAGGAGCACCATCCTTCACTTGGCTCTTAACTAGTGGCCCTGGGGTGGTTCTTTGCAACTCTCAGCTCGTGTGCTGGACTTGGCACATGGCCCGAGACGCAGGAGCTCTGGAACAGGAGGAAAACCAGCTGTTTGGTTCCTGCAGGTGCTCCAAGTGTGTGGAAGGCATTGTCAGCTGCTTGAAGCAGACCAAACTGTGTATCTGCCAGTGCTAGCTTGAACTCCAGTGACTTTGGCAGAGGAAGATCCGGAGAAGGAGGAGGCTGACCAGGCAGAATGAAAGGCTGGTCGGGAGGTGCCATCCTGCCTCCGAGCTGTAGGGAAACCTCCCGAGTCCTCAGCTCTCCGGTACGGGCTGAGGAAAGGAAAGCAGAACCCAGCGTGTCATGAGCAGTGTGGACTGCAGTTCTTTCACATAGTTCCCAGTTGTGCCTAAACCACAAACATTTTGGAGGGGAGATAAGAGGTTGGATGTGAACAAAGGCAGTTTTGTTTTTCTGTTGTAAAAATAAACACATCAATGAATGTTTGCACCAGTGTCTGCATAAGACAGTTCATTACAGCTGCACTGCCTGTTCAAACTTGGAGGCGGGTAGGAACTTGTCCTGTTTTGGACAGATGGTCGTGTTTTAATTTACTGTAGCAGTCAGATACCTCCCAAGATGACACTCCTCTAAAGCCTTAAAAAACAACAGTGCAACAAAACATATCTGCGTGGCAGAGGCTATTCTGGGAACTTCTAGCTGGCTTCTGCTCTGGAATTTGTTGGCTTTTGTGTTTGTTCAAGTAACTTGCTGTCTGGTTGATTGGCACAAGGGTATCAAGCAGTATGCAGTTGTACTTTGTTTAGCTGTATAATGCAGAAATTGTGCACTTCTAAAGCTGTGATTAGAAGTGAGCCTAGCCTTGGGCAGGTTTGCATTTCAGGCCATCAGTTGAGTGCCCTCAGCTGTTTTAGACCTGAGTGAAATGAATGGGGCCTCTGTGAGAAAGTTTAGCTTTTTTCTAGACAAAGTACAAGTGATGGGAATTCTTTCCTCTAGATGAGCCCTGCTCTTTCTCCTGCTACCTACCCATTTTTGCAGTGGCTTCAGTGGTAGTGACAAAGGACTGTTATTTCCGTTGGACCTGTTCTTTTCCCGGACAGCCAGGCTGGGATTCAGTTACCTTCTGCAGGGAGCAAGTTAGCTTGTCAGTTGAAATTATTACCTCTAAGAGTTATGATCGTTTGGGGTTGTAGGTTGCCTGGATCTTTTTCACTACTTAATGGCAATAGCTTTCAGCCCAACTTAGAGCTATGAGATTTCAGTGTGCATTTTTCCTGCTTCCTGCAAAAATGTGATAGATGTGCTTTGTCATGAAACATTTTGCTGCCGAAAGCAGCAGGCCTGACTGTCTATGTCAAGCTCTGGGAAATGTGTGACCCTCTTTTTATTTTTATGGACATTCCAGTCATACCTAAAACATTTGATAAAGATTTTTTTTTTTCCTTGGGCTCTTGTTTTGCTGAGAACTTTCCTGTTCTATGCGCTTCACCAGCAAGTTGGTGTCTGCTGTGCTTCAGCCTCTCAACCAGCAGATCCTAGCGCTTTGTCCAACAGGCAAGGACTCACTGGGGCCCATTGACCTTGAACTTTGACTTGCAGAGTGAAGCCATGCTTGGATACTCAACTCTCTCAATACCCTTAAAGATTTGCTTGAAAGCCTGTCAACATCTATGAGCAGTGCGGGGGGACACTTATCTACAGATCTGTGTCAAGGTTTCTCCCTTTGGCTGGATACTACCCAAGGTGTTGGACAGCTAGTGTGGTCCAGTGGTGAGAGCTGTATCAGGAATAGCTTAGCTGTGCTACTGCAAACCCTGGCACTCCTGAGAGCAGCACAAAGATTTCAGTGACCGGGTCACTTTATCTGGCCTGGCCACTTTCCAGTTTTCCCATGTGATCATCCTTAGTGAGTTTCTTACATGCCTTTACAGTCCAAGCCTGTGAGAAGTCAGGGGGAGTTTAGCTTTCCCTTTGCCTTCAGCGAGCAGGAATTAGACCCAGAAAGTATAGCTGCCTAATTATAGTGGTAAAACATGGCCAGCCCCTGGAGGGCAGTTCATTATTTTGGTTTCTTTCCTAGCGTTGCAAAGCTTGCTGTGTATTTTGGTAGTGCTGCTGAGTCCTAATCACTGGGCTGAATCTGGGTAACAGCCTTTAGCTGGGATGTCAGGGTCACCCAGTTGTCTCTTAAAATCTAGATTATCTTATGTCTGTTTTCTTCTGGGCTAGTCACTAAATGCAGATATATCAGTTTTCTCTTCTGCCTGTCCTTCCCTCCTCCCTCAAGGATTCAATCTCTAATATATATTACACCCCAGAGGGCGAATGTGAAGAGACGTGGTAAATGTCTCAAAGGCTTTGGCCTCCTAGTGACCCTCCTGGAACAGTTAGGCTAGATGAGCTTCCCCCCTCTACCCCTCCTTAAGTGCAGACAGAGTCGTTTGTCAGGAAAATGTTCTTTAAACGTCTTCCGGCAGCAAAGTGAGCATCCTAATGAGTTTTTAATGGTATTGTGCAGTGATGCTGCATGAAAGAGTGTCTCTTCCTCCTCCATTGTGGTTGTTGATTAAAACTTTGCTTTCCAAAGCTTTAGTCTGGCTCTTGTCTGGAGACACTTCTCTTCCCGAAGAGGAGCTGTTGTACAGACAGGTAGCTGGTCCTCCAGTGCATGCTTCAGACCACCTTGTTTTCCAGCTCTGGCATTTTTCAGATAGCAGCTAGAAATCCCAGCACTCTTTTTCTAACTTCAGTGGGACTACTTCTCTTGGAGCTCTGCAGAATCCCCGGGTGGGCAGGAGGTGTGTCTGTGTGTGTCGGTAAGGTAATGTGGAGTGACGAACTGCCCTCTGATTTTACCCACCTGTGAAAGAAGTATGGGCCATATTCTTCTCTTCATCTCCATCCTTAAGGAGCGAGGATGTTTACTTGCTGAGAATTTTCATGGGTAGAAATGAGATCTAGTATGTGAAATCATCAGTGAGTCCCTGTCTTCTCTTCCAATTTGGGGTAAACAAGCAGGACAGACCAAGAGTGGGAGGCAGAAGAGAGGCATGTGGGAGGAGAAGTGACTCGCTCCAGCAGCCCATTAGCTGTGCTTCCGCTAGAAACAGAGGGCCAGATCTCTTTTCACTGAGCCTTTGCCAGGAGTTATTCAAGTGAGTAAGGTGAGAAGACTTTCTTCCAGCTGTCATGCTTTATAGAAGGAGGAAGGACTTCTGTGTTGACCAGCATAGCACAGGGGCAGGGACCACAGGTGGGTTTAACCTGTACCGTAAGCAAAGTAGGATACATAAGACCATGTGAATGTGCCGGGCGAATTATCTTACTGTAGTCCTACAAGTTCCTGCAGGTTTGTCTTACTACTGCCTCCATAGCTGTTTCTGATCTTATCCCTCACATGACAGAGAGGTACGGCCCTGCAAATTACCACATCATTTGGCTGATCCATGTACAGCACCTTGAGGCTTTTCTTTTTGTGCCGTGAAGCCAACAACCTGACAGATTTCCCTCTTTCCATGATGACTTTGTAGTTCCTGTGGATCTGGGCTCTGTAAGGCAGTATGTGTTATCTGTGCGTCGCTGTTCCCCAGAAACCTGCTCACTGACAGGAGGACAATGTAAATAATGAAAAAGTGATACTTTTAAAATTTATTTTTAAGGAAAGATCTCGTCCGTGTGGAGGCTACTGTGATCGAAAAGACGGAGTCATGGCCAAAAATCAACATGCGCTTTTGGAAGAGGCACAACTATCAAAGGAAGAGAAGTAAGATGGAAAGAATACAGAGCTTCCTTCCCTGCTGTTTTGTCGCTGGATCCGGGAGGGGGAGGTATCGTGGTACAAGGGCTGTGCCTGGGCCAGGAGGCTCGTTCGCCGTATCCCCAGGACCCCTCATGGCACAGCACCTCTTTCCCAGCCCCAGGGCTGCCCCAGGTGTGCCCACTGTATTCAGAGCAGGGTGACTTAATATTCCTTTGGTCCAGCACCCTTTGCTAGGTAGCCTTGCAAAAGACCTTGCTGAAAAAAAAATTCCTGCGCAGAAAAGCAATCTTGTTCTCTTTCCAAAGCCTTAAATATTGGATATCTAATCACAGGTATTAGCAAGTCTTAACAGTATCCTGTAGCAGGCTTTTTGATTACCAAATGACTGCCCCTTCTCAGATATAACTGAGAGGGAAAAATTATGACCATTTTTTTATGGAACGGATGCTAAAACCTTGACCAGCCTGACACAGTCCCACGGGAGCTCTGCCTAGACCTCCTGTTCATGCCATCCCAGTGGTATGCAGCTGTCTTGCCAACGTGGCAGCATCTGCCAGCACACCCCCTCCTAGAAACCGTCACGTCTTGGCATGCCTTCGACTAACGTAGCTAAGCCAGCAGGAGCCTTCTGAAAGGTACGCCTCAGTTTTGTGCTGTCATCTCATCTTTTTCTCTTTTCATTCTTTTTCAGTCATCGTGAACCCACAGACTGTCCTTCGGATAAACACCATAGAAATTTTCCCCTGTTTGTTGTGATTGATTGATCGGGTGTTGTGTGGCTTAGGTTTGTTATTGCTTTAGCCAATTATGGAAATAAAACTGCCTTGTCATTGGAAAGTTCTGGACTTCTTGCTGTTGTTGGAAATGGAAATCTATATGTACGTTCTTTTTTTAAAAAAAACAAAACCAAAATGAAATATTTTTTTAAACTATTCTTTCAGCCTTGATGGTGTTTATTTGTCAGGAGTTTTAAACAACCCAGGATCCATTGCGAGCTGTCAAGCTGTTTCATGCCAACTGGGTCCACCTTTGCCTGCACACCCCTCTCTACTGTAGGAATTCAGGCTCTCAGCCGTGTCTTAAAAAATACCTTGGGCCTCACTTCTTGTGGAAGAAAAGGGCCATCTACCTCCCCAGTCCCAGAGGTGAGGCTCGGAGCCTGGAAGGCAGAATCTATGTGTATAATTCAATTTGAAGAGCCTGTTGCTGTGCTTAGTTACTCGTGTCCTTACAAGTTCCCTACCCTGGGACTGTGAGTGCACTTAAGGCTAGCAGAGAGGTGGGCGTGTTTGGGTGGGCTGATTTGCCCTCTGGAAGCACTCGTTGCTCTCCAGAGACTGCAGTAATGTCACTGTAAATAGGTGAGGTGTTTTTAAGAGTGCTAAGTGTCGTTTTGTTCCCCACCCCTTTTCCTCTCCTGACAAAAGCCCCACTGGTCATATAATTCCTGGCATTGTATGGCTTCAGGGAATATCCTGGGGTACGTACGGTGTGGCCCACAGCACGCATGGGACTGAAGAGAGCGGTGAAAGATGACTGCAGGATCCCAAATCTACTCCCAGATCATGTGAAGTGGTGAAAATCCTCCTCAAAGATTAGCAACGGGAGATGCAGCTGGGAAATTTCCCTCTTAAAGGTGAGCCAGAGAGTCTATTGCATAGCAATAAAAATTGTCTGTGTGTATAATACCATCAAAATAACAGATACCAGTGGCTCAGGAGTGGTTTCATGCCTATTTCACAGACTTAGTGCTTGACGTACTGAGTGTATTTTCGTGTCTAGCTGTCAGTATTTTCTCTCCATTTTGTCTGCAAGTTGAGCACCATCTCTGAGCAAGATGTGGAAGGCCAGATTCAGCAGGCTTGTTCACCCAAGGTCTGTATGTGTTTCTGGACTGTAATAACAACAGGAAGAGTTTCCTAGAGCTTGCAGCAGGCTCTTGGGGTAGCTATCAGATTCCCTACAGCCACCATGAGAAGTGAGAGGTGGGCCCTGCTCACCTTCTCGCTTCTCCAGGGGATACCTCGCTTCAAATGGGCCAGGAGGAGAGGCTGCATATGGCTGTCCTTATGCACTCCCACCGTGACCCCAGGGTTGCCCACACCCCTGTACTGAAGGAAATGCTAGTTCTGGACATAACCATATCTGGATCTTGCCCAGTCTTTCAAAGCTCACAAGTCCGCATAAACCCTTGGGAGATCACTTTACGTGCCACAAACGGCAAGCGTGGTGCCTCAGGCTGTGTTTCATCTTGCCTGGCTTCAGCCAGAGAAAGATCCAGGCGTGCTTGGGTTAAGCTAGTTCCCTAGTCGCTGGAGAGAGACGGTCATCTGCAGAGGCTGACTCATCTCTTCCCCTTGACGATCATCTGGCACCAGCAGCCCTTGGGAGACGCTGTTCCTTCTCTGCTGACTGTACAGGGAGGTTGGACACCTAGATTTTAAGCAGCTAATGGTAATATGAAGGCAGGGACCTTTCCGCAACCGTTGCATCCTTGTTTCCAAGCTCTTACACACGGAAGGCAGTGGGGGGACCTCTCCTCCAAAAAATCATCTCCCACCTCTTCCCCTCTCTCCCAAAGGCGGCTCCAGTTCTGTGCTGGGACCGTGGATCCCAGCAGTAGCAGCGAGTCACAGTATGTTGCGGGCTGGCACGAAGGCTCTCGCAGCGACTGCCTTCCAGTTTTGGTCTGTTCGCAGTCCGCAGCGGAAGCAAGAAGCAGTTTTACGGGAAACCTCACAGTCCCTCTGTGTTTCTTAAGGCGTGTGAGTGCTGGGGCTGAGAAACAGCATGCGTGGCTTGGCTTTAAGAGGGTGTAGGGGGAAATTTCTGTCCTTCCCAGTTCTGGAGAAACGTTTGAAAATAACAAGAGAGACTTCAAGGCTCAGAAATAGGGAAGGAAGAGGCCAGTGTTGGTTCATAAGAAAAAGCAAATGTCTTAACTTGATTTGTAAAGCTGGTCTCCCCAAAAAAGCCCTTGGGAAATGAAATTAGGGTGGCTTCAGAGCATTTTTGGGGGAGAGAAATATGCAGGAAGGGAAAATTCAACCAATATCAGGAAGTTCTGGTATTTTGTTTTGAAAAATTTATGATATAAAATTAGAGCAAAATACTCAGGTTTTATTGAAATGATGCATCCAGACTGAAGCAAGTGGGGATTATTTTTGACATTTTCTTTAGAGGAATTTAAAGAAAAAGCTTTTTGCCATTCCAAGTAGAAGAAGAAATCCCCAGTTCTTCTCTGGGGTGAAGTCACAAGTCTCCGTTTGGCTTCACATGTTGGGGGGTG
Source organism: Phaethon aethereus (assembly GCF_964289735.1). Taxonomy (NCBI): domain Eukaryota; kingdom Metazoa; phylum Chordata; class Aves; order Phaethontiformes; family Phaethontidae; genus Phaethon; species Phaethon aethereus. The sequence goes on along the minus strand of NC_138579.1, from coordinate 71,526,301 downwards.
GCTGCTTCCCATCCTCTTTCTGGCTGGTGTATGTGGTTTGCCACACTTAAATAGTTAAAGAGCAGAAATTTCTCAACAAAGCAGGCTTTTTTTTTTTTCTCCCCCTAAGCACTGATTCATAGTGGAAAGTTATCTGCTAGAACAAAACATCTTGTTGGACAGCACATCGGATCAGGGTGGAATTTGAGGGACGCTTTGCCCAGCCTCTAAAGATTAGGCATCCACGCGGGTTAGACGAGAGCCAGGCCTGAGCTCCTGCCGTCCAGCGCCTCTGAAGCAAAACGGCGGCGTTTGCCCCCCATAATCTCCCCTCGGTGCTGTTTGACTTTGTGTAAATAAGGATTCGCTGCCCGGAGGAAAGCTGGAGAGCCGGGGCGGAGGGCATCTGCCTGCTCTGAGCCAGACCCGAATTCCAGCGCGTGCTCCCTGCCCGCTGGCCGCGGAGCCGCCGGCTGTTCTGGTTTCTCTCTCGTGCTTTCGAAGAATGTCGGCAGGACTCTGCTTCGTCCCTGGCAGAAGGGTGCAGGCCTTGCAACGCCGACGTTTTTCCACGCTAAGGAAGCGTTGTTTCCTCGCCAGCCGGGCTGCCGAGAGCTTTGCTCGGGAAGAGCTGTCGGGAAGTGCCGTTGCCTCTCTGCCAGCTCCGCTTCGGCCGCGCGTCGCCCCGTTTTGAGCGTGGGCACCTGGCTCTGCGGGTCCCAGCCGGGCTGTGCGGACCCCCAGGACACCCCTCGCTGCCCTTTCTGTCACGCCTCTGGAGGAGTGAAGGGAGGCGTCCAGCCCAGCGCTAACGAAGCGTGCTCCGCGCAGCAGCGGGCGCGGAGATCAGCGAACGGCGTGTCAGCCAGCCCTGACCCCATCCTTCGCCCTTCTAAGAGCAGTGGACCGTGGCACCTTGATTCGCTTGTGGCTGCGGGTTTTTTTTCCTCCCCGTCAGGTACAGATGCTTTCAAGGGTTGGTTTGGGGGGAGGTTCCAATCATTTAAAAGGCCAAGGCTGTTCTTCGAAACCCGCCACTGGGGTGCGACAGGCACGGCTGCTCAGATGCGAAGTCTGCAGCTTCGAGGTGCTTGTGTCAGGATGCAGAACCCAAATCCCGGTAAGGTCATCGCCGTGGCTGAAGGGGGAGCGGCCCATGCTGGTCGTCCTACAGGACAGCTTTCTGCGGCGCATCTCCGGAGCGCTCTGTCCGGACGAGTTTTCAATTACCTACGTGATGGGGTTCCTCTTCCTTCCCTTGGCAAGTTGTCCTGTGTTCTAAAATAAGCTTCACAAGCAAAGCCGTTTCTCGCAGCACGAAGGCTTCCCGTTGCGAGGATCCATCGCTTGTGCAGCCTCCTGAAGTGCGATAGACGTGGTGAGCGTCAGCGCCCGTCCTTGCCGACAGCCAGCTTCTGCGGGAAAATAAAAGTGCACGAAACTCTCTTTGGGACCCAAGGGCCAGCAAAGGGATTTAGCAACTTGGCGCTGATCTTTGGGTCTGCTTAACATTCACATGCTCTGCTGTACCATGAGCTGCAGGCGTTTATCCTGTTGAAGTGGCAAGGCAGCTTGAAACGTTCTTAGGACATGTTGTTCAGGCCTCCGGGGTGGAAGGGAAATGCTGTTAATATGCCTCTTTGGTGTGTTTTTTTTCCCTGTCAGCTTTGCAAAGGCATCTTTGAACCCTTGCGTGCAGCCGGATTTATTTTCTCAGCATGATCTGGCCACGCTTTGGCTGCACGTCGAAATACGCTTCAGCGGTTAGAAATGGGCAACAGACAGAATGTAACACCAGGAAACCGTATTGGTTTGATTTCTCTTGCGCTAGAGGTTTTCTTGTCTCTTGCGACCAAAAAAAACCAGCCTCCTCGTTAATTAAGAGGAGAAAGGGAATGCTTCGCCACTGGGTCCGGGCTGACACAAAGCCTGTGCGGAGAAGTCAGGCTGCGGCCAGCAAGCCTGGGCGCGAGTGAGCGCTGGGGCTGGGTGCTTTCATCTATTTTCTCTCTCCCTATTTATAGAACGCGGGAGAAGCGCTGGGACGCGCGTCCCCGCGTCTCTGCCTGGCTGCTCGTGCAGCTTTTGCGCGGCTGAAGCGAAGTCCGGGTGTGACTTCGGTAGCGGCAGCGCGAGTCTGTAAAGCCGCTGAGAAAGGAGAGGGCCCTGAAGTCTGAGAGCGCTTTTTAATTGCGTGCTGGCTTTGCTATAGCAACCAAAAATATGTTTATTGACAGGGCGGCGTGGCTTCGGTTATATTCTTGGAGACCATTCCCTGGCGGCTCCGTCCGACGTTAACTCTCGAGAGGCACGCTGGCAGCGAGGCTTGCCGCGTGCTCAACAGGAGCCATGCTCCTACAGCCGTTAAGGAGTGACAATGAAGTGTGATACCTGGGTTGGAAACACGGGGTTCGAGCCCTTCGAGTGGATGCTGGGGAGATGAGTTAACTCTGTGGGACCAAAGCTTTGAAAGACCTTGGTCATTTTTGAAAACGGGGTGCAAGCTCCAAAGTCGGCTCGAAGTTGAGTTGGTTTCTGCAGAGATCTTCTCACCTTCAGATCATCTACAGGAGAGAAAAGGGACCGGCTTTTATCTTCTCTTCCTTTTCTAAATAAAACCAAACACACCACTTCCTTCCAGAAGCAGCAAAGTTCAATTTTTTTTTTTTTTTTGAGCTCTCAAAATAGCCGATGATCCGGTAGGAGTTTAGTTTGGACCACGGTATGGGACTCCCATGATCCGAGGCTACGGCCTGACGTGATTTGGTTCTTTGTCTGCTTTAGGACAACTTTTTATTTCTGCTGGATTTTTGTTTGCAGGGACATGATTCATGGGTGCATTTGGCCTCTTGCCCGGTGCAGACTCCACATCTTTTAAAAAAGGCAAGTATGGAATAGCCTGACCACAAATGTTTCAACAGAAAACAATATCTACTCCACCTACTTTCACCTGGTTGCGCCGCAGGTGCTTTGTTACGCTGGAGGTGGCTTATTCAGCGATTGTGGATGATAAAGTTGAGTTTCCATTGTTGTCCAGCTGAAAGGGCCCCGGCAATCGTGGGACCGGGTAGGCACCGGTGCTGAATGCGCGAGTGGGAGGACACATGTGGCTTCCCACCATGCCAAGGAGATCTGTGCGAGAGGCGAGTAGGAGTTTCTCCGGGTAGTCCCCAGATGTGCTGTCGGGGATATAAACCCACCAGCTCCGGGGCCCAAGCCAACCTTTTCCTGAAGAAGTCAAGGATGTATTTTTCTGCGTCCTCTCTGAAGCAGTTGGTGTTGGGTCGGAGGGTCCCGGCAGCAGCTCCTGGTCCTGGGAGATGGCTTTGAAGGGCGTAGAGCTGCTTTCTCTCTGAGCAGCGCTTTCGGCAGGAGAGCCTGCAGCAGTACGTGGTTATCTACCGATCCCCAAGGCCAGCGCTTCGCTGGGCTGGAGGTGAGCATAGCCCTGCAAATTGCAGCACTCTTAGATTGGTTGGCTTAAATCAAGGATGAAAATGAAACAAATTTACACAAGTTCTGGTCTAGGTTGGTCTACTCCTATGTCTGTTTTTGAGGTAAGTGAAACAACACAGTGTTTTGGAGGGAGAGAAGGAAGTTGGATGCAAGCTGGCCAGAGATGTTTCTCCTTCAAAGCTCTGCCATGGGCTATCTAAGCACATCCACTCTACACTTGGCCGGATTTAAATACTTACACCAAAAAGAGTTTGGGGTGAACTCTGCTGAAGGCTTGCATTCTGCCCTGAAGGCTGAAGAAGTACAGGAGATCATCTTAACAATGCAGATACCACCTCTCCCACGCCTCCTCTGTGGGCTCCGCTGCAAGAGCAGCGCTCGGTGTTTCAGTAACACTTCTACGTCACAGAGCTGGTTTGGTGAGAGCTGCCCATGGACACGCGGGCAAGCATCTAGGTACGCCCGTGTGTTCTCCAGCAAGAGCCTTTAGAGGTTTAGAGGAGGAGGTCCCTGAGCGTCAAAGGACAAGAGATCGGTTGTTGCCTAGGGCTCTGCTTCTTGAGCTTCATGGACTTGGGCCACCCCAGAGCTGAAAGCTGCCTTCTCCATGCTGAAAGCATCTACCATGAATCTCCTGTATGGTTTCTTCGTGCAGGATAAGACTGAGCCTTCCCTGCCTTCAGTCCGCTTCTGTGAAACCTCGTCGGGCTATATAATGTCTTTGGAATGCTTAGCTGTGCCACGGCTGATCAAAACTAACCGAAGAGAGGACCTGGATGGGCAAAGGAGGACACTCACTCGCTAACCGCTAAGCCCAGTCTAAAAGGCCTATTGAAAGAGTCCCAAAGTCCAGCCTGGGATCTCATCACTTGCTAGACATCGTAGCAGGGCCATTTAGATTTTCCTTGAGGGTAAATTTTTTCTTCTCTGGCACTGGAAGAAAAAAGATGAGACAGCATCATGTCCTCAGCCATTGCTGAGAGGCCTCTCAGTGGAACAGCTCTGGGGGTTTGGGGGTATTTGATGTTCTGAGAACGGGAAACAACTCTGTGACTGTCATCTTGTTTTTTGAGGGAGGTGAGCTCCACTGTCTCAGCAGGGCTCTGCTGGCTTGTTCTCCCTGACGTTCTGATGCTGTTTCAGCTGAACAGTGCTGGGGCTCAGCTTCAGCCCGACCCACGGCACGGTGGTGCAACAAGAGCTACAAATCCATCACTGGTCAGAGAGCTTGAAGCCGTGACAAATCCGGGATTTGCTCTACAAAATGTTGCAGGAATGTGATCCAACACAGCTATGAGAGCTCATCGATTCCAATTTGTTAGAAAAAAAATAAATTGGAAAGGGTAACCTATTGCAGCCTTCATGTTGCATATTAGTATCTGTCAGGAGACCTTGTCTAGCAGAGCTGTTAAATCATTTTTCTGCCTTTTTATTCGCAAAGGAAGGGTGCGTACAAAGATGGTTGGCTACCATCCGTCAGGGGAGCTCGCTGAGCACCAGCCTGGTGCATCGAAATTACTTAGACCCGGTTTAACAGCAGAGCTGATGGAGGAGCAAGGACCTAGCCTCAACCCACCTAACTCTTAGGACACTTTGGCTAAGCTTAGGAAAGCTAAGAGTGGACTTAACCTAGTCTCCTGCTAGCAGTAGAGGTGAGTTTTAAGCACCTGCCACAGGTGAGGTGGCTCCTGGATGCATTTGCCACGCATCGGGATGAACCGAGGCCAAAACACATATGGACTCGATGCAGGGCGCACCAGTGCAGGAGCTGTGCTGCGTAGCCCCGCTGCCTCGCACCGTAGTCACGATGGCTTCTGCTGGCCTCAATTTCCCAGCCGAAAACCCGCTGGCATGCTGCCCGTCTTCGGCTGAGCCAACCGGGGGCCCGTTCGCCGCCGTCGGGGCGGGAGGTGTATTCCCCTGGGCACCGGCGCTCTGTTCCTCGCCCCGGCTCGCAGAGCTCAGCGGGACGCGCACGCCTCCGGAGGAAAGGGAAGGGGCAGAACGGAGAGAGGAATGGCCGCGAGGCAGCGGGCTGAGTGTGCTAAGGGGAGGTGAAGCAGCCCTTCTTTACAAGCAGGACCGTAGCTTTTGCAAGCTACGCCAATGCTGTGCTTCAATTTTAAGCCCGCCCTTCTTGTACGCTTGTCCCTGCAAATCCGTGCCCTTTGAATGCAAGCAAAATTAAGGCAGGTAGAGGTGTGTAGGGTGGGACTGCTCGGCGTCCAGCGTGGCACAGCAAGGCTGCGGCGCGAGGTGCTCTGCCGAGAGCTGAGGGCAGCACGCTCCTGCTGCGGGGGCTCTGAACAGCCCCTGGGAGCAGCGCGAGTACTTATGCCGGGTTCCTCCAGCCAGGAACCTGCCGGCCAGTGTCTGCCTTCCAAAGTGCAAGGGTGGATTTTCCATGGAATGTGACCATTTTTTGTCATGAAACTTGCAGGCAAAGAATTTTCTCTGCGGCTTCTCCCTCACGGTCAGATTTGGCTGAAATCGGGCAACGTACTGAAAAATGGTATTGAAGAAGACAGAGGACTTGATTGCAGACATCTCATTTCCTTAGGAAATCAGGCTAAAAATAGGAAGGGAACATAACGGAGACTTCTTTTTCTTGACACCCCTCCCCTTCCCCAGCTGGGAATCAGCTTTTGTCCTGAAATCTGAGGTTTATTGCTCTTGCTGTTGTCTTCTGGGCTCCAGATGTAGTCAAGCCGTGAACATGTCTCTCGTCAGCTTTGGAGAAGCAGTGCTTCTCCAAAGGTTGCTGCGAGTGGCTGGTGCACAGAAAGGCAGACGCGGGGAAGGACACATCAGCTTGCGATGGCAAAATTCATTTCTGGGTGAGGTCTGCTTGCTCTCCAAGGAGATCCCTCCGGGCTCCCCCAGGACAGTCCCTGCCTTACCCAGGGCCCCTCTCTCCAGCCAGAGCTTTGCCCCGGCAGCATTAGCAGCTACGGCTCTGCCGTTGGCGGCAGCAATGCTTCAGATAACCCTCCTCCCTGTTCGAGGTGATGAGACACCCACTTAGGCGCTGGTTGGGCGCTAATGCCTTCTGCCAGCATCAGCGGTGCTTACTTTCGACACATGATACGGACTATAAATATCGGGCGGGTTTTGTGTTACCTTGAGCACCGTCCAAGGCGGCGCAGATGGTCTGGGCCCTGCTGCAAGTGAAGTCACCTGAGATGGTCAGGCAGAGAGATCCCTGTGCCAGGGAAATGACTAAAGCCTTTGGAAAAGAGACCGAATCCCTAGCGCAGGCATTCGACTGCTCCGCACCCTTGGTCAGGTCTCTTCTGCTGGAGTTTGTCGCGCTGGTGTCACCCGTGGATCTGTGCCACACAGGCAAGCCGCATCCCGGAGTTTTCCAAAGACAGTTGAGATGCTGCAGGTCTCTTCCCTTCTCCCCAGCATTCCATGCCCCCACAACACACATCTATGCCGCCACAACACTCACCCATGTCCGCTCTGGCTGCTGCTCCGGGCGTTACACACTGCCTGTGCCCACGCTTGTGTATGCACACGCACACGTAACCCCTTGCTCCTGGCTACGCCCTTACGCCGTTACCGAACAGCCTTGCAATGCTGCTGCACCAAAGCACATGCAAAGTTTGGTCCCGGGCCCGATCCAAAGTCTTTGCTCTTTGATCTCGATGGGAATTTAGTCGCCGATTTGTGCGGAGCCAGGATTCGCTCCGTGCCTTGCTGGTGGTCGGGACAGGGGCTGGGTGATGTGCTACCACCCGGCCGTGCAAAGCAAGCGGGGTGCTGAGGAGCACGCTGCACCTGAAAGGTGGGGTGAGGGCAGAGGCTGGGGGCTCAGCCAGCTTGTCTTTTAACTTGTCCTGCCCACCGAAGTGGCCAAAAGGGTGACCTCGTGCAGGGATTTGGGGGGGGAGGCAGCACCCTGGCCGTGTTCCCCGCCCGGGGAGGTGTCGCACCACTTCTCCACTCTTTCCTCGCTTTGCCCCCTTTCAGGTGCCAGCCGCTGTCCTGGGCCAAGGGTCCCGGCCCGGGGGCCACCTCTGCTGCCCCCACCCCCGCGGGCAGGAGGAGGAGGAAGAAGGCATCAGCTGGGGACCGCCTGCCCCAGCCCGGGGGCTGAGCCCGGCCCTCGGGGCGGAGCCGGCGGTGCAGCGCCCGGCGGAGCGGGGAGCGCGGCGGAGCCCCGAGCGGCCCCGGCCCCGGCATGAGCTTCCCGCGGCCCCTGCGCCGCTCCGTGAGCCTCAGCCCGGCCCGCACCCTGCGCCTCGTCGTGCTGGGGCAGAGCGCCGTGGGCAAGACAGGTAGGACAGGGTCCCCCGGCATTCCCCCGGCATCCCCCCGCCATCATCCATCACCCTCACCTTCCCCCCCGGATCCCCCCGGCATCCCCCTGCGCCCCCGGGAAGAGGGGTCGAGCCTCCCGGGGGGCCCGCCGGGGCTTGGCAGCGGGCGGGGGCCGTTCCAGAAAGCCGAGTTTCTCTGGGGCGGCGGCGGCATCGCCCCCGGTGGACCCCCGGTCCCGTGATGTCTAAGGGCACCGAGTTTCCCTCCCCTCGAGTTTTAGCCGTGGGCACTCTGCAGCCAGGGGCTCGTCCCGAGGGGCTCTTCCATGGCACAGCGGCCCGGGGCGGCGGGTCAGGGTGGGACGCTGCTGACCCTGGGACGTTTCGGGGCCGAACCTGAGCTAGGCTTTACTGGGTACTTTGAGTCTGCTGCTTGTCTTTAGCAAAGGGAGTGAGGTTTAGGTTTCCTTTAGGAAAACCCTTTCCCTGCACTTCACTCGGTGCTCGTCATCTGTGGCTGCTCGGGTGGGAATTTGGGATGCTGAGCCGGGAGCCTGAGCTCTCCTCTCTCCTGCCCGGGGATCATCCTTCCACCCCTTCCCACTCCCTTGCCCCAGGCTTGTGAGCACCCGGGGGCGAGGGCGGCCTCCGCTCCGTTCCTGCGCAGCATCCGGCGTGCCAGGAGCGGGGCCGAGAGGTGCCGGTCACTGGCGAGGAAAGGTGCGTGTCCGCACGGGTCTGCATTGGTTTTGTTGCAGCGGGGCCGGGGAGCGGCGCTCCACGCAGAGCACGGAGGGGGACGCGGCCGGGGCCACCGGGGCCGCCGCGTCCTTGGGGACAGGGCAACGTCCTAGCGGCCTGCTGCTCAGGAAAAGGCACAACCTTGAAATACGCGGCGGCACCTCCGCCTGGCTCGCGGCCCGCAGCTTTGGGGCTGTTCAGGTCACGTTTCCATATACAGTAACCGGCGAGTTCCTCTTGCCCAGCGTTAGTGAAAAACCGTGATTTCCCTCGTTAAATTAAAGGATGCAGCTCCCAGAGCTCACGTAGCAGCCCGGCACCGGGGGGCGGGAGCATGGGAACGGGGCTCAGCTCCAGGCGTACCCAGGGGGTCTGTGCGCAGCGTTTGTCCTCGACGTCCCTGCGAGCAGATGGAGCCGCCAGCCCTGGTTGTACAAAGCGTACGAAGCGCTTTGGCTCGCCCCCCCCGCCCCGGCCTGCACATACGCGCTTCCCCCGCCGGTGTTAGTGCCCTCCGGCGCGGGGTGGGCGCGTGGAAGCTTTGGGGCCCTCCTGGGGGCAAGAGAGAGGCCGTTGTGCCCCCTCCATAGGGGCAGATCCTGCCAAGGGTCTGTAAAGGCTCCTCCAGCCAGGTTCGGTGGCTGCGGCACAGGGCCGGTACCGTGCGGGGCCGGTACCGTGCGGGGCCGATCTGCAGGGTCTGCCTTGCGGCAGCTGAGCCCCGTGGGTGCCTGCAACCCTCGTGCCCTTCCGCAGGGCCTTTTTGCTGTCCTCTCGGGCTGTAACGGTAACACAGGACATGAAATCAGGGCAGAGGGGGGCCATTGATAGCTGGCTGGTGCAGAGGCGAGCCGGAGCGTGCCAGGAACCGGGAGCAGCCCCCGGGAACGGCAGGCCTGCAATTCCCCATGGGCTGGCAGCCCCCCTGATGCAGGTCTCTCCCCGTCCCTGTCCCCCCCGGGTGCCATCCTGCACGTCTTCTCCTGCAAAGGGACAGCGTGTTGCCTTCACTGGGTGCTGCGCCCGAGCCGCTGGGTCCCGCTGCCTGCGAGCTCCCGCGCCGGCCGGAGCTGGGGGCGAGGAAACCTCTAAGTGCTTTCTCCTGCCCGGCGGGGCGGTTGGCACCCTGGTAATGGACCGTGAGGATCCGGCCTGAGGGAGCCGCGCGTGACACGCGAGGACGGAGTCAAAAGCATCGGCATCATCGCTGGAGCTGCCGCGGGGTGGGGGAGGACGGGCTGTGGGAGCAGCGGGGTGCTGGTCCCCAAGGCAGAGGAGAGGCAGGGCTGCCCGAGCTGGCCAGGAGGGGAGGGGGTGCGATGCCTGGGGATCCCCCGTTTCGGGGAGCAGAAGCAGGGGAGGGTGAAGGCAGGTTGCATCCGAAGCCATCCCTGAGCCGCCAGGCTCCTGGTCCCGGCAGGATGAAAGTGGACCCCACACCGGAGCGTCACCCGGGCAAGCCGGTGGCATCCACCCCTTTGGGAAGCAGAAGCCAGGCTGGGAGAGCGGAGGGGCCCGAGGCGTGTGAACAATCAAAAGGGCAATTAAAACCCAGACAGCTGTAAAAGGGGAAAAACCCCCCTCAGTTCTCAGCCAAAGAGTTTGATTCTTTGGAGCAGTTTGGAAATCTTCAAGATCCGGTGGTCCCAGGTCCTCCGAGGGGGTCGGGGTTGGGTGCAGACCCGTGCCTGAAGCCCGTCGGCAGTTCAGAGATTTGGCCCGGGCTGCGTAAATCACCTGCGGGAGGCTGGAAACCCAGCGCAGCCGGAGCCCGCGTTACCTCCGTGTCCTCTGCCGCTGACGCCGGCAGCGTACGCTTTGCCGTACCTCAGAGGACAGCGCGGCTTGCGAAGCACGCGCCGCGGATGGACCGGCGCCGTAAGCCGTTACGCTCGCCAGAGCTGCGCGCCGCAGCGGCGTGAACACAGCAGCACGTGGGCGCGCGGGGCTCGACGCAACCCTGGAGGCGCCCGGCCCGCCCTGCGCCAGCGGGTTAGCCGCGCGTCGGGCCGAACCGTAGTCGTTCCTGGAGACCAAACCGCATATGGAATTAACCCCTTCAGCTCCGGGGGTCTCCAAGGAGAGCTCTTTCTGAGGTTACTTATGCTCAAGATGGGGAAAAAAAACCTCCTTATGAGGCCGCGCGGATGTGCTGACGCCTCTCGGCCTGCGTCCGCTTCCCCCCGTCGGCAGCTCCGCTCGTGTTCTGGCGCTCCAGCCAGTTTTTAATCAATTTAATTGGCTCCCCTTCGCACACAACACCATGCGCTCCGGCTTTGGGTGGCTGCCTAACATATGACACAGAATCAGGTGCTTTCTAGAAATTGAGCCTGACTTGTCTTGCTCTCCCCCCATAATTTGGTCACCTCTTTGAAGGTGCCGATTCGTGCCTCCTGCGGGATCCTTGGTTATCTCCGCGGGGCGGTTTTGCTAAATTACCTGCTTGCTCCATCAAATCCCACCTCTGACAGGCGGGGGTTTGAAACCCAGGGGCGGCTTGGAGGGTGAGAGGATGGAGAATGCCCCGAAGAGGAGCCGGGCAGGTGTAGGAGGGCAGGAGAAGCTGCTTGGGGCAGAGATGCCGGGGCTGAAGAAGCAGGAAGCCCGGCTGGGGCGGGAAGCCAGGCTCGGGGCAAACGCCCAGGTCCGGGTGCGGGTGTGCAGGGCGAGAGACGGGCAGCGATCGCCAGCGGGGACGAGCTGCCCCCGAACCTGCCCGGGGAAGGCAGGCTCGGTGCGGGAGCGCATCGGCCCTGCTTGGTGTTGGCTTTTCATCAACGTCCCGTGGTTCTGAGGGCGTTTAATGCCATATTCTGGTTTTGGTGAGGTTTATTCTTGCTTCGTGCTCCTGCTCTGTTTCCTTTCTCCTGCTGCGCCACGGCTGGTAAGCCGCCTCTCCATCCCACCCCCCGTGCTCTGTCCTCCTGCCTTGCTCGCGCTGGTTTTCTTTCCCCATTCCCACTCATTTTCCACCAATTTCGCTTTCCGCTCCCGTTGCCTTCCGAAGCCAGCTCTCAGCCTCTCCAGTGCCTTCTGCTCCTGTCCCTGTCTGCACCCATTACCGTCATAAACACCTTGAAGGGCTTAAGCATCACTTCCATTAGCCGTGCTCCTGTGCTCCCTCCGGCCCCCGAACCATGGGTTTCCCTGGCTGCACCAGAAGATCCCACCCGGGCATCGACAGTGCACATTCGAAGCAGCTGCTCTGGGAAGATGTTACAGACAAAAGGCCGCACGGGTGCTTTGGCTTTGAACCGGTGCGTCTGCAGCATCGGGGCGCGGGTCGGCTCCCGAGCACCGAGGCAGCCCGGAAGGTCATTTGGCTCAGCTCAGACCTCGGGGACCGGGAGCGCAGACGAGCGGTGCTGCCTCGCCCTTTCCAAAGGCAAAGAGCAAGGCGCTCCCGAAGCAACGGCTGCCGACTGCTCCGCCCGGAACGCGGCTCTGCGGGCAAGGCTGAGGGCGAGAGGAAAGCTCGCTCGCTCTGCAAGGCTGGAGAGCGGCTTTCGGAGCCGCTAGCGCTTTCCGGGTCCACCCTGTTGCATCCTAGAGGCACTTTCCCTGCGGAAAGATACTCTGGAGGGTGGGCATGGAGGTGGAGGCGGGTAGAAAAATAAGCCTTTGGGCTTGGCCGGGCGGTCCTCGGGCAGCACAAGGGATCTCGGGAGATGCAGCTGGTCACCTGCAGCAATCTCTTTTCAAGACTGGTCGCTTCTCCCGCTGATGGGGAAGCTCCTCCAGCAGCGGGGAATTCAGGGACTGGATCCCGCACCACCGCCTTTGATGTCTTCTGAGCAGAGGAGGTGTAACGTTTCAACCTCCCATTGCGTTTGCTCCGTTGCTTTTTCAGCTCCGTGGCCCAGAGCCGGGTTCCCGTGGCGCTGCCGTTACAGGGCTGCTCCCAAATTCCCCCCCGACAGCCAGAGCTGCGGCGTTTCCCCTCGGCGGGAGCCGAGCTGCAAGCCGCAGCCCCGGCGTGCAGACGCATCCCCGGCTCTCTGCCGAATCGCCGCCGCCCCGTAATTGCCCCATCCTGGATGAGACGACTGTTTCAGCGAGCCGCCGCGGGCTCTGTGCCCTGTGCCCTCGCCCTGTGCGTGGCCGAGCAGCACCTCGGCTTTGCTGTTGTTCCTCCTTCCCCCTGAAAACCCAGGCGTGACCGCTCGCTCTCTGCAACGGCGGGCTCCGCGCCGCGGGTTCCCCTGGCTGGGCGACGGCGTTCTCTTGCCGCAAGGCCCCGGCGTAGCCTTGGAGGCAAGCTCTCCGCCGCGGGCAACTTGATGGCCGCCAAGCAGCACCCGCTCCACCTCGCCTCTCCAGTACCTCCCCTTCAGCCCGAGCATCGCGGCCTCCTCGCAGCTCTGCCGGGGCCTTTTGATGGGGTGCTTGAGGCTGCAGGAGTGAAAAGTCAAGTAGAAAGTATGTCGGCTTTGCTTCAAAGCAAAAACATGTCTCCGGCCAGCTCTTCAGCGCCGCGTTCCTGCATCCGCCCTTGGGACGCCGCTAGCCTTGCCTCGCGCTTCCCGAAATGAAGCCGGCTGGGTAGCCTCTCACCCACCGCTGGGTAGCGTCTCACCCGCTTCTGCCCATTCCCACGAGCGCCGGTCTCCTCTCGTCACCTCCCCGTGCCACCCGGGGTGCCGGCACGGGGACCGCGACGGTCCCGGCGTGCCAGCTCGGGAGCGGGAGACCGTGGTAAGACCCAGCCCTTCTCCGGGCAGGGACAGGTGGGTGTGTGGCCCTTCGGCCACACGCGGGACGTTTAGCGACGCCTGCTGCGCTGGTAGCGGGAGCGACAGGTACGCGCCGGCTGCCTCCCTGCCCCGTTCAGCCCGGCGGGGTTTTCGGCACCGCCAAATCGCTTCGTTACTTAGAAAGCCGTTGCTTTTTGCCCCCGTTTCCCCTTCCAATGGCCAGCTAAGCCTCAGCCCCGTCTGGAAATACCCGCCTAGAGGCCCTGCACAACGGCGATGCTTTTGCTACCCCTTAAGGAATAATATAAGGAGTCTCTTTCGGGTTTTTTTGTTTGTTTGCCATCCTCAGAGAGCTTGCCCACCCGGAACCAGCCCTTGCTCCGGAGCCGAGGTCTGGCTCTTTCGGCCTGGCTGGCTGCAGAGGCACGATGAGAGGCTTTTCCCCAGCGAGGAGGCCCTTGCCGTGCCTGATGGGGCGATCGGGCAAGGCTCCAGCGCCAGCCGGCCTCCGGCCAGCCTCGCGCTGGAGCGCGACCGGGGCCTCGCGGCTGCCGGGCTCTGGCGCAGGGAGATGCGTAATCGGATAAGAGAGGTTTAATTGCGCCCGCTGCCGCGCCGAGGCTGCCCCCGCCTTTCCCCGCCCTCGCAAGGAGGAAAAATGGGGCCAAACGATCCGCCCCCGCGCCGATGCGGTGCCAGAAGATGGGAGGGGGGGGTGTTTTCGTGGTGGGGGGTTGCTTCGTCCCCCCGCGCGCCACGGGGGCGCGGGACTCCGTGCAAGGACGGAACAGGCAACGGTCCCGGCTTTTCCCCGGCATCCCTGTGCGGGGGATGCGGGCTCCCAGGCGCAGGCACGGCGGGAAGGCGGTGCTGGTCCTTGGGCACCCGCTCGGCTCCGCGTGCTGCCGGGTGCCTTTCCAGGGCTGGCGGCGCGGCTGGCGTACGAGCGGGACCTCCCGGGCTGCCGTGCCCCGTGCTCCTCCGGCTTTGGCTTCTGACGAATTTCATGAGGTTTGGTGCCGCCGGCCTTCCCTTCCCCGCGCGCCTGGCTCGGGCCAAACAAACCGCGCTGCAATTCCCGAGACCCGTCCAGGCCGTTGCACCGCCCGCGCCGGGGGGGCCCGGCCCAGCACCGGCTTGCCCCCACGCTGAGCTCGCCGCTGGCCGGCGGTTGGCCGGAGGCCGCCGAGGGCACCGCTCACCCGGCATGAAACTTCAGCGCGTGCCTACGTCTTTGCCGGATCCAGGCCAGAAAATGCCATTTATCAACCCCAACCGTGCGGGGAAGTGAACTCCACGCGCGAGGAGCCGCCTCTCGCCCGCGCCCGGGGGTGCGTGCCTGGGGCGCGCGCTGCCCGCGCTCTGCCCGCGCTCTGCCCGCTGCCGTCTGCCAGCGCGGGGCAACGCCGGCGCTCCCGGCCGCCTCCTGCGGAGCCCAGCCACCCCTCGCTGCCGCTTTCGGGGCTCCCACGTCCACGTGAGCTGAAGGACGTTTCTGGCAGCGGCAGCGCGGGAGAGGTTCTGCGCTCCGGCGAGGTGGGGGGCCGGGGGAGCCGGGGCCGGGGGGGTCTCGGTGCTTTCCATCGCCGCCGGGCTTTGACGTGGCGGGAGTTTTCCGCGCTGGCGACACGCAGGCGCCTGCTGTGTCGCTCAGGGAGCCGGGCAGAGACCGGCTTTGCTGCTTTATCCTGGTCGTCTCCGGCTGTCGCAGGGCAGCGGCAGCCAGCGCACGGCGGTGACCCAGCCGCTTCGGGGGCCTTTGAAGAGACTTTTGCCAACCCTACGGTAACCTGGTCCTCCCGGGGCCGGGTTTGCAGGATCGCTGCTGGGATGTCTCCTCCTGGAGCCCACACGGGCACTTTCCCGGGAGGCTGGGCGGGTCTTTGCTCTGTCCCTCCTGCCTCGATCGGCCGATGTTTCTCTGCAGTTTGAGCTGACAACCATAACTGGGTTTGTTGTGTTTTTTTTACAGCATTGACCGTAAGATTCATCACCAGGAGATTCATTGGAGACTACGACCCGACCCTAGGTAGGTAAAGCCCTCTTCGCTGCTGCCGCTGGCTCAGCCCGGAGCCTCCGGCACACCCAGCACCACTGCCGGCAGAGCCGACTCTCCTCCCAGCTCCGCCGTATTCAGCCCTCTTCCTCCTCGACCAGACCGGCAGCGGTCGGAGCCGCCAGCCATCGTGGCACCTCCCTGGCTCTTGCATCCCTTTTTCCTCGACTGTTGTTCTGGTAAGGCAAAAGCTGTTGGGGTGAGACGCCGGCATCGCCCGGGGAAGCACAGCGTGCTTCGTCACCCTCGAGCACTTTGCTGGGAGGTGGCTTTCAGGGGAAGGAGGTAGCTAAGCCACCGCAGCAGCGGCTAGTGCTTTCCTGTCTTCTAGGGGTCTTCTGTGCATTTGGGTCTGATGGGTTTTGGGCACTGAAGTCAGGTCCCTGACGAAGCATCCCAGAAATGACCGGTCGCTGGCTGTGCATCCTTCTGCCTAACCCCTGCTGCCGCCCACTGGGCTGAGAAATTTGGGAGATCTCTGCATTGCTCTAACCCCGCTGGTTCACAGGGGACCCGAGGGAAAGGCTTGGGTTGAAGAACAACCCTGTTGTTGCCCCTCGTCCTTTACATCCCCTTGCTCGTTAGGGTGAGCGAGCTTTTTTCCCCCAGAGTGCAATTTGTTTTTTCCCCTCCGCCTGCTGCTTCTTCCCTCTGCTGGGATGAGGTGAAGTCCAGAGCCCGCACGGCGGGTGGACCCGGTGCTTCTGCGTGCCGGAGGAGAGGGCCGGTGCCTGGTTCCTCCCGTGGATGGCCCCACGGCGCGTGGCACGCGCGCACCTCGCAGCCGCCTTTACTGCTTGGGTAGAAAGGAGCCGCTGCCCCGCTGCTGGGGAGCGCGTCGACGCCGGCTGGGCTAGAGCATGAGCGGGGTCTCCAAACAAGACCCAGCTCTCCGCAGCCTCCCGCTGAGCCCCTCTTCCTTTGCAGAAGCGTCGCTCCGTGGCCCCTTTCTGCCCCGACGCTTCGGTCACTGTTGCCCTTTCATTCCCAGCAAGGCGGAAGCCAGCCGGGTGCCGGCGGGGCGTCTCCGCCGCCCGTCGGAGACGCTGGGCTCAGTGCCGGGGGCGCAGGGCCGCCCTTCCCGGGCGCGGGGAGACGGGCCAAGGAGCAGTTCGAGACGTGGGCTCAAAACAGAGGCCGCCCCGGCTGTAGGCTGCAGTGGCCAAAAATCGACTTCTCCAGCAGGGCTTGCACCCAGGCCGCCTGGGTTGCCGTTTGCTACCCGGGGGCTTCTCTCACACCCGCTTTTCTGCCTGTCCTCCTCCAGAAATGATTTACAGACACATGGCCGTCATCGACGGGGAGATGGTGCACTTCGAGATCCTCGACACGGCAGGACAGGTGAGCTCAGAGCGGTTCGTAGCGGGCTGGCCCTGGAAAGCATCATCGGGGAAGCGCGGCTTGCCGTCGAAGGCAACCCCTGCTTCTCCACCGGCTTTAGTTGGGTGTATCCGAAATATTGATCAGGACACGTTTACCTCAGAAAAAGGATGTTTTGGAGAGTTTATGTGTCTCTAATGTCAATTACAGCGTGGCTTCAGCCGAATGCTTCCCCGTTGCCCTCAGCGGTGTGCGGCACAGCTCCGCTCCCCACGTCGGCAGAGCATCCCGATGGCGGGGAGATCGCCCCAGGGAGCGGGGGGGTGCCGGCTCGAAGGAGCCACCACGCACCGGGACCGTGCGTGATGGAGAGCCCTGTGCTGGCTTCCCACCTAGCAACAGCTCTACCTTTGCGTACCCGCTGTAGCAGCACTAACTCTCCCCTCGCCCACATCCGGACGGGGCTGACTGCTGTCCCCATCCGTCATTTTGCCCAACCCATCAAATTCCTGCTCTGGGCTACCTGTGTTCCTGCGCCAGTGGCCGCTGTGCGCAAGCCCCAGGCCAAAAACCTTCAGGGAGATGGTGGCAGCCCCCCTTGGGAGGTTTTCTAGGTTGCAGCCAGCGGTGTCGGTATTTAGGAGACGTTGGGGCTCCTGGTGTTAATACAAGCTTGCCTGCCCTGGCAGGAGGAGGATTCCCTACAGATAGAGGAGAAGATCAAATGGGGGGACGGCTTTGCTGTGGTCTACTCCGTGACGGACAGGTGCAGCTTCGATGAGGTCATGCGGCTGTGCTTCCTCATCAACCACATCCACTCCAGCCCCAAGCGGAGCAGCGGGAGCGAGCAGCCCCCCGTGGTCATCGTGGGCAACAAGAAGGACTTGCAGTTCGACAGGATGGTGTCCACGGAGGATGGCGAAAACCTCTCCAAAGCTCTGAAGCTCCCTCTCTACGAGATCTCCACCCGGGACAGCTATGAAGAGACCGTGGCGGTGTTCAACACCCTCTACCAGGAGCTCATGAGACAGGGGCATTTCTCCCCGGGCTCCTTCAAGAGGAGGACAGTGTCGAAGCTGATGGAGAAGATCCCCAAGATGCAAGCCAGCTCCACCTTGAACTCCGCGGGCCGGAGCCTCAGCTTTAACTCCTTCAGGGACTACATTCCTGAGTGAGCGTCCCCGCAGCAGAGGCGAGAGCAGTGGTGGGGCCAGGACCAAGGGACAGGTTATCCTGCTGCGAGCCCAGGGCTGAGGAGCAGCGCGTGGGGCTGTGCTGGCTCCCAGAAGGGGAAGGTTAAGAGGTGGGGAGGGTGGGATTGGGGTTCAACAGCCTTTTAAAGCCCACAGGCTTTTACAAATGCGCTTTGTGTCAGCAGGGAAGATGTTCTTTGTCCGTCTTTCTTACCCCTTGGCTCCCTCCTCCTCCTCCTGCACGCTGAAGTCGATACCGAAGGTGGTTTGTGGTGACTTCGGGGGTGTTGGGTCGACCCTCACAGGCTCAGAAGTGCTCCAGCGGGGATCAGACCCGGCACAGACACCTCTCTCTAGCTTTCCCCGCTCCCCTAAGAAAGCTTGCTGGGTCTGTTTGCGCCCCAAAGCGTGCACCCACAACACCGCGGTGACCCCGAGGGTCGAGCTGGCTCCCGGGCTGCCATCAGCCTCCCCTGTCCTGGGGTAAATGGCCATTGCTTCTGCTGCTCAGCGCTGCTGGTGTTTAGCCATAGCTGCTCAAAACCTTCCCAGCCTGGCCAGCGGCTCCGGGGGGGCGGTCGCTGCCCACGTCCGTCCCTCGGTGCCCCCAGGCCCCCCCGCTCCACCGCTGCTGCGGCCCTCCCCAAAGAGCCCGACCAGCTGGTCTGCCCATCTGCAGCCACCAGCATCCATCCGTCCGAGCCCGGGGCCGCGTTTCCGCCTCAGTTTTCTCCCGGGTTTGTGACCTGAAGCCGCTGCGGAGGGGCAGACCCCCACGTCCCCCCGCCTGCGAAGGAGCTGGGGCCCTTCTCCCTCCCTGGCCGCTCTCGGGCTGGCACCAAGGTCGTGTTTCAAAGCAAAGCAGAGATCTGTTTACAGTAGGGGAAAAAAGCCTGTTAATCCCTGGCTTCTCTAAAAATCCGTTTATTAACGTTTCAGGCTCCTTGGCGCGCTCCCCTTTAATAACACCGTAAACAAAGGCCCGGGCAGAGGGCGGCGAAGGCGGCAGACGCTGCTGTTCGGGCCGGGCTGAAGGCGCGGCGCGCTCGGCGCTGTGCTGGGGTTTCCCGTGTTTTACGCCCCGCTCTCGCTCCGCGCGGCCCGTCTCCGCGGGATGGCCGGTCACGCCGGCTGCATTGCTGATGCCCGTTGGAACCTCGGGCTAAAACCACGCTTCTCCGTCCTAGAGCGACAGTGTTCCCGGGGCCGCTTCCCCGGTTAATGCCTCTGCCCTGCGACTCCGCCGAGCCAAACCCCCGAGTGGCAACTCGAAGCGCGGTCGCAACGGAGCCGATACCGGGAGAGGCAAATGATGGTCCTTGCAGGGACTCCCCGGCTGCTCCTTAGCTGCCCTGTCCCCGGCGGGGAAGCCACTGTGGCCTGGGAACTTGGCCTTTTGCACGAAGGCGAGGCAGCGCAGGCACGGGAAGGAGCGGGGCTGGCGGCCAGCAGCACCGTCTCCCCGCGGCACCGCTGCTCGCCCGCCCGCGGAGCGCTGTGCCGGCTGCGTGTGCTGGAACACCCGCGGTGTAACGCGCCCCTGTCGTCCCCCCCACCCCGTAGCGACCTGTCGCGTCGTCTGCTGCGTCCTGTGACAATAAAAGCCGAGCGAGCAACCGCCTGCGATGCTCCCGTGCCTGCGAGCGCGGGGACGGGGCTACTCCACCGCGCCGCTTCCCTTCCAGGGAGGCTGTAGCGCGGGGGGGGGCGCGCAGCCTTTAAACGAGGGCCAGCATCGCCCTTCCCCTCTGCCCCGCTGCCGGCGCCGCGTGCCCTCCGGGCCGCCTCCGGCCCCGCCCGGGGGAAGGCGCCGGCGAAGCTGCGTGCCCGGGGGTGTGCGGCGGGGCCGCCTGCGGGGCCCGGGGAAGCCTCAGCCCCCCTCCCCTCGCAGCACGGACACCTCTTCCCCTCCCGCAGCCGTTTGCGGGGGCCGCTTGCCTCCAGCCAAGGGCTGTCTCTCCGAGGGGTTCGCTAAATCCCGCTTGCGTTCGTGTACCCGCATCCCTCCCGCGGGGTGAAAACGAACCCTGTGGAGGGGCCGGGCCGAGAGAGCAATTTGGGACTGCTCCTTTCCAGCATCTTAACTAAAACCCTGAACGCCGGCAGCGGGAAACGCCGCCGGGGCCGCTGCTCTGCTCACGGCCCCGCGCACGGCAAGGGCGATCCGGGGGCTTGCGGCCTGGCAGCCGGAGCGGGTGTTTGCCGCCCGGGGCTGGCGGGGAAAGAGCCGCTTTCGGCATGCGCTGGGCCGGCCGCCGCGCAGGGACCCGGCTCAGCCGGGAGCCGGCCCGGCCACGAAGCCGCGGGGACAGCGGGAGAAGAGCCCGGTAGCTATGAAGGCGCAGCCTTCGGCCTCGCCCGCCGGCCCCAAACGCAGCAGCTCGGGGCCGCGTTAACAGTCCAGCTCAAGAGGGGTTAAAAACCTGCTGGGGCGCTGAACCTAGGCTCGAGCCTTTCGCCCTGCCGCAGAGGTTCGGGTGTCTTCGAGCACGCTGCTGAAGTCCCTGGTGTCCCCAAGGCCCGTCTAAAATTAAAAAAACCCCACCCATACCATAGAAACATAGCGGCCACAAAAATGACATCTTAAACACGCTATTTATGACTTTCTATCTTTGTTTCGCATAAACTTTTCTGGTTCCTATTACACAGATTGATTGTAGGGCTGATTGATTTTAGGACGGTACTTCCTTGCTGGCTCGAGCTCCAGGTCGGTGCAACGGCGGGCATGGCAGAAACACGAATTATCTGGCATGAATTATTCAAAATGGTGAATGAGAGAGGAGCCGCTTGCGAGCAGGACACACGGCCGGCCGCCGGGAACAGCGTCCTTCGGCGCTCCCGGCCGCTGGGAACAGAAGGGTGCTCGGCACAGCGGGGATCGCTGTCCCCAATTAGCCCCAGCGCTTTTTTCATAGCACGAGGAATTCAGAAAGGTTTTTAGCCCAAGGTTCGGTGTGGTCGCTGCCGGCGTTGCGGCCCGCAGCCCCCGCGCTGAGGCAGGGAGGCTGCCTGGCCTTGCTCGCCTGCTGTAATTAGCAAGAAACCTCATTTGTATCCGGCTCAGCTGCTTTCAGAGAGGCCAGAGGGAGCTCGTCAGAGCTGCTAATTGCTAATTATGGAAAGCCTTTAAGCGGCTCTCCTGGGGGAGTTTCCTCTCCCAGGTACAAAGTCTTGAGAGTGCTGTATCTATTGGGGAGGGGGGAGAAAGGCTTGGCGAGGAGGGTCCCTCTGTAGGGACCCAGGAGTTAAAGGTGCCCTTGTGGGCAATGCACAGGGGCAATGCCATCAATCCTAAACCCCTATGGTGGGGGCTCTGCAGGGCTCAGCTAAGAGAGGAGGAGGAAGGAAGGAAGGAAGAAGACCTCTGCCTCCCTCAGAGCAGAGCCTCCAGCTTTGGAGGCTTGGGGAGGTAGGTTAAACTTGGGTCCCTGGAAAGGAGGTGCCCAGAGCTCCATTTTGCAGCCCCTGGGGGTGCTTGGTTCTGTGGGGATGCATGACCTGCAGCCTCCTCCTTGCTGAGAAGGACAATGCCATTAAAGTGATATTTAAGGGGATTTTTGGGGTGGAAGCCAGGAGTGTGTGCAGTGAGGGCTGTGGTTTGGTTTGCCTTGGAGGCCTCAAAAGAAAAAAAACACACCCAACAAACAAAAAGCAAACCACCAAACCCACGCTTGTGGAGGGTCAGGCTTCAGGGCTGCTGAATAACCCGTGCAGCAAGGAGCGCTCGATAGAGCTTGGGTATCCCCTGCCGATCCTCTGGGCACAGGTTCCTGTGTGTTGCTGGAAAATGCCATTTCTCAGGGGACACGTGGTTGTCCCGCACCTGGGGACCATCGGTCCTTCCAGCCCGATGTCTGGGCTGTGATGGCTCGGCTCCACGGAGAGAAGTTGAAGAGTTTTTTGTCTCATCATCCAAAAGGCATCTCCAGGGCAGTGATTTAATTTGGCGAGCATGTAGGCTGCAAATCTGCTTACCAGATTTCTGGGAAGCTTGGAAGAGGTAAATGAAACAGAAACATCCTTCCCAAAAGCTCCCTCGCCTGCCGGTCACCACCAGCAGCTGGTGGCACGCCAAGCCCTTCGGTCTCCCCTTAACCCCCTCCGCAAAGGCCTCACTGAGAAAGCACGGAGCGTGGGCATCGCGTGGGCTGAGGTCGGTTCGTGTGGGTGGGTTTTTTCCCTATGTTTCCCTTGGGGCAGGAGCTCTTGCGCTGATGCTTGAGCCCTTACGGTGCCTGTTCCTCTGCTTATACACCCTGTGCGGTTTTGGGGAGCTTCCTTCAAAAACTAAGCCAGCTACAGGGGCTAGGACTCGACTCCGGCAGCCAAAGCCTTGCTCAGACAGATAAAACCACGCTTAGGTGGGGATGGGAAGGGTGATTTCAGCGGGAGGTGTGATCACCCCGCAGCAAGGGGCACAGAATAACCCTGCAAGGTGGGGGAGAGCTGCTTTCTCTTTGCAGCTCCAGCCTTTAACAGCAGTCTTGTGCTTTTTTTTTTTTTAAATAAAAAAGTAGAGGGTTTTGGCTTTTTGAAGGCTCTGCCTGGAGGAGTAGTGTGTGGCTCTGGCCTTGCTGCAGCCCCAAACCAGTTCCTGGGGGCGAAGGGGAGATCAGAGCTGCTAGCTGTACCTTCTGAGCAGGTGCTGGTTTTGAGACCCCCAAAATAAGTGCAACCTCTCCTCTAGTGAATTGCTTTGATTTAAGCTCAGAGCAGAAAAAATGAGGTGGTGCGATGTTTCCTGGCTTTAGGGTGCCTGGGGGCTTCTTGGGGTGCAGGGGGGCAAGTGCTCAGCGCAGCAGGCTCCTCTCTCCCAAATCAGCAATTTTAGGTGAGTCTGGTGGCATGAGAGTGTGTTGGGCGCACGGGCTCGGTCACTGCCCCACCGAGGGTCTCGCCACCCTGGGTGTTGCCTAAGCATTAGGCTTTGCCTGGGGTGAGGGGGGCACAAGGGGTACGCGGGGGCTGCTTCATCCCGTCGGCACCCACCGGTGTTGGCAGCCGGAGCCTGGGACTCTCCAGCTGCTCCAAACGGCCGCTGTGATGCACCCATGGATAATTTTGGGAAGCCCAACACCTGCAGGGAGCGCCACGCTGTCCCCCAGCCCCCCCCCCCGCCCGAAAAACCGCTGCTCGATGTGAGACCATGCTTAAAGCTCAGGTGGGCTGTGGACCCACGCGAACGGCTCCTCGCATCCGGGCGCTCCCGGTTCGGGCAGACGCGACCCGGGGGACGGCGGGGGAAGACAATGGTCCCCAGCGGTCGCTTCCAAATGCTGTTGCTATTTATATGCCCACGTTTTCAATGCAAGTCCTGCTGCTCGTTTTATTGACGTTAACAAATAGCTGCGAAGTTGCCTGGGAGTTCATGGAAATCTGGGATTGCTTTCTGAGGGAAATGTGGGGCTGAGATTTAGGGTTCTCGGGAGCAGTATGTCCCTTTTTTCTTTTTTTTTCCCCCCCTCTTCTGAACGTTCGATAGCTCTAATAAGGAGCACGAGGCTCAATAAGGCAGGGAGAATTTCAGCACAGCCAAAGGCTTTTGCTGGCCCTGAAAGGAAAGGCTGGGAACTGCAGCAGGGAGCAAAGCGAAAGGAAAACGCCCACGGCAGCACATCAGCCGGCTTGATCCCGGGCTGGGTTTTCAGGGTGTCTCCTCCAGGCCAGGCAGCCGCAGATGAACCGCGGGCGGGTGCCGTGGTGGAGGCGAGGACGGGTACAAGCTTCGGACAATCTGCTTTGGTTCATCACTGGATCTCCTGGGCCGTATATATCACGGGACAAAATGGGGGTTTGGGTGTAGGCTTCTAAGCTAAGGTAGGATCCCTCCCCACAGCGAGAGCACGGCCAGAGCCTGGGGGATGCGGCTGCTCCCCCCGGGGGAAACTGAGGAGAGATGCCAAGTCCTGCAGGCACTTTGTGGCTCCCACCCGTTTTCTTTTGTTCTTGGCCAACCCATACAGCTCTTCTCTCTTTTTTTAAGTAGTAATATTAAAAAGAATACATAAACACTCAACCGCAGTGTAGGCTGGGTGTGCGGCTGGGAAGCTGTGGCTGTAATCACTGGTGCTTCGAGGCCGTAGGAAAATATTGATGGTGAGGGCTGGTCCTCCTAAAGTGCAGCCCTGTGCTTCTCGCCTCTGCTCACATACGTGGAAAGTCCCTGGGGCTGCTTGTGCTCTGGTTTTTGTTTGGTTGGTTTTTTCCCAGCCAGCCAGAAAGGTAGCGACAGGATTTTTGAAAGGATGCGGTATGCGATCTACAGGGCACGCTGCGAAGGCAGCCCCTCTAACGGGCCGCCAGTCCTAAATCCTGGTGGGAATAAGCCTTAGTCCCTGTTTTCTGGGTTTTTCCACCAAAAACCTTTGGTTCCGCAGCTCTGCTTACTGATGCTGCCGGGTTAAATGTGTTTCCAGCCGCCCACCCCATCGCTTCCCTGGACACCGGCAGCCCATCGGAGTCGCATCCCACCCACCCCAGCAAAACCCCTGGAGAGTTTGTAAATCAAAGCCCTTCGGCGGCGGCACACGTGCCCCTCGGTGTCCATGGGGCCTGGAAAGCCCCTGTGGATGTAGAAGGGGAAAGTCGAGGTCTCTTCAGACCTGCAAAGTCAGGAAGGGGGAGAAGATGCCCCATTTTGCAGAGGAGCAGACTTGAAATTGTTTTAAAAAAAAACCCCAAAAACCAAACCCACAAACAAAAAACAAAACAAAAAAACCAACACCCCCCCCAAAAAACCCCACCCCTCATCAAGGAGAGGGACAGATCAGCTTGCTGGAAACCAGGCAAATGGCCCCAAAATGTTGTTTTTTCAACAAGTGGTTTTTCTTGGTGGTTTGAGGAAGACTAATGGAGGCAAAACGGGGCTTCAAGCTGTTTGTGGGAGCCAGGTCACGCTACAATTTGTGATGGGCAGGAAAATTGGTAAAACCATTCCTCCACTCCCCCCAAAAAAAAAGTTGGTGAGTGAGTGAGGAGACGGTTTATTCCAAAGGCCCTCATGCAGCTGCCTGTTTGCACCCCCCTGGGGGGGGCTAATTTGGCAAAATACTGAGTTGCAGGATTTTTCCCAGGTGTGCAAGGAGGAGATTTGAGCTGCTTTTTAAGAAAAGCTTTTAAAAAAAAAAAATTATCATCCCCGTTTCCCTGGGCTCCCACCCGGGTGCAGCCCCCGCGGCTTAGCCCATGGCGTCGGCCGCGCCGTGCGAATCGCAGCCCTCGGACTCGCCGCCTCCGGTTTCTCTGATCCCGACTCGAAGCGACTCGCGGCCCCTCTGCCTTCCCGCAGCCACGGCTGGATCGTGCGCCCAGTGACAGAGCTTTGCCTTGAGCTGCTGCCGCCAAATAACCCCATCGGTGCCGCCCGGCCCGTTTTGGGGTGAGGAACGGGGAATTGCTCCTCCCTGTGCAGCTTTTCTGAAGTTTTAGGGCTGCCACTGCATCCCCACCCATCTCTCCCTACCCTGGGCCGGAGGTTTAAACCCTCCTGGGGCACCGGGGACCACCACAGCCCCATCCCAAAGGTCACTTTTCTGATCTCCTCTGCCCAGTTTTTCGCCAAACCGTGCTCTTGCTAGGGCAGGTGGATTTACAGAACCCCATCAAGGGAGTAGCAAATCCCCCCGGTAACTCGCTCGGCTGGGGTTTGTGTCGTCGCTGAACGGCTTTGAATCGCCATGGGGTTTTAGTAACTTTAACTCGCTGCCTTGTCCAGTTCGTGGGGTGCGTTGAGCAGCGCAAGTCCTGCGACATTGCCCGTAACTTTGGTGGAAGAAGCACCTCTTCTTCCTTCTTTTTTTAATATTTCCCCCTTTATTTTAACTAGGTTTGGGTCTTGATAACTTTTTTTTGAGAGATGAGGAAGAAGAGTTGTGACCTCTTTCTTCAGTGCTGCCCACTCAAAGCTGTTTCCATCACCTATAGCTTTGCTATAATCTCCTCTAACCTCGTCCCAATATGATCAACCCATTTTCCCCTCCATCCCATACTGGATATCGCCCCAGCCAAAATGAAAAATTAATCCTGGAGATGCCTGTGGGAAAGGCCCCTCCAGGGGCTTATTTGGGCCACGGCCAAGGATTTTCCTGGTGGATGTGGCAGCCCTGAGACCCTCCCAAAGAGCAGCGTCTCCTGGGGCGAGTAGTGCTTTTGTCTTTGGGTTCAGGGCTCGGGGTTGTCGGGGCTTTGCCTGGATGCAGAATGAGGAAACTCTATGAAATCTCAGTTTTGTTTTTGTTTTTTTTTTTTTTTTAATAGCGCGGCAGCCAGCAGCTTGTAATATTGCTTATAAAATCCAGGGCTGCCCCAGCCACCCACAGGCAGGGGAGGGCTGGTGGAACGGGTGCGTGGGGCATGGAAAAGGGGATGGAAATCTCAGATTTCCAGAGTTTTCTGTGCTGGTGGGGATTACAGCAGTCCCAGGAGACTGCTTGCCTCTGCAGGGGTGCTCTGCTTTTTGGTGCAAGCAGCACCCGTTTCTGCAGCCCTGGGGGTGACCCTGAGGGAGCCCCAGCAGCTCATTCGGCCTGAGGTAGAAACAGGGAGAAAATCCTCCAGAATGTAACAACAGTAATGATAACCAAAAAAGCCGAGGCAGCAGAACGGGGAGGCTTAGCGCTGCCACGGCTTTCTCATGTGTGGATTCACAGGTGTGTAGTAAGGGCTCAACCGGAGTCATCTCAATAACTTTGGAAAAGAAAAAACAAAAAAACCTTTAAAATTATTCTTGTATAAACAATAGCTTTTAAAATTTTTTTTTATTATTTCCTGGCTCTGTTTCTAGCGTAACTACCTGAGGACGCACAGCCTGCAGTGGAGCGGGGTGGGAGGGGGCCCGCGTCTCGTCTTGGATGGGTTTGGGTCAAGCTGCCTCGGCGGGGGAAAGGGGCGACCGCGCTGCTGCCCCGACGGGGACGCCCGGCTGGGACGCCCGGCCCCCGCCGCCGCCTCGGGGGCTGCTACGGCATCTTCCCGCCTGCGAAAACGGAGCCGGGCCTTCTCCGGGGGGTGCGCTGGCCGGGGCCCCCGGTCCCACGCGCGGGGGGGTCGCCGCGGGTGGCTTTTCTCCCTGCGTTCATCCGATACTTTTACCGGAGTTGAGCACCCCGCGATGCCCTTCCCGCACCCTCCGGCTCTTTTCGCCGCTGGGGCGGGGGGCGAAGCCGCGCCAGGCGAAGCCCCGAGGCTCGGCGGAGCTGCGCGCGCGGCCCCGGCTCCCCTCCCGTGGCTCTCGGCCACGCGTGTGCGCTCCGCGGCGGGGCTGGGCGGGGGCCGCCGGCGGAGCTGAGCCGCGGGACCGGGCTCTGCGCTGCGGCCGCCGCGGGAGGGGGGGGGCTGCGGGGGGGCCCCTCGGCTCGCGGCGCGGAGCGGCCGCCCCGCTCTCCTTCTCCGCGCTCGTCGGGCGCAGCCCCGGGAGGGGGGCTCGCTGTCTCGCGCTGCTGCGCGGGGGGAGCAGAGGCGGCGGGGCAGCCCCCCGCAGCATGCCGCTCGCCCGCCCCGACGGCGCTCGGACCGCGGGCCGGAGGGAGATGAGGGAGCCCTGGCAAGGCGCCGTGGGCTGCCTCGGCGTGGCCGTCTTCTTCGCCATGACCATCGGCATCATCTCCTGGCAGGCGCTGGAGCGGCCCCCGGAGGAGTGGGTGCTGCGGGGCCGCGCCGGCGGGGTGCTGTGGGAGCGCGCGCGGGGCGCGCTGCTGCTGCGGGCGCTGCCGGCGGGGCGGGCGGTGGCGGCTATCGCCGTGCGGGGGGTGCCGGCCGCGGGGCCGCCCCCGCCGCGGGGCCGCTGCGCGCACGACGGCGGGCAGTCCTGCTACGCCTGGGAGGAGGACGCCGAGCTCCGCGTCTCCCTCGAGCCCCCGCCGGCCCCCGCCACCGAGTGCTACGGCGTCCGCTGGACCCCGCTGCGCCCCGACGTGACGCTGAAGGTAACGGGGCCCGCCGGGGTGGAAGGGGCCGGCCGGCACGCGCGGGCTCCCGGCGGGGTGACGGGGTCGCGCCGCGACCGTCTTCCAAGGCCTGCGGCGGCTGGAGGGTCCCGCGTGGGAAAAGCCCCTTCGGCAGCCTCGTGCCCTGATGCTGAGCCCCCAGAACAGGCGGGGGCCGCGGCCGCCGGGGTAACCCCCGCGTGGGAGAAGCGTGTCCGCGCCGAGGCCGGGCACAGCCCCGCCGCGGAGCACAACGCGGGCGCGGGGGCCTCGGCGCGGTCTCTTCCGCCCACAGACACAGCATGGCAGCTCTCGGGGTGGGCTTCGCCCGTGCTCGCTGCTGCGAAAAACGTTTGGGGGCTTTTTCAGATTTTTTTTGTGTCCTTCCCAGTCTTCTCCCTCGGTTAAATACAAACAGGCTCTGAAAACGAGCCTGACGGGGGGAAGGAAAAACCCCCTCAGACTGTGGCGTGCTGTGGCGGGGAGCCCTTGGGACAGGGGAGGGAGTGGGACGGGATCCAGTGGGGATGGGGAATTTTTCCCCTCTAGCCGGTGGAAGGCGTTGCTGCGCATGGGGCAGCTTTCCCTTTGCTGACATCCATCTGGGGCAGCTGAGAGGATGAGCAAGGTAGAGCAGGGTTTTTTTCCCACTCCTTTGAAAAGCAAACAAACAAACCAAAAAACCCAAATCCAAACTATTGGAAAATATGATCCAGCGAAATTTAAGAATTGAGAATAGGCTTCTCCCCCCACCTTTCCCAGCTGGTGTAACTAGTCCAGCTGACACCTGGTACAGCTATTCTGAGCCTCCAGGGTTTCCACTTTAATAATTTACACCTCCTCTCCCCACCCCTCAGTTAGACTTAACCTCTCTCTGCCCCCGCGCAGAATCAAGGCCAGGGCTCCAGGAGCGCTGCCCGAGCCTTGGGATGGGGGTGAACAGGAGTGTCGTGTCGCGTTGCGTTGCGTTGGGAGGCTCTTGGGTCCCTCTCGGCCCGTCCCGGCCTCCCTCCGCGGCCCCAAATCCCCAGGCTTTCGGGGAAGCCCGTCCCCGCGGGGGAAGTCACGCGGGATGCTAAGCCCTGCTGATCCCCCGTGTTGGCAGAAAGGGGAAAGCTTTAGAGGCTTTGAAGCGAAAATCGATGGTTTCTGAAGGCAGTCTGGTCAAGCTTGGGGATGTCCCCCGGGAGCAGCGACTTTTGGAGACGGCTCGTTGCTCCGCTGCCCCGTCAGCCCCAGGAGAAGCGCCCCAAGTACCCAAACGGATTTAATCTCGCTGAGGGAAGTGCTGCTTATTGTCAGCCCCCAGGGAAGAGGGAGGCTTTGCCTTGGAGGAGAGCGGAAAACCCGCGAGTTGCCGTGGGGACACTGCGGCGTTACCGAGATGAGCGCTCGCGATGAGGTGAGCGTCTCCCTGCGTGCACGCAGGTGAGGATAGCTGCAAATTCAGGCTGTAAATTCACCCCAGAAACGCTGCAGAAAGTGCCCCGGAGAGGCTTCTTTCTTTTTTTAAAAAACAAACAAACATTTTTTCCGCGCTGGCTCTCTGAAAGCGCCGTTGCCGCGTTTTAAAGCCGCTGCCTTGAATTCTCCGGCTCCGCCGTCGCTCTTGTCGTGCGGCGACACGCACCTGCGGGGCCTCTTCGCTTCGGCATCTTCTCACTAGCAACCCAAAAGAGAGTTGTGGTTGGGTTAAGTGTCAGCAGGCGGGCTCTCCGAGGCGTGGGGTGTCACCTCTGGGTCACCAGGCTGCTTCGTGGCAATTTTACTTTATTTAAGTTCATCTATCTAAAACTGGCAGGCTTTGGGGAAGATGTCTTGTGGTTTGTTTTTTTAATTTTAAAGGAAACCTTAATTCTTAAGCTATAGAGTTTTTATTCCCGCAGTGGGGTTTTTATATTCCTCCACCCGGCTGCATGTTGAACACAGGCGCGTAAGGGGAAAAGGAAGCGAAAAAACCTCTTGTCTTTGGCTTTAATTAGCAAGTTAAGACTTTTTTTTGTTCTTCAAGGTAAACAAAGCGCATAGCTTGCACTTCTGACTTGCTACAATTTTTTTTTCCTCTTCCTACTCTTACACCATTTGATAACTTCAATAAACTGCAGAAATCAAGCAGTTAGGCAGAATTTCAGCATTTTTTTGCACCTAGAAGCCCAGCTCTTGTGGAGGAAAAACTTAAACCCCAGCGTCTTCTGCTGGGTTAGATACGGAAGGTGAGGAGCGAGCACCCACTGCTTTTTGCATAAAACGCCTAAGTCTCACGGGGTTGGGATTTTTCTTCCTGGGAAAAGACCTGTCCGGCGACTGCTCCGACGACGCTGGGGTAACAGGCAGGGGCTTCGCCTCCCCAGGCGCGTTCGTGCGTTCACCCTTACCCCGAGGCCTTTCTCGCGACCTGATGGTGCTCTCTCGGCTGCAGGATTGCTTCTCCATGGCCAACGTCTCCTGGTACGGAGGGGCGAGCCTCCGCGCCCAGCGCTGGCCGCTCAACGGCGCCGACAGCCACGCGCAGCCCTTCGTTAGCGGCGACTTCAGCAAAAACCCCGCCGGCTACGGGCCCGTTTCGGAGAGATACTTTTTAGGCTCGACAGGTAACGGCATCCTTCCCTGTCCGACGTCCTTTGGTGCCCGGGTTTCTCCACCCCCCTGCCCATCTCTCAAGCAGCCAGTGCGGCAGCAGAGCAGGCGCCTCCGAGGCCGACGTGCCCGGCAGATGGAGTGACGGCTGGCAGCAGGGCACGGGGGACGGGTCCCACGCTGCCTCGTCCCCGTGGAAAAGGCCACGATCTTAAAGCTCAGCGCGCTTAAGCTGCGCTTACGAGTCGGCGCCTGAGAGGACGGGGTTGGCCCAAGTCGCGCCAGGGACATCCCGTGCTCTTGGTGTGTCTGGTTTGGGTTTTTTTCTCTTTTTAAGCAGAAATCTGTGTCCGTTGCCGCATCCTCCAGCTCCACTGGCGTGGCTTCACCCTGAGCTCACGGGTCCCTGACGCTGCCGTGGGACGCTGGATGTGGGCACGAGTTTACTCGCTGTTGTCATTTTTGGGTGGATATTTGGATTATTCTGCAGAACGCCAAACTTCAGATATTCCCCCCAAATTAATCAACTGATCTGCAGCTGCCCTGCATTGATGAAGCTGAAGCCGCTGCCTAAGCTGAATGCAGAGCAAACAGGCAAGAAACGGAGCAAATCCAGCCCTTGAAAGGCTGAAAGGGAATAGCAAAGGCAGGGGATTTGCTCGCGTGGCCGGATCTGTGGCCGGGATCAGCCCGGGAGGTGCTGGTACCAGTTAGGCCCCGTCCCGCGCGTCCCCGTCCCTGCGGCCACCAGCGCGAGGGCCGAGAGGAGCCAGGCGCTCGCCGAGGCACCCTTTTCCCCTTCTCTCCCCAAAGGCGTGACGGTGACAGTGGCACCCGATGTGCCCCTCTTCCTCTCGCTGGAGAGCAATAGGCACTTCTGCCTGGAGACGCCGGCGGGGAGAGCCGCGGAGCCCCTGCGCTACCTCCTCTGCGTCAGCCGGGACGTCGCGGCCGCGCACCGCCACGTGGGCAGCCGGCTGGCGGGGCAGGCGCGGGCGCTGCCGGACACGGCGCTGCTGGGGTGAGACGCTCCTGCCCTCCCGGCCTCGGGCTGGCCTCCCGAGCCCTCGTCCCGCTCGCCGCCCCGAGCGTCTCGCGCCGGCGCAAGGCGCAAATCCTCCCCCCCGCCTTTTTCCGCCACGCAGGTCTCCGATCTGGCGGTATGACGGCCCGGCGGGTTCGGCTGCCGAAATAAAGCGAGGTTTGAGGGCGCTGGCCAGGACATTGAAGCGGCATCGTCTTCAGGAGGGGGTCCTGGCCCTGGGGGAGCACTGCACTGCCGTCCTCGCCGCTGCGGTACGTCCCGTCCCGCCGGCCGTCGGGCTCGGAGGGCTGCCGTCAGCCCAGCTCTGGGCGCCGGGAAGCCCCGCCGCGTGACGCGCAAGCGCACCCCTTCCGCGGGGCGGGGGCTGTGCCGGGGCACCGCAGCCTGCCCTCCCCGAGCAGGGACGCCGGGTTTGGGGTTTCGCCCCGCGCCGGCGGCGAGCCCAAGCAGCTGGTGCTCGGTGGCTTCGCCGCTCCTACAAAACGCCTTTTTCCGCCTTTCCCCCCTGCAGGACCACGTGCCCTCGGAGCGGAGGAAGAGGCACGGCTCGAGCCGCGCTTGGGACCCCTCCCTGATTAGGCCGCTGCAGCTCTCCATCGCGCTGTCCCCGTACGCCAGCATCGCCTCGCCGCTCTTCCTGCGCTCGCTGCGGGGCGGCGAGGCGGCCGGCTACTGGCTGAGCCTGCGGCCCCGGTTCGGGGGCTGCTCGGTACGAGACCCCCCTCCGGCCCCGGAACCCAAAGCAAAGCTCGGCCCCGAAGCAAAAGCAAAGCTGGCTAAATACCGCGGAGGGGGACGGGCTGGCCCGCCCGCGTTGGGGGCACACCCCGGGTGCGACGCGGCGCCCGGGGGAGCAGCTTTCCTCCCGTGGCAGAGGGAAGCAGCTTTCGAATTTCCGCTTCCAGAAGAGATTTTTAAAAGTTGCCAGTGTTCAGAAAATCCCCCCAATTCCCTTTTTTGCAGTCGTTCTAGTGATGTGCCGATTCGCCATCGACTCGGGGATTTGGGGGGGGCTGTTGAGAGGGGGTTTACACCTTCGTGCGTTGCGCCGCGATGGTGTAAGTTGCGGTCGGGCAGGATGAGGGCGGAGCCGGCGTCCTCCGTCCCCGGGGCCGGCGGGATGTTTCGTGGGTCTGACAGAAATTCCCCTCCTCTGCCGCAGGTCCCGCTGCTGACCACGTGGAAGGGGCGGCTCTGCGCCCGCCTGAACGTCACCAGCGAGGCCGCGCTGAGCTGGTACCTGGCGCGCGCCCGGCGCCTGCGGCGGGCGCTGGGCGCCGCGTACGTGGTCTTCGAGGGTGCCGAGGGCGATGCCTTCCCGGAGCAAGCCGTCCCACCTCCCGCCGAGCTGGCGGGTGACCGGTACACCGGGGCGCTGGCAGCAGCGCTGGCGACGCTGGGGAACGCCACCGTCATCAGCGCCGGCGCCAGGTGGGTACCAAGGAGAAGACGCTTTGTCGGAGCCGGTGAGAGGGTTGAGGCGACGCTTTACACGCGCCCTTGGGAGGCCGATGCTCGGCACCCAGGGAAGCGGCGCGGAGGTGGTCCAGGGCAAGGCGTGGGGGTCACGCTCCTATCTCCTCTTCCTCTCCCTTTCAGAGCACTTTAATATTTTTTTTAATGTCTCGGGGCATAAGGATGCTTAAATGCGTTAATGCCAGATGTAAAAAAAAAGGTGTCTTGTCATGTATGGCCATTCCAGCTTCAGGTCGCTCCCTCTTCTGCAGGAGGGCGAGGGTGGACCCTGGAGTCCTGGCCAAATCCCCGGCTTGGTAATCGCTTGTGGTGTCGCACAACTGCAGTTTTCTGACTTTTCATGCCTGCATAGCCCACGACAGGGCTAATTTATTAATTAGCAGTTGTAACGTGCTTCTGGACCCTTTGATTGAGGCACCACAAACTATTACTTTTCTGGGTTTTCCTGTTATTTTTACGTTTGGCAGATGCAAAGGGATATGCAGGCTGTTTGCGAAATGACTTATTCCGTGTTGCGGATGAGGCATTGATGGTAAATTGCGTGAGAAGGCAGCTTCGAAATAGTTCATTTTCAAATAAAAAAGTTTCGCGTGCTGAGGGGGTGACGGGCTCTTAGGCAGCCGCCTGCAAAACCAGAGCGGTGGAAATAGCCCCTTTTCTAAGCCTTTTTCAGTCCGTCCAGGATCGTGCCTTTCCTGGGGGGCAGTTTCCGTACCAGGAGGGTTTCATAAACCCTCGCACCAGCCTTCGCCCCTCCCGAGATGAAGAAGCGTCCCTGGGAGACCCTCGGGGCGTCAGTAAACGGGTGGGAGGTTGAGGGGGAAACCAAACTCCAGGAGCAAGCAGACTCAGACCCAAAAAAACCCCGTGGTTAGATGAGCTCCAGACCATTTTTTCAAGCCCAAGCTCATCATGAGGGTCCAGCTTTGACCCTTCTTGGCCGCCACAAACACTGTCTCCAGCACCCGGCTGCTTGATGACGTGAGCCCCTGCCCCACCAAGTAAACCCAAGGCACGGAAACGCTACTGGGGGGGGGGGGAGAAAAGAAAAAACCCCAAACAAAACAAAACCAACAAGAACAAAAACCTGAACGTGGGGAAAAGAATGTTTTCCTCTGGCAGAGAGGTAAAACCGCTGTCGGGAACGGCAGCGGCTCAGTCCGAACAGATGAGCACAAACGAAAGCCAGGAGGAGAAATCCTCCCTGCAGGACGTGCCCCGCGGCCGTCCCGCTTGCGAGGAGGTTCGTGCCGTGGGTTTGGGGACCGCGTGGACCCAGGGCTGGGGGTGCTGTTGGGACGCCCCAGCCGGCGTCACGGGAATGGGGTTCTTTTTGGTGAGCGTTTTCCCGCCAGGGTCGGTGCTGCCATAGGCAAGAAGACGGCTGCAGCCCGAGCGCGGCCGCGCTGCCGGCGGTGCGGCCGCTAAATCGCGGCCCCCGTGAGATCAAGCCAGGAGGAGGAAAGCTTTGAACAGGGGGGCTGGGGAGGGGGAGGAGGAGGAGTGGGGCTGCCGAAGTCGGCAAGGCAGGCGCCGCGGGTGGGAGCGGTTGTGGGGAGCACGGACTTCCCTCCAACGGGGATGCCAAGCGGTGGAAGCAACCCGCATCTGAGCACGGCGGCCGCTCGGGCAGCCGCGCTGCCGGGAGTCCTGGCCCCTGTGCGGCGCCCGGAGACGCGGGGTTGGTGCTTGTCTCCCCAGGTCCAGCCATCTACCGCTCTTCGTCCAGATGAGCCCGCTGCGCTCCGACTGGAGCCACGCCGGGCTGAAGGGCGTTATTCCCTCCGTGCTGCACTACAGCCTCTTGGGCTACAACTTCTTCGTCCCCGACGCCGTCGGTAATCATTTCTTTTCTGCTCTTTGCCCTATTTCTGGCTTTTCTGCCGAGATCCTTGCAGCAGTTGTTGAGGGGCAAGGAGCACGGGAGGTACGTTGGCACCTTCTGGCTTGGGTGCGCTGCACCGAGGCGCGACGCCCTTTGCTCCCAGTACCCGGTTCTTCCGCCGTGCTGACTTGGTTGGGTCGGACGTTACTAGGGAGTCGACTGAGGAATTGAAAACAGAAAAACATGTTGTAAATTTTAATAGGCAGCCCCAGAAGCAGC
Source organism: Phaethon aethereus (assembly GCF_964289735.1). NCBI lineage: Eukaryota > Metazoa > Chordata > Aves > Phaethontiformes > Phaethontidae > Phaethon > Phaethon aethereus. The sequence goes on along the minus strand of NC_138579.1, from coordinate 71,491,472 downwards.
CAGGTCTCTGGGGATGCCCTCCGCGGAGCGCCGTGACCGCAGGCGGAGGGCGGCCCGCTGCCTCGCGCCGCTTTGCTTGAGCTAAAACCCACCTGGCAACAGCGCGGAGGGAGCCCGCAGCCGCGAAACCGCGCGCCCGGGCTCCTGGCTGGGAAACACGTTCCTAAAGCAGCCGCAGCCCCGCTCCAAGCTCCCGTTTCTGCTCCAAAGCACGACGCTTTGAGGGATCCTTAAATAACAACATCATAATAGTCCAGAAACAATCCTTTGATCGGGGCCAAGCAGCTCGTTTTTCCCCTCGCCTCGGAGGTGGCAGGGTTATTCGTGTTTAAAACGCGCCCCAGACGCGCGGAGGCCACACGTGAGGCGTCGGACCCAGCGAGCGGAGCTGCAAAGACGGTTGTTGAGCAATTTTTCAATTTGGCCTCTATTTTTAGCCAGTTTTCCTTAGAAAACAAGGCTTAGGCGGTCACAGCGTGCCAGTTCCCTCCCCGAAGAGCTGTTGAACCCGTTGGCTTATTTTAGCCGAGCTGGGCGCGAGGGCCGGTCCCCCCGCACGGCGCGGGCGCGGCGCGCGCGGCCCATGGGGTTGGGTCGCCGCAGCCGGGGAGCTGCGCTGGTGCCCGGGGGCCGCGGGGGAGGGAAGAGCCTCTGGAGGAAACGGGGCTCCGTGGGGGGCTTGGGCGAGCCCTCGGCGCTGGGGGCTTTGCGCCGTTTCTCGGGGAAGCTGCGCCGGGTTCTCGGAGCGACGGCTCCGAGGGACGCGCCAGCCCCGAGGGCTTCCTTCCCCTTTCCCTATCCCATCCTCCTCTGTGCTTCCCCAGCCCCTCTCTGGTGTTTCAGAGGGGAACTGGAATCCCCTTCCACTGCCCGTTTCTGATTAATTAGTTAGCGATTGCTCTGCTTCTCCACCGCTTTGCGCTGTGAATTTGAAGGGATCCAAATGACGAGTGTTTTCCCGCTACGCTTCGGCTTTGCACGTCAAAGCGGCAGGGAAGCCCAGCGCTTTCCCACCGCTTTCGTCTGCAGGAGAGAAATCCCTTTTTACAACGTTCTGCTAAAATTTAGAAACTCCCGAGCCATCATCCCCAGCGTGCCTGGTCCTAAAATGGCCAGCGATGGGTGGTGGGTGGCCGTCTGCTGGTGGCCAGAGATGGGTGGCGGGTGGCCGTCTGCTGGTGGCCAGAGATGGGTGGCAGGTGGCCATCTGCTGGTGGTGCTCAAGGAAGGAAAGCATGGGTGGGGAGAACTTGGCTCCTTTTGCGACGGGGTGACGCACCCTGCCCTCCGGGGAGCAGGTCCTTCGGGGCTCCCGGCGCGGTGAGATGCCCCCGCGCAGCTTCACTCGGCTCCTTGTCCCCGGCAGGAGGGAGCCTGGTCGGTGACGCCCCGGGGGACCCGGAGCTGTACGTGCGGTGGCTGCAGATCGTGACGTTCCTCCCTGTGATGGCCTTCAGCACGCCGCCCTGGCTCTGCTGCGACGCCTGGGTACGTACCCCTGTGCCCGGCGGAGGAGCGCACGGCGTCCCTTATGTGACAAACACCCCCAAAAGCCATGAAGGTCCCTACTGGGGAAAGCCAAGGCTAAAAATCCCTGTCCTGTTCTTGCTACCCCCAAAATCCCGCGCTCTGCCCCAGCAACCAGGTCGCTGTACACTGCAAAATTAACGTGGGGCTTTGTGGCTTTATACCACACAGCCACGTGCACCCACGGGGCCGGTATCCGCAGTGCCGGTGGAAATGATGGCAACCGTCACGTCTCTCTCCCTTCCTTTTGCTGCAGGGGTTGGTTAATTATCGTTTGACCAACTAGTTAATACCTACGGTGGAGCGAAGCCTGCAGGCTCACACTGAAACGGCTGGAGGCATTTTCCCAGGGATGTCACCCTTAGGGCAATAAAAGGGGAGAGCGATTCTTAAAATCAGGAGCACAGGGGGAACTGTCATTAAATCTCTTTGCCAGCAGCAAAAGAGTTCGGTGCTTTGGTCAAAGACATCAACGCCCCGGCGGGTGTCACCTGCCAGCGCTGTCCCCAGCCTTCGCACCAAAATGGGCATAAATCCACTGTATCAACCCTGTTTGCGCCTTGTTAGCTGCCGTAACTTGGGCAGGACGTTGCAGTTCGGTACTATCTCTTCCCAATGGAATTTATAGTGGGGTTTTTTTGCTTTTTTTTCTGCTTGCTTTGCTGTTTATGGGATGAAGGACTTGTCATGGGTTTCTTTTTCTTCCTCCACCCTGCAGGTCCTGAATCTTACCCGGCAATGCATACAGAGGCACCGGGACTTCGTTGTGCCACTCCTCACAAAATACAGCGAGGAATGGCTTAGCTTGGGGTACCCCATCTTCCGGCCGGCGTGGTGGCTCAGTCCCACAGATCCAACCGCTTTTACCATAGAGGATGAATTCCTCATTGGAGATGAGGTAGGAAGTTTGGGGACTGAACGCCCTCAAGGGGTAATCGAGGGCAAATAAGGTGCTCCATGCGCTCACCCACCCGCCTCTTTGCCTCCTGCCTGAATACAGCGCTCAGGTAGAGGTTGTGTGACACCAAAGAGCTGGTGGGACCCTGCTGGCTCCTTCAGGTTTACAATTTATTCAAAATGTAGAGTCAACAAGAGGTGGTTTTTTTTTCTTTCCTTTTTTAATATCACGGTATTTTTCACAGAATCATTAAGGTTGGAAAAGACCCTTAAGATCATCAAGTCCAACTGTCAACCCAACACCACCATGCCCACTGAACCATGTCCCCAAGTGCCACATCTACATGTTTTTTGAACACTTCACCTCCTGATGGTCTGCATTGGTCATTTTTCCCCCTCTTTTTGGGCTGTTAATCCCATTACTTGGAGCTACAGCCCGCAACAAGCCAGGAGCAGCACAACGTGCAGCTCCCCGCTCCTCTCAGGGAGCTTCTCTAACACGGTTTGGGGTTCTTGGATCCTAATCAAATGCAACCCAGAACAGATGGGGAGCATCAGAGAGCACAGAGCCTGGGGCCCGCATTCAGGCTGCCATCAGTGTCCCGGCTGAGCGCTCCCATCCACACGCTGCCTCTGGGATTTCCCCGCTTGAGTCTGTATTTCGCCCCGCTGGCAGCTGTAGTGAGGGTTCATGCAGCCCATGCGAGCGGTGGGAAGGGAGCCCACCAGACTTGAGCCCGTCGAATTTATAAGGCCGCGGCGAATTAGGTGAGTGCTGTCGAGAGAACTGCGGCGTGTTTAAGATGGGTCGATGTTTTTGTCCGTTTTCCTAGTAGGGATTCAGAGGTGGCTGGCGTCTGGTTCCCTGCGGCTTTTTTCCCCTGCCCGTTCGGATTTCAGTGGTTTCGTGCTGCACGTACTCCTCGCCAGCCTGCTGTCCCCCACTTTGGTCGAGGCTTGTGTAGAGGGGGGTTCTGCGGCCGCCCCGCGGCAGACCTGTCCCTCTCGCCCCGCTCGGCTCGGGAGGCGTTCGTGGAGCACACGGTGCTTGGTGTGATGTGTGGCCGCTTGAAACCAAACAGGTCTTGGAAAGGCAAGTCGGGTCTCCTGGGCAAGGCTCCTCTTGAAGAAAACTGTGCCTAATCCTCCCATTTTTGTAAGGAGCCTTTGTCGTTTCTGCGGTGGCATCACTTTACCTTTGTCCCTCCTGCTTTGCCTGGGTGCAGGATCCCAGCAGCTCCAGATTTTGGTGGTTCCTACAGTTTGGGTTTTTTTCATTAAAAGCATAATCCTTGGTTCATACTATTGCATTAATTTTGCAGTAACATGTTCAGCCGTCTTTACATGGGGATGCTGCTAATCATGGGGGCATCATCTCCCTAAAAAAAAAAACACAAACCCCAAAAGCAAAGCTCAGTAGGAGTTTGTTTCTTGTTTTAATGGGAAGGCAGCTTGTGCTGTGGAGTTATCTTTTCAGGTTCTGCTTGCAACCTCCAACAGATATTGCAATACTTCATTTCCAAGCTTGAATTTCTAGCCACAAATCCTGTGAATTCAATTTATAATTTTTTATTTTTTTTTTTTTATTAAAGGAAACTTTCACTGCAGGAGATTACTTTTTAAGAAGCAGCAAAAAGACATTTTAGCAGAGAGCTCAAATAATCAGGTGGGAAGTTTTTAGAGTACAAAATTATACAGATAAAATACAATTATACAAATCCTTGGCATAAACTAATTTTAGACCAGCGTCGTGCAAGTGCAGAGGTTGGAGGGAGCCGAGGCATTTCTGCCTTCCCAACATGCTGTAGAGCACGCGTCTGGGCAGTAATGGTGTATTAGTTATAACTGTGAGCAAGCTAAAGCCTCGTCCCTTCCCCCAAAATCTCTTGCACTGAAAAATCCCTGATGCAGTTGAATCAGCCAGGGCAGAAATGTGGTCTGCATTAGTGAGGTGAGATTCCCAGTAAAATACCACAAACTCAGGGAGGGGAAAAAAAAACTGTCGGAGCAGCTTTAGCCTTTTCTCCCAGGAGGTGCAAAGCTTCTGCTTGGCTGAAAGCCCCTAGAATACGGTAAAATGTGGTGTCTGCTCCGTAAACTTGTCCAGGGCAAGCATCATTTCTGATAAAGCATGATGTGAGGCTGGTAAAAAGCTCGCCTGATTCCGCCCCCCCCCCCCCCAAAAAAAGAGCCAGAGCTTGTGGCGGGAGAGCCCAGACAGGGGACGTTTTGACTCCCAAGCTTGTTTCTGGAAGCTGGAAGAATAGAAACGCGCTCCAAAGCCAGCTTTCGGTGCAATTTGGAGCATCATTAATAATAAACTGGTGGAAAATGCACAGGGCAGTTCTGTCCCGGTACGACCTGAGGCAGGACTAGGTGTTAGGATGCTGGGATAAAGCTTTGGAGCATCACCCCTCAGTGCAAGCAGCTGCTGCAGGGTGCTGACGAACACGGCTCCGTGCTATCGCTGAAGCCCTCCCGCTCCTGGGTTGTGCCCCAGGGGGCTTTGGGGGTACCTCTGGGCTGGGAGGGTAGCCCTGCTTTGAAACCTGATTTTCAGCCAGTGATTGGTACGTTCACTGCTTCCAGACCTCGTTCATCCAGATCTCGTGGCAGCACGCATTCAACCTGAATCAGGCCAGACAGTGGATCTGTCAAATTATCAGGAGTGCTCAATAAGCAGGTTTTATGTCACATTTTTGCTGACTACAACGGGAAACAAGTACCTGCTCCCTCCGAGGAGACGCGACAGCAATGCCTTTGGGCTTCTGCAAGGGGTTTGGGGACAGGGCGGTGTGGGGCTGCAGCGGTCGGGCGTTTTTGAGCCGTGACTAGAGGTCTTGAAACTGGATTTAACACCGCACAGCCGTATTTCCAGCATTGCCCCTGAGCAGATCTCCACTACTGGGAAAGGGAATTGGAGCCGACCGCTGTTGAATCCTTCCAGCAAAGCACACTGAAATATGATAGCAAAGGGACGAGTTGCACCGATTTGGCAAAAAAATGCCATCGGGTGCTGTTCTGTGGCTGTGCCGCAGCATCGCCGTTTGTCAGTGCCATCTGCCCGGCGCACGTGGGTGCCGCAAGAGGCAGGGAAGCCGAGTCTTGCCGCCAAATACTTTTATAAAGGCCAGGAAGGTCCAAAAGTGTCCCCCAGAGTGTGCGAAACACCACGATGTCTCCCTGGGACGGTGCTGCCATGCAGCTCCAGGAGCATCACCAAGGGCTGCAGGGATGAGCCCCCAGCACTTGCTCTTTGCTGTTGACCAGGACCTCCAAAAATGGGGTTTAAGAGGGACTGATCCATAAACCTCATATCCACTTTTCACTATTTAGCCTTTTTTTTTCTCCTTTAATGGCCTTTCTGTAGAGTTTTATTTTTTTTCCTATCATCCCCTCTTTCTTCATCGGCATGTGAACCCAGCTCTGCACAAATACAAATCAAAGCCTCAGTCTTCAAGCAGATTTAAATTGAAGCCGAAGCAGCTGGTTTTGTGTGGGTTTGGGTTTTTTTCTTTTCAGAAAAGCTTTGCTTTTTCTGTAAAACTTTTATTTAGGGCCCTGAAAACCTCTTTCAGTTTCTGAAGTGAAATAATTTGTCAGAAGTAAATACTCTGAGAATGTTGGAAACTGCTTTTCCCATAAAGCAAGAAAAAAAAAATCTCTAAAGTTCTTTGGAGACTAGCTTTCCTCAACTGAGTCATTGGGAAGGAGCGAGCAGGGCACACTTCTTATGCCGCATGTCTGAATGGGACTCACTGATTTGTGACGCAAGTGCAAATTTTTTTACACTTTGATTTTTTTTTTTTTTAAATGCAATTACCCGTATGCCAAGGCCACTGGCTGAGATTTTTCATGAACATTTGAGAGCACTGGGCAGCTAAATCCTTTGACTCTCCAAATGAGCCTTGAGTCCACAGAATGATAAATGTGAATATATTGCTTGAGATTGTGTGCATCACGTTGTGTATTTGGAACACAAGCTTTTCCTAGGGTGTATGTAACCTGCAACACTTAATTGCTCTGAGAGGCTGAAGCACAAATCTTTCTCCTAAACGCAGGAGGGGAAAGGTGGGAAGGGAGGGTTCAGTTGCCTGGGGAGCAGCAGGAGGCAGAGGGCCTTTGAAGCCCTCCTTTTCGGCAGCCTGGAGCTGAAGCTCTTCTCCCACCCCTGTAATGTGTTCATTTCTGATTGGAATACCAGTCTCTGCTCGGTCTCATACCAGATTATACTTGACTTGGTTGAATAAGTCGTATCAAAGAGTCTGTCTGAACCAGATTCTCCCAAGCGCGGGGTCACGGGCGGAAAGGGAAATGCCCAGTTCTGCCCCAAGTCCCCTGCGTGGCCCGAGGATGTCTCTGTCCCGACTCTGTGCCGCCCATTCCCGCTGCCATCCTGTAAAGCCTCCTCAGAAGCTGCTTCATGTGAGCCTGAACCCCGCTGCAGCACCCGGGGCTTACGGGCCAGCCCACGCTCCCCTCTGCCTGCGTCCGCCCCGTCTCGCTCAGCCTGGAAGCGTGAGCTTTGTTCCGCGGGAAACACAGATTTCCGATGGGGTTTTGTCGTTCAGGTCTTCCAAAACACGAGCTGGATGGACTCCAGGGGCTACTGCAGGCGGGGACGATCCCAGTCGCAGGCGAATGAAGGCCACTCCGTCATCTTTTGCGACGGCAGCTCGGGAAGCCTTGTGCTTACCGCCTTTGGTCTCTGCCGCTTGCCGGGCTGGACACGCTCGTTTGCAGCTGTGGGCCAGGCAACCTGACCCTCTCCGTGGCCGCTTGCTCGTCCCTGCAGCCCTGTGGTGTGCGTGGCGCGGCAGGCGGTCCCTCCCGGCCAATCCTCCCGGTGCTAAGTTTCTGTTCTTCTTTCTTTTTTTCGCTGCAGGTCCTGGTTGCCCCAATAACAGAAAAAGGGCAAACGGGGAGAGATATCTACCTGCCTGGAGAAGGGCACCTATGGATGGACACCAACACTGCCCGCGTGTTTGACGGAGGCACCGTCCTCAGGAATTACTCCGCCAGCCTCGCAGAGGTGCCCGTTTTCATAAAGACCTCCTAAATTGACAGACTGCTGCAGCTTCTGGACAGTTGACCTCTTTCCGGGCAGCGCTGGTCAAATGCGCTCGCTTTTCCTTGAGACTATTTCAGCCTATTTGCACTTTTCCAAGAACCGGTTTGGTTGGTTTTTTTTTTTTATTTCAGCAGAAATTGTTTGAATCTTTTATTATTTGCTGTTATTCTAAAATAGCGGAAATACAGCTTTGGCACAAACCCACATCCACGCAGAATCTTGACCTATATCTCTCCAGGGCTTTCTCAGCAAAATGTTTGTTTGTGTGTGTGTTTAGGTGGGCACATCCAGCGTTTCCAGGTCCCTGGCACTATGCTCAAAGATGCTACCGTGTCCAGAGAGTGGATTTTCCACAGTAGGAGAGAAACAAACATCAGCTTATACCAGATGGGATGTTTTGCATTTAAAGAAAAATGTACAGGGAAAACTTAAATAGGATAGCTCTGCTCCTGGGCTACAGGTTACCTGCTTGTCTCGTCTGATGCGGTGTGTGTGGTCCCCCAGGAGAGCCTTTGGCAGCAAGAGCCTGACTTGGAGGAGAATCGGAAAATTGGGTGAAGCCCAGGTCTATTGGAAGCAGGTTTCTGTGGAAGAAAAATAAACTTGATTGAGCAAAGGTGTGGCTCTAACAGAGCGTGATGTGGACAGAAGGGACGATTGCCCACCTTGGAAAACTCCTGAGCTCGGCATCCCACACCTGACCTACACACCCAACTCCTGTGTGTCCCCGCCAATGCTCTGCACCATTTGTTTAATTTTACGGGTTTTTTTCCAACTCCTTCTAGCGGTGCAAGAGGGATCCAGTGAGACCAGCCTTCTTCCATCCAGCAGAAAATACACCCATAGGCAAACCAGATGCCTCACATGCTGAATATGCATCTAGGGAGAATATGAGCTACTCTGATAGCCCAAGTTACGGGTTATCAGAGTGTGTACATTACTGTGTACTTAATGGGGTGATTTCAAAGGCTGGCATCTGAGGGCAGGGACTACATGATAGCTGGGACTAAAGCGAAGAGCAAGCTTTGGCCTCCAGGCTGCTGCAGGCAGCGCTGCGGGCCGCAGGCGCATCCAGTCTCCAGCAATGAGCAGCACTCACCAGCACCTGGGGTTTTGTGGGAACTGCTGCTGCACCGAGCCATGGCTCTGCTGAAAACATGAGATTTAAGGGGTACCAGCTCCTCCCAGCAATTTTCCCCTGAAAATAACTGGAGGGAAAGCAAAACAATACAAATCAATCGGTTTCAGCCGTAGAAGCCTAGGGAACTGAGAGGTGAAGAGCTGAGGCGGAGATGTGGGGAGCCCCTCAGCTCCTTGCCTGGTCCACAGAGGTACATGAGGGGGCCAGGAGGGAGCAGCAGGGGAAAATGATGGGGCCTGATGAGAGCAAGCCAAGGCACCCCCAGGGGCCTAGGCCACTTCAAAATACGCAGGGAGGTTCCAGAGGCACATCAGAAAACAATGATGAAATAAAGTGGAATAAAGGATGCTCTCGCTAACTGTAACAACAGCTGTGATGTTTATTTGGGAGAGGTCAAGCCGTGGAAGAGGTTGCCCGCGGGGTTCGGGAGGCTCCATCCCACAAGACCATCAAAGCCGGCGCGGAGGCAGCCCCTGCTCGAGCAGCGGGCTTGGGCTCGATGATCACCGGAGGTCCCTTCCCACCTCCTCGAGCCCGTGATGTGCCACGAGAGGAGGCGACAGGAGCGCTTTCTGCCGTGGATGTCGTTCCTCAGTGCAGGCAGCAGCGGGGCTGGCTTGATCCTGTTTGCTGCCGCTGCCAGAGTCGGAGACAAGCCAGGCTGCGACCGTCCCGCTGCCACGGGCCGGGTGCCGCACAACCACCAGCTCTTCTGCGTCCCTGGGCTCGTCGCGCCGCCCCGGCACGCGTTGGTCGGGGGCGAGCGTTGCGTTTCCCTTCTTGGTGGGGTGTGCTACCAGGCCCTGCGCCCGGCACGGCTGCGGGACCTCCTCCGGGATCGGCTCCTTGTGGCGCGCCGTTCTCTGGAGGAGTCGTGGCCTCCGCGCTGCCGGCGCGCTCTTCGCTCGGGGCTTAGAGCTCGCCCCTCATCCCGATCCCTCCTCCTTTGCCGCTCCCACCATTCTCGGCCCCCAGTGCTGCGGGACCTGTTCCGGGATCGGCTCCTTCTCGCGTGCCGCTCCCTGGAGGAATCCCGGCCTGCCCGCTGGCGCCGCTCGCTCCTCCCCGGCGAGGCCGGGACGTCCCGTCTGGGCCTCGGAGCTCGGCCCTCATCGCGAGCGGCGTCCCGAGCCCTGCTCCGCTGCCGCCTGCTGCTCCTCGAGGAGCCGTAGCCCCCGGCGTGCTGAGCCCGTCTGTGGCCGTCGTGGTGCCACCTCTGGGACCTGCTTCGGCCCCTGTCTGGGGCCCCAGCGCGGCCACCGCCATGGTCTCTGCTGGAAGAGGTGCGGTGCTGGCGGCCTGAGGAACGCCCCCGCCTCCTTTCTGCTGAGCGGCCTCGAGCTCTCGCTCTGTTGTAGCGCGCGATGTCGTGCACCTCATAGTTGCAGGCTGCCAGCTTGCGGAAGATGTGGTGAACAGACCGCCGGCAGCATGGGCACACGGCGCTTCTGCAGGCCCACTGCCATATGCAGGGGAAGCAGAAATGGTGCTGGCACCGGCTCACGCAGCCTTCATCGTTGATGGCGCCCAGGCAGATCGGGCAGGCTGGCTCCTCGGAGGCATCCGGCCTCGCGGCCTGGGGCACCTGGCTGGTGCTGGCAGCAGGGGAAGAGGCATCCTCTTTGGCCATGTCCTCCTGCGACGCCATCTCGTGCTGCAAACGAAAGAGACACAAAGCTCGTGACCTGCCCTGGAGACGCAGCCTGCAGGAAGCAGCGAACACGCTGAAGAGGTGCCGGCTCTGCCCCGGGGCTGTGCTTGTGCCGCCACAAACGCCAGGGACCGTCCCGGGGCAGGCGGTGACACCGGGGCCATCTCTGTGTGCTCCCGCTCTCCGGGCAGGGCGGTGACTGACCTCTCCACGCCTGCAGGCAGGAGTCGGGAAGCAGGAAAGCGGTTCCCGGCCTCGGCAAAGGCAGCACAAGGCTGGGGGTGCGGCAGGTCGGGAGCGGCACCCCGGGCCCTGCCTGCGTCCCCGTCCGGCAGATCCTCTCTGCGCCCTCGGCAGGGAGCCCGCGGATGGGGGTCCTTCGTCCCCCCACCTGCAGACAGCTGTGCCCCACGCACGAGGACAGCACTGTGGCCCTTCGGGGCTGCCCCGCACCTTAGAGTGCTGTAACGGGCATCACAGTGACTCTCTGGTGATGTCACAAAGACTCCTTGGTGACAACCCAGGGCTATTGAGGACCGTACGCAGAAGACACAAGCTCTGTCCGTGGGGCAAAAAAAAAAGGCCCACTTGGGAAGAGTACTGTGTTGACATGGGGTGATGGTTTTAAACTAAGAGAAGGAAGATTTAGACTAGATATAAGGAAGAAATTTTTCACACTGAGGGTGGTGAAAGCCTGGCCCAGGTTGCCCAGAGAGGTGGTAGGTGCCCCATCCCTGGAAACATCCCAGATCGGGTTGGACGGGGTTATGAGTGACCTGATTGAGTTGAAGGTGTCCCTGCTCACTGCAGGGGGTTGGACTAGATGACCTTGAAATGTCCCTTCCAACCCAAAGATTCTAGGATCCTCGTGGTCAGCCTGACCACTTCAGTGCTGACCAAAAGTTAAAGCAAATTACCTTGCACCGAAGGCTCCTCTACTTTTTCTCGCTTCTCAAAATTCGGGTCAAACCTCTGCCCTTCTTAGGGCCAGGCGGTGACTGACTTCTCTCTCTGACGTGTGCAGGCAGGAATTGGAACGCAGGAGCGAGGCCTCTCCGCAACGGCCACCTCAGCGAGCGCGCAGCAGCGTGGCTGAAGCCGCCAGGCCCCTGTGCCGGGTGGCTGCAGTTCAGAGCTGGTACCCGTGCTGGGGGCGAGCACTGTCTGGGTTGATCCGGCCGTAGGGCTGAGATATCGTAGAGGTGTCCCAGCGCATGGCGTGGGAACAGGGGGTTGTGTCTTCTGCGTACGGTCCTCAATAGCCCTGGGTTGTCACCAAGGAGTCTTTGTGACATCACCAGAGAGTCACTGTGATGCCCGTTACAGCACTCTAAGGTGCGGGGCAGCCCCGAAGGGCCACAGTGCTGTCCTCGTGCGTGGGGCACAGCTGTCTGCAGGTGGGGGGACGAAGGACCCCCATCCGCGGGCTCCCTGCCGAGGGCGCAGAGAGGATCTGCCGGACGGGGACGCAGGCAGGGCCCGGGGTGCCGCTCCCGACCTGCCGCACCCCCAGCCTTGTGCTGCCTTTGCCGAGGCCGGGAACCGCTTTCCTGCTTCCCGACTCCTGCCTGCAGGCGTGGAGAGGTCAGTCACCGCCCTGCCCGGAGAGCGGGAGCACACAGAGATGGCCCCGGTGTCACCGCCTGCCCCGGGACGGTCCCTGGCGTTTGTGGCGGCACAAGCACAGCCCCGGGGCAGAGCCGGCACCTCTTCAGCGTGTTCGCTGCTTCCTGCAGGCTGCGTCTCCAGGGCAGGTCACGAGCTTTGTGTCTCTTTCGTTTGCAGCACGAGATGGCGTCGCAGGAGGACATGGCCAAAGAGGATGCCTCTTCCCCTGCTGCCAGCACCAGCCAGGTGCCCCAGGCCGCGAGGCCGGATGCCTCCGAGGAGCCAGCCTGCCCGATCTGCCTGGGCGCCATCAACGATGAAGGCTGCGTGAGCCGGTGCCAGCACCATTTCTGCTTCCCCTGCATATGGCAGTGGGCCTGCAGAAGCGCCGTGTGCCCATGCTGCCGGCGGTCTGTTCACCACATCTTCCGCAAGCTGGCAGCCTGCAACTATGAGGTGCACGACATCGCGCGCTACAACAGAGCGAGAGCTCGAGGCCGCTCAGCAGAAAGGAGGCGGGGGCGTTCCTCAGGCCGCCAGCACCGCACCTCTTCCAGCAGAGACCATGGCGGTGGCCGCGCTGGGGCCCCAGACAGGGGCCGAAGCAGGTCCCAGAGGTGGCACCACGACGGCCACAGACGGGCTCAGCACGCCGGGGGCTACGGCTCCTCGAGGAGCAGCAGGCGGCAGCGGAGCAGGGCTCGGGACGCCGCTCGCGATGAGGGCCGAGCTCCGAGGCCCAGACGGGACGTCCCGGCCTCGCCGGGGAGGAGCGAGCGGCGCCAGCGGGCAGGCCGGGATTCCTCCAGGGAGCGGCACGCGAGAAGGAGCCGATCCCGGAACAGGTCCCGCAGCACTGGGGGCCGAGAATGGTGGGAGCGGCAAAGGAGGAGGGATCGGGATGAGGGGCGAGCTCTAAGCCCCGAGCGAAGAGCGCGCCGGCAGCGCGGAGGCCACGACTCCTCCAGAGAACGGCGCGCCACAAGGAGCCGATCCCGGAGGAGGTCCCGCAGCCGTGCCGGGCGCAGGGCCTGGTAGCACACCCCACCAAGAAGGGAAACGCAACGCTCGCCCCCGACCAACGCGTGCCGGGGCGGCGCGACGAGCCCAGGGACGCAGAAGAGCTGGTGGTTGTGCGGCACCCGGCCCGTGGCAGCGGGACGGTCCGCAGCCTGGCTTGTCTCCGACTCTGGCAGCGGCAGCAAACAGGATCAAGCCAGCCCCGCTGCTGCCTGCACTGAGGAACGACATCCACGGCAGAAAGCGCTCCTGTCGCCTCCTCTCGTGGCACATCACGGGCTCGAGGAGGTGGGAAGGG